>NC_134836.1:76558516-76932387 GCF_004210375.1 Tachypleus tridentatus | reverse complement strand
ATCTAACTGAGGTGTTTAAGATTGTAAGAGGAGATCTAACTGAAGTGTTTAAGATTGTAAGAGGAGATCTAATTGAAGTGTTTAAGATTGTAAGAGGAGATCTAACTGAAGTGTTTAAGATTGTAAAGGAGATCTAGTTGAAGTGTTTAAGATTGTAAGAGGAGATCTAACTGAGGTGTTTAAGATTGTAAGAGGAGATCTAACTGAGGTGTTTAAGATTGTAAAAGGAGATCTAGTTGAAGTGTTTAAGATTGTAAGAGGAGATCTAACTGAGGTGTTTAAGATTGTAAGAGGAGATCTAACTGAGGTGTTTAAGATTGTAAGAGGGGATCTAACTGAAGTGTTTAAGATTGTAAGAGGGATCTAACTGAGGTGTTTAAGATTGTAAGAGGAGATCTAACTGAGGTGTTTAAGATTGTAAGAGGAGATCTAACTGAGGTGTTTAAGATTGTAAGAGGAGATCTAACTGAGGTGTTTAAGATTGTAAGAGGAGATCTAACTGAGGTGTTTAAGATTGTAAGAGGAGATCTAACTGAGGTGTTTAAGATTGTAAAAGGAGATCTAACTGAAGTGTTTAAGATTGTAAGAGGAGATCTAACTGAGGTGTTTAAGATTGTAAGAGGAGATCTAACTGAGGTGTTTAAGATTGTAAGAGGAGATCTAACTGAAGTGTTTAAGATTGTAAGAGGAGATCTAGTTGAAGTGTTTAAGATTGTAAGAGGAGATCTAACTGAGGTGTTTAAGATTGTAAGAGGAGATCTAACTGAGGTGTTTAAGATTGTAAGAGGAGATCTAACTGAAGTGTTTAAGATTGTAAGAGGAGATCTAACTGAAGTGTTTAAGATTGTAAGAGGAGATCTAACTGAGGTGTTTAAGATTGTAAGAGGAGATCTAACTGAGGTGTTTAAGGTTGTAAGAGGTGATCTAACTGAAGTGTTTAAGATTGTAAGAGGAGATCTAACTGAGGTGTTTAAGATTGTAAGAGGAGATCTAACTGAAGTGTTTAAGATTGTAAGAGGAGATCTAACTGAGGTGTTTAAGATTGTAAGAGGAGATCTAACTGAAGTGTTTAAGATTGTAAGAGGAGATCTAACTGAGGTGTTTAAGATTGTAAAAGGAGATCTAACTGAAGTGTTTAAGATTGTAAGAGGAGATCTAACTGAGGTGTTTAAGATTGTAAGAGGAGATCTAATTGAAGTGTTTAAGATTGTAAGAGGAGATCTAACTGAGGTGTTTAAGATTGTAAGAGGAGATCTAACTGAGGTGTTTAAGATTGTAAGAGCGGGTCTAACTGAAATGTTTAAGATTGTAAGATGAGATCTAACTGAGGTGTTTAAGATTGTAAGAGGAGATCTAACTGAGGTGTTTAAGATTGTAAGAGGAGATCTAACTGAGTGTTTAAGATTGTAAGAGAGATCTAGTTGAAGTGTTTAAGATTGTAAGAGGAGATCTAACTGAGGTGTTTAAGATTGTAAGAGATCTAACTGAGGTGTTTAAGAAGATTGTAACTGAGTGTTTAAGATCTAACTGAAGTGTTTAAGATTGTAAGAGGAGATCTAACTGAAGTGTTTAAGATTGTAAGAGGGGATCTAACTGAGGTGTTTAAGATTGTAAGAGGAGATCTAGTTGAAGTGTTTAAGATTGTAAGAGGAGATCTAACTGAGGTGTTTAAGATTGTAAGAGGAGATCTAACTGAGGTGTTTAAGATTGTAAGAGGAGATCTAACTGAAGTGTTTAAGATTGTAAGAGGAGATCTAACTGAGGTGTTTAAGATTGTAAGAGGAGATCTAACTGAGGTGTTTAAGATTGTAAGAGGAGATCTAACTGAGGTGTTTAAGATTGTAAGAGGAGATCTAACTGAGGTGTTTAAGATTGTAAGAGGAGATCTAACTGAGGTGTTTAAGATTGTAAGAGGAGATCTAACTGAGGTGTTTAAGATTGTAAGAAAGGATCTAACTGAGGTGTTTAAGATTGTAAGAGGGATCTAACTGAGTGTTTAAGATTGTAAGAGGAGATCTAGTGTTTAAGATTGTAAGAGGAGATCTAGTTGAAGTGTTTAAGATTGTAAGAGGAGATCTAACTGAGGTGTTTAAGATTGTAAGAGGAGATCTAACTGAGGTGTTTAAGATTGTAAGAGGAGATCTAACTGAGGTGTTTAAGATTGTAAGAGGAGATCTAACTGAAGTGTTTAAGATTGTAAGAGGAGATCTAACTGAGGTGTTTAAGATTGTAAGAGGAGATCTAACTGAGGTGTTTAAGATTGTAAGAAGGAGATCTAACTGAGGTGTTTAAGATTGTAAGAGGAGATCTAACTGAGGTGTTTAAGATTGTAAGAGGAGATCTAACTGAGGTGTTTAAGATTGTAAGAGGAGATCTAACTGAGGTGTTTAAGATTGTAAGAGGAGATCTAACTGAGGTGTTTAAGATTGTAAGAGGAGATCTAACTGAGGTGTTTAAGATTGTAGAGGAGATCTAACTGAAGTGTTTAAGATTGTAAGAGGAGATCTAACTGAAGTGTTTAAGATTGTAAGAGGAGATCTAACTGAAGTGTTTAAGATTGTAAGAGGAGATCTAACTGAAGGTGTTTAAGATTGTAAGAGGAGATCTAACTGAGGTGTTTAAGATTGTAAGAGGAGATCTAACTGAGGTGTTTAAGATTGTAAGAGGAGATCTAACTGAAGTGTTTAAGATTGTAAGAGGAGATCTAACTGAGGTGTTTAAGATTGTAAAGGAGATCTAACTGAAGTGTTTAAGATTGTAAGAGGAGATCTAACTGAGGTGTTTAAGATTGTAAGAGGAGATCTAACTGAAGTGTTTAAGATTGTAAGAGGAGATCTAACTGAAGTGTTTAAGATTGTAAGAGGAGATCTAACTGAGGTGTTTAAGATTGTAAGAGGAGATCTAACTGAGGTGTTTAAGATTGTAAGAGGAGATCTAACTGAAGTGTTTAAGATTGTAAGAGGAGATCTAACTGAGGTGTTTAAGATTGTAAGAGGAGATCTAACTGAGGTGTTTAAGATTGTAAGAGGAGATCTAACTGTTTAAGTGTTTAAGTTTAAGATTGTAAGAGGAGATCTAACTGAGGTGTTTAAGATTGTAAGAGGAGATCTAACTGAGGTGTTTAAGATTGTAAGAGGAGATCTAACTGATGTGTTTAAGATTGTAAGAGGAGATCTAATTGAGGTGTTTAAGATTGTAAGAGGAGATCTAACTGAGGTGTTTAAGATTGTAAAACTGAGGTGTTTAAGATTGTTTAAGATTGTAAGAGGAGATCTAACTGAAGTGTTTAAGATTGTAAGAGGAGATCTAACTGAAGTGTTTAAGTTTAAGATGAAGTGTTTAAGATTGAGGAGATCTAACTGAGGTGTTTAAGATTGTAAGAGGAGATCTAACTGAAGTGTTTAAGATTGTAAGAGGAGATCTAACTGAAGTGTTTAAGATTGTAAGAGGAGATCTAACTGAGGTGTTTAAGATTGTAAGAGGGGGTCTAACTGAGGTGTTTAAGATTGTAAAAGGAGATCTAGTTGAAGTGTTTAAGATTGTAAGAGGAGATCTAACTGAGGTGTTTAAGATTGTAAAAGGAGATCTAACTGAGGTGTTTAAGATTGTAAGAGGAGATCTAACTGAGGTGTTTAAGATTGTAAGAGGAGATCTAACTGAGGTGTTTAAGATTGTAAAAGGAGATCTAACTGAGGTGTTTAAGATTGTAAGAGGAGATCTAACTGAGGTGTTTAAGATTGTAAGAGGAGATCTAACTGAGGTGTTTAAGATTGTAAGAGGAGATCTAACTGAAGTGTTTAAGATTGTAAGAGGAGATCTAACTGAAGTGTTTAAGATTGTAAGAGGAGATCTAACTGAGGTGTTTAAGATTGTAAGAGGAGATCTAACTGAGGTGTTTAAGATTGTAAGAGGAGATCTAACTGAGGTGTTTAAGATTGTAAGAGGAGATCTAACTGAGGTGTTTAAGATTGTAAGAGGAGATCTAGTTGAAGTGTTTAAGATTGTAAGAGGAGATCTAACTGAGGTGTTTAAGATTGTAAGAGGAGATCTAACTGAGGTGTTTAAGATTGTAAGAGGAGATCTAACTGAGGTGTTTAAGATTGTAAGAGGAGATCTAACTGAAGTGTTTAAGATTGTAAGAGGAGATCTAACTGAAGTGTTTAAGATTGTAAGAGGAGATCTGAACTGAAGATTGTAAGATCTGTGAAGTGTTTAAGATTGTAAGAGATCTAACTGAGGTGTTTAAGATTGTAAGAGGAGATCTAACTGAGGTGTTTAAGATTGTAAGAGGAGATTCTAACTGAGGTGTTTAAGATTGTAAAGAGGAGATCTAACTGAAGTGTTTAAGATTGTAAGAGGAGATCTAACTGAGGTGTTTAAGATTGTAAGAGGAGATCTAACTGAGGTGTTTAAGATTGTAAGAGGAGATCTAACTGAAGTGTTTAAGATTGTAAGAGGAGATCTAACTGAGGTGTTTAAGATTGTAAGAGGAGATCTAACTGAGGTGTTTAAGATTGTAAGAGGAGATCTAACTGAAGTGTTTAAGATTGTAAGAGAGATCTAACTGAGGTGTTTAAGATTGTAAGAGGAGATCTAACTGAAGTGTTTAAGATTGTAAGAGGAGATCTAACTGTTTAAGTGTTTAAGATTGTAAAGAGGAGATCTAACTGAGGTGTTTAAGATTGTAAAAGGAGATCTAGTTGAAGTGTTTAAGATTGTAAGAGGAGATCTAGCTGAAGTGTTTAAGATTGTAAGAGGAGATCTAACTGAGGTGTTTAAGATTGTAAGAGGAGATCTAACTGAGGTGTTTAAGATTGTAAAGATGAAGTGTTTAAGATTGTAAGAGGAGATCTAACTGAGGTGTTTAAGATTGTAAGAGGAGATCTAACTGAGGTGTTTAAGAAGGAGATCTATTGTTTAAGATTGTAAGAGGAGATCTAACTGAGGTGTTTAAGATTGTAAGAGGAGATCTAACTGAGGTGTTTAAGATTGTAAGAGGAGATCTAACTGAGGTGTTTAAGATTGTAAGAGGAGATCTAACTGAGGTGTTTAAGATTGTAAGAGGAGATCTAACTGAGGTGTTTAAGATTGTAAGAGGAGATCTAACTGAAGTGTTTAAGATTGTAAGAGGAGATCTAACTGAGGTGTTTAAGATTGTAAGAGGAGATCTAACTGAGGTGTTTAAGATTGTAAGAGGAGATCTAACTGAAGTGTTTAAGATTGTAAGAGGAGATCTAGTTGAAGTGTTTAAGATTGTAAGAGGAGATCTAACTGAGGTGTTTAAGATTGTAAGAGGAGATCTAACTGAAGTGTTTAAGATTGTAAGAGATCTAACTGAAGTGTTTAAGATTGTAAGAGGAGATCTAACTGAGGTGTTTAAGATTGTAAGAGGAGATCTAACTGAGGTGTTTAAGATTGTAAGAGGAGATCTAACTGAGGTGTTTAAGATTGTAAGAGAGATCTAACTGAGGTGTTTAAGGAGATCTAACTGAGGTGTTTAAGATTGTAAGAGGAGATCTAACTGAGGTGTTTAAGATTGTAAGAGGAGATCTAACTGAGTGTTTAAGATTGTAAGAGGAGATCTAACTGAGGTGTTTAAGATTGTAAGAGGAGATCTAACTGAAGTGTTTAAGATTGTAAGAGGAGATCTAACTGAGTGTGTTTAAGATTGTAAGTTTAAGGAGATCTAACTGAGGTGTTTAAGATTGTAAGAGGAGATCTAACTGAAGTGTTTAAGATTGTAAGAGGAGATCTAACTGGTGTTTAAGATTTTAAGATTGTTTAAGAGGAGATCTAACTGAAGTGTTTAAGATTGTAAGAGGAGATCTAACTGAGGTGTTTAAGATTGTAAGAGGAGATCTAACTGAGGTGTTTAAGATTGTAAGAGGAGATCTAACTGAAGTGTTTAAGATTGTAAGAGGAGATCTATTGAGGTGTTTAAGATTGTAAGAGGAGATCTAACTGAGGTGTTTAAGATTGTAAGAGGAGATCTAACTGAAGTGTTTAAGATTGTAAGAGGAGATCTAACTGAGGTGTTTAAGATTGTAGGAGATCTAACTGAGGTGTTTAAGATTGTAAGAGGAGATCTAACTGAGTGTTTAAGATTGTAAGAGGAGATCTAACTGAAGTGTTTAAGATTGTAAGAGGAGATCTAACTGAGGTGTTTAAGATTGTAAGAGGAGATCTAACTGAGGTGTTTAAGATTGTAAGAGGAGATCTAACTGAGGTGTTTAAGATTGTAAGAGGAGATCTAACTGAGGTGTTTAAGATTGTAAGAGGAGATCTAACTGAGGTGTTTAAGATTGTAAGAGGAGATCTAACTGAGGTGTTTAAGATTGTAAGAGGAGATCTAACTGAGGTGTTTAAGATTGTAAGAGGAGATCTAACTGAAGTGTTTAAGATTGTAAGAGGAGATCTAACTGAGGTGTTTAAGATTGTAAGAGGAGATCTAACTGAAGTGTTTAAGATTGTAAGAGGAGATCTAACTGAGGTGTTTAAGATTGTAAGAGGAGATCTAACTGAAGTGTTTAAGATTGTAAGAGGAGATCTAACTGAGGTGTTTAAGATTGTAAGAGGAGATCTAACTGAGGTGTTTAAGATTGTAAGAGGAGATCTAGTTGAAGTGTTTAAGATTGTAAGAGGAGATCTAGTTGAAGTGTTTAAGATTGTAAGAGGAGATCTAACTGAGGTGTTTAAGATTGTAAGAGGAGATCTGAAGTGTTTAAGATTGTAAGTGATCTTAAGTGTTTAAGTGTAAGAGGAGATCTAACTGAGGTGTTTAAGATTGTAAGAGGAGATCTAACTGAGGTGTTTAAGATTGTAAGAGGAGATCTAACTGAAGTGTTTAAGATTGTAGGAGATCTAACTGAAGTGTTTAAGATTGTAAGAGGAGATCTAACTGAGGTGTTTAAGATTGTAAGAGGAGATCTAACTGAGTGTTTAAGATTGTAAAGAGATCTAACTGAGGTGTTTAAGATTGTAAGAGGAGATCTAACTGAGGTGTTTAAGATTGTAAGAGGAGATCTAACTGAAGTGTTTAAGATTGTAAGAGGAGATCTAACTGAGGTGTTTAAGATTGTAAGAGGAGATCTAACTGAAGTGTTTAAGATTGTAAGAGGAGATCTAACTGAAGTGTTTAAGATTGTAAGAGGAGATCTAACTGAGGTGTTTAAGATTGTAAGAGGAGATCTAACTGAAGTGTTTAAGATTGTAAGAGGAGATCTAACTGAGTGTTTAAGTTTAAGATCTGTGAGTGTTTAAGATTGTAAGAGGAGATCTAACTGAGGTGTTTAAGATTGTAAGAGGAGATCTAACTGAGGTGTTTAAGATTGTAAGAGGGGATCTAACTGAGGTGTTTAAGATTGTAAGAGGAGATCTAACTGAGGTGTTTAAGATTGTAAGAGGGGATCTAACTGAGGTGTTTAAGATTGTAAGAGGAGATCTAACTGAGGTGTTTAAGATTGTAAGAGGAGATCTAACTGAAGTGTTTAAGATTGTAAGAGGAGATCTAACTGAGGTGTTTAAGATTGTAAATGGGGATCTAACTGAGGTGTTTAAGATTGTAAGAGGATATCTAGTTGAAGTGTTTAAGATTGTAAGGGGAGATCTAGTTGAAGTGTTTAAGATTGTAAGAGGGGATCTAACTGAGGTGTTTAAGATTGTAAAAGGAGATCTAGTTGAAGTGTTTAAGATTGTAAGAGGAGATCTAACTGAAGTGTTTAAGATTGTAAAGAGGAGATCTAACTGAAGTGTTTAAGATTGTAAGAGGAGATCTAACTGAAGTGTTTAAGATTGTAAGAGGAGATCTAACTGAAGTGTTTAAGATTGTAAGAGGAGATCTAACTGAGGTGTTTAAGATTGTAAGAGGAGATCTAACTGAGGTGTTTAAGATTGTAAGAGGAGATCTAACTGAGGTGTTTAAGATTGTAAGAGGAGATCTAACTGAGGTGTTTAAGATTGTAAGAGGAGATCTAACTGAAGTGTTTAAGATTGTAAGAGGAGATCTAACTGAAGTGTTTAAGATTGTAAGAGGAGATCTAACTGAGGTGTTTAAGATTGTAAGAGGAGATCTAACTGAAGTGTTTAAGATTGTAAAGGAGATCTAACTGAAGTGTTTAAGATTGTAAGAGGAGATCTAACTGAGGTGTTTAAGATTGTAAGAGGAGATCTAACTGAGGTGTTTAAGATTGTAAGAGGAGATCTAACTGAAGTGTTTAAGATTGTAAGAGGAGATCTAACTGAGGTGTTTAAGATTGTAAGAGGAGATCTAACTGAGGTGTTTAAGATTGTAAGAGGAGATCTAACTGAGGTGTTTAAGATTGTAAGAGGAGATCTAACTGAAGTGTTTAAGATTGTAAGAGGAGATCTAACTGAGGTGTTTAAGATTGTAAGAGGAGATCTAACTGAAGTGTTTAAGATTGTAAGAGGAGATCTAACTGAGGTGTTTAAGATTGTAGGAGATCTTGTGTTTAAGATTGTAAGAGAGATCTAACTGAGGTGTTTAAGATTGTAAGAGGAGATCTAACTGAAGTGTTTAAGATTGTAAGAGGAGATCTAACTGAAGTGTTTAAGATTGTAAGAGGAGATCTAACTGAGGTGTTTAAGATTGTAAGAGGAGATCTAACTGAAGTGTTTAAGATTGTAAGAGGAGATCTAACTGAAGTGTTTAAGATTGTAAGAGGAGATCTAACTGAGGTGTTTAAGATTGTAAGAGGAGATCTAACTGAAGTGTTTAAGATTGTAAGAGGAGATCTGTAAGAGGAGAACTGAAGTGTTTAAGATTGTAAGAGGAGATCTAACTGAGGTGTTTAAGATTGTAAGAGGAGATCTAACTGAGGGTGTTTAAGGTTGTAAGAGGGGATCTAACTGAGGTGTTTAAGATTGTAAGAGGAGATCTAACTGAGGTGTTTAAGATTGTAAGAGGGGATCTAACTGAAGTGTTTAAGATTGTAAGAGGGGATCTAACTGAGGTGTTTAAGATTGTAAGAGGAGATCTAACTGAGGTGTTTAAGATTGTAAGAGGAGATCTAACTGAAGTGTTTAAGATTGTAAGAGGAGATCTAACTGAAGTGTTTAAGATTGTAAGAGGAGATCTAACTGAGGTGTTTAAGATTGTAAGAGGAGATCTAACTGAGGTGTTTAAGATTGTAAGAGGAGATCTAGTTGAAGTGTTTAAGATTGTAAGAGGAGATCTAACTGAGGTGTTTAAGATTGTAAGAGGAGATCTAACTGAGGTGTTTAAGATTGTAAGAGGAGATCTAACTGATGTGTTTAAGATTGTAAGAGGAGATCTAACTGAGGTGTTTAAGATTGTAAGAGGAGATCTAACTGAGTGTTTAAGATTGTAAGAGGAGATCTAACTGAGGTGTTTAAGATTGTAAGAGGAGATCTAACTGAGGTGTTTAAGATTGTAAGAGGAGATCTAACTGAGGTGTTTAAGATTGTAAGAGGAGATCTAACTGAGGTGTTTAAGTTGTAAGATCTGTAAGGTGTTTAAGATTGTAAGAGAGATCTAACTGAGGTGTTTAAGATTGTAAGAGGAGATCTAACTGAGGTGTTTAAGATTGTAAGAGGAGATCTAACTGAGGTGTTTAAGATTGTAAGAGGAGATCTAACTGAGGTGTTTAAGATTGTAAGAGGAGATCTAACTGAAGTGTTTAAGATTGTAAGAGGAGATCTAACTGAGGTGTTTAAGATTGTAAGAGTAAGAGATCTAACTGAGGTGTTTAAGATTGTAAGAGGAGATCTAACTGAGGTGTTTAAGATTGTAAGAGGAGATCTAGTTGAAGTGTTTAAGATTGTAAGAGGAGATCTAACTGAGGTGTTTAAGATTGTAAGAGGAGATCTAACTGAGGTGTTTAAGATTGTAAGAGGAGATCTAATCTGAGGTGTTTAAGATTGTAAGAGGAGATCTAACTGAGGTGTTTAAGATTGTAAGAGGAGATCTAACTGAAGTGTTTAAGATTGTAAGAGGAGATCTAACTGAGGTGTTTAAGATTGTAAGAGGAGATCTAACTGAGGTGTTTAAGATTGTAAGAGGAGATCTAACTGAGGTGTTTAAGATTGTAAGAGGAGATCTAACTGAGGTGTTTAAGATTGTAAGAGGAGATCTAACTGAGGTGTTTAAGATTGTAAGAGGAGATCTATTTGAAGTGTTTAAGATTGTAAGAGGAGATCTAACTGAAGTGTTTAAGATTGTAAGAGGAGATCTAACTGAGGTGTTTAAGATTGTAAGAGGAGATCTAACTGAGGTGTTTAAGATTGTAAGAGGAGATCTAACTGAAGTGTTTAAGATTGTAAGTTTAAGATTGTAAGAGGAGATCTAACTGAGGTGTTTAAGATTGTAAGAGGAGATCTAACTGAGGTGTTTAAGATTGTAAGAGGAGATCTAACTGAGGTGTTTAAGATTGTAAGAGGAGATCTAACTGAAGTGTTTAAGATTGTAAGAGGAGATCTAACTGAAGTGTTTAAGATTGTAAGAGGAGATCTAACTGAGGTGTTTAAGATTGTAAGATCTAACTGAGGTGTTTAAGAGATCTAACTGAGGTGTTTAAGATTGTAAAGGAGATCTAACTGAAGTGTTTAAGATTGTAAGAGGAGATCTAACTGAGGTGTTTAAGATTGTAAGAGGAGATCTAACTGAGGTGTTTAAGATTGTAAGAGGAGATCTAACTGAAGTGTTTAAGATTGTAAGAGGAGATCTAACTGAAGTGTTTAAGATTGTAAGAGGAGATCTAACTGAGGTGTTTAAGATTGTAAGAGGAGATCTAACTGAAGTGTTTAAGATTGTAAGAGGAGATCTAACTGAAGTGTTTAAGATTGTAAGAGGAGATCTAACTGAGTGTTTAAGATTGTAAGAGGAGATCTAACTGAAGTGTTTACGATTGTAACAGGATATCTAACTGAGGTGTTTAAGATTGTAAGAGGGGGTCTAACTGAGGTGTTCATGATTGTAAAAAAAAGATCTAGTTGAAGTGTTTAGGAATGTAAGAGGAGATCTAACTGAGGTGTTTAAGATTGTAAGAGGAGATCTAACTGAAGTGTTTAAGATTGTAAGAGGAGATCTAACTGAGGTGTTTAAGATTGTAAGAGGAGATCTAACTGAGGTGTTTAAGATTGTAAGAGGGGGTCTAACTGAGGTGTTTAAGATTGTAAGAGGAGATCTAACTGAGGTGTTTAAGATTGTAAGAGGAGATCTAACTGAAGTGTTTAAGATTGTAAGAGGAGATCTAACTGAGGTGTTTAAGATTGTAAGAGGAGATCTAACTGAAGTGTTTAAGAAGATCTAACTGAAGTGTTTAAGATTGTAAGAGGAGATCTAACTGAGGTGTTTAAGATTGTAAGAGGAGATCTAACTGAGTGTTTAAGATTGTAAGAGGAGATCTAACTGAAGTGTTTAAGATTGTAAGAGGAGATCTAACTGAAGTGTTTAAGATTGTAAGAGGAGATCTAACTGAAGTGTTTAAGATTGTAAGAGGAGATCTAACTGAGGTGTTTAAGATTGTAAGAGGAGATCTAACTGAGGTGTTTAAGATTGTAAGAGGAGATCTAACTGAAGTGTTTAAGATTGTAGGAGATCTAACTGAAGTGTAAGATTGTTAAGAGGAGATCTAACTGAGGTGTTTAAGATTGTAAAAGGAGATCTAACTGAAGTGTTTAAGATTGTAAGAGGAGATCTAACTGAGGTGTTTAAGATTGTAAGAGGAGATCTAACTGAGGTGTTTAAGATTGTAAGAGGAGATCTAACTGAGGTGTTTAAGATTGTAAGAGGAGATCTAACTGAAGTGTTTAAGATTGTAAGAGGAGATCTAACTGAGTGTTTAAGATTGAGATCTAAGTGTTTAAGATTGTAAGAGGAGATCTAACTGAGGTGTTTAAGATTGTAAGAGGAGATCTAACTGAGTGTGTTTAAGATCTAACTGAAGTGTTTAAGATTGTAAGGAGATCTAACTGAGGTGTTTAAGATTGTAAGAGGAGATCTAACTGAGGTGTTTAAGATTGTAAGAGGAGATCTAGGTGAGATTGTGTCTAAGATGTTTAAGATTGAGGAGATCTAACTGAAGTGTTTAAGATTGTAAGAGGAGATCTAACTGAAGTGTTTAAGATTGTAAGAGGGGATCTAACTGAGGTGTTTAAGATTGTAAGAGGAGATCTAGTTGAAGTGTTTAAGATTGTAAGAGGAGATCTAACTGAGGTGTTTAAGATTGTAAGAGGAGATCTAGCTGAAGTGTTTAAGATTGTAGGAGATCTGAGGTGTTTAAGATTGTAAGAGGAGATCTAGTTGAAGTGTTTAAGATTGTAAGAGGAGATCTAACTGAGGTGTTTAAGATTGTAAGAGGAGATCTAACTGAGGTGTTTAAGATTGTAAGAGGAGATCTAGTTGAAGTGTTTAAGATTGTAAGAGGAGATCTAACTGAGGTGTTTAAGATTGTAAGAGGAGATCTAACTGAAGTGTTTAAGATTGTAAGAGGAGATCTAACTGAGTGTTTGTTTAAGATCTAACTGAGGTGTTTAAGATTGTAAGAGGAGATCTAACTGAGGTGTTTAAGATTGTAAGAGGGGATCTAACTGAGGTGTTTAAGATTGTTAGAGGAGATCTAACTGAGGTGTTTAAGATTGTAAGAGTAAGAGGAGATCTAACTGAGGTGTTTAAGATTGTAAGAGGAGATCTAACTGAAGTGTTTAAGATTGTAAGAGGAGATCTAACTGAAGTGTTTAAGATTGTAAGAGGAGATCTAACTGAGGTGTTTAAGATTGTAAGAGGATCTAGATCTAGATTGTGAAGTGTTTAAGATTGTAAGAGGAGATCTAACTGAAGTGTTTAAGATTGTAAGAGGAGATCTAACTGAAGTGTTTAAGATTGTAAGAGGAGATCTAACTGAAGTGTTTAAGATTGTAAGAGGAGATCTAACTGAGGTGTTTAAGATTGTAAGAGGAGATCTAACTGAAGTGTTTAAGATTGTAAGAGGGGGTCTAACTGAGGTGTTTAAGATTGTAAGAGGAAGATCTAACTGAGGTGTTTAAGATTGTAAGAGGAGATCTAACTGAGGTGGTGTTTAAGATTGTAGGTGTTTAAGGAGATCTAACTGAGGTGTTTAAGATTGTAAGAGGAGATCTAACTGAGGTGTTTAAGATTGTAAGAGGAGATCTAGTTGAAGTGTTTAAGATTGTAAGAGGAGATCTAGTTGAAGTGTTTAAGATTGTAAGAGGAGATCTAACTGAGGTGTTTAAGATTGTAAAAGGAGATCTAGTTGAAGTGTTTAAGATTGTAAGAGGAGATCTAACTGAGGTGTTTAAGATTGTAAGAGGAGATCTAACTGAGGTGTTTAAGATTGTAAGAGGAGATCTAGTTGAAGTGTTTAAGATTGTAAGAGGAGATCTAATTGAAGTGTTTAAGATTGTAAGAGGAGATCTAACTGAGGTGTTTAAGATTGTAAGAGGAGATCTAACTGAAGTGTTTAAGATTGTAAAAGGAGATCTAACTGAGGTGTTTAAGATTGTAAGAGGATATCTAACTGAAGTGTTTAAGATTGTAAGAGGAGATCTAACTGAAGTGTTTTAAAAAGATCTGTGAGGTGTTTAAGATTGTAAGAGGAGATCTGAGTGTTTAAGATTGTAAGAGGAGATCTAACTGAAGGTGTTTAAGATTGTAAGAGGAGATCTAACTGAGGTGTTTAAGATTGTAAGATTGGAGATCTAACTGAGGTGTTTAAGATTGTAAGAGGAGATCTAACTGAAGTGTTTAAGATTGTAAGACTGAAGTGTTTAAGATTGTAAGAGGAGATCTAACTGAAGTGTTTAAGATTGTAAGAGGAGATCTAACTGAGGTGTTTAAGATTGTAAGAGGAGATCTAACTGAGGTGTTTAAGTTTAAGATCTTGTAAGATTGAGGAGATCTAGTTGAAGTGTTTAAGATTGTAAGAGGAGATCTAACTGAGGTGTTTAAGATTGTAAGAGGAGATCTAACTGAGGTGTTTAAGATTGTAAGAGGAGATCTAACTGAGGTGTTTAAGATTGTAAGAGGAGATCTAACTAAAGTGTTTAAGATTGTAAGAGGAGATCTAACTGATCTAAAGTGTTTAAGATTGTAAGAGGAGATCTAACTGAGGTGTTTAAGTTTAAGATTGTTTAAGAGGAGATCTAACTGAGGTGTTTAAGATTGTAAGAGGAGATCTAACTGAAGTGTTTAAGATTGTAAGAGGAGATCTAACTGAAGTGTTTAAGATTGTAAGAGGAGATCTAACTGAGGTGTTTAAGATTGTAAGAGGAGATCTAACTGAGGTGTTTAAGATTGTAAGAGGAGATCTAACTGAAGTGTTTAAGATTGTAAGAGGAGATCTAACTGAAGTGTTTAAGATTGTAAGAGGAGATCTAACTGAGGTGTTTAAGATTGTAAGAGGAGATCTAACTGAAGTGTTTAAGATTGTAAGAGGAGAAACTGAGTGTTTAAGATCTAAAAGGAGATCTAGTTGAAGTGTTTAAGATTGTAAGAGGAGATCTAACTGAGGTGTTTAAGATTGTAAGAGGAGATCTAACTGAGGTGTTTAAGATTGTAAGAGGAGATCTAACTGAGGTGTTTAAGATTGTAAGAGGAGATCTAGCTGAAGTGTTTAAGATTGTTAGAGGAGATCTAACTGAAGTGTTTAAGATTGTAAGAGGAGATCTAACTGAGGTGTTTAAGATTGTAAGAGGAGATCTAACTGAAGTGTTTAAGATTGTAAGAGGAGATCTAACTGAAGTGTTTAAGATTGTAAGAGGAGATCTAACTGAGGTGTTTAAGATTGTAAGAGGAGATCTAACTGAGGTGTTTAAGATTGTAAGAGGAGATCTAACTGAGGTGTTTAAGATTGTAAGAGGAGATCTAACTGAGGTGTTTAAGATTGTAAGAGGAGAACTTGAAGTGTTTAAGATTGTAAGAGGAGATCTACTGAGGTGTTTAAGATTGTAAGAGGAGATCTAACTGAGGTGTTTAAGATTGTAAGAGGAGATCTAACTGAGGTGTTTAAGATTGTAAGAGGAGATCTAACTGAGGTGTTTAAGATTGTAAGAGGAGATCTAACTGAAGTGTTTAAGATTGTAAGAGGAGATCTAACTGAAGTGTTTAAGATTGTAAGAGGAGATCTAACTGAAGTGTTTAAGATTGTAAGAGGAGATCTAACTGAAGTGTTTAAGATTGTAAGAGGAGATCTAACTGAGGTGTTTAAGATTGTAAGAGGAGATCTAACTGAGGTGTTTAAGATTGTAAGAGGAGATCTAACTGAAGTGTTTAAGATTGTAAGAGGAGATCTAACTGAGGTGTTTAAGATTGTAAGAGGAGATCTAACTGAGGTGTTTAAGGTTGTAAGAGGGGATCTAACTGAAGTGTTTAAGATTGTAAGAGGAGATCTAACTGAGGTGTTTAAGATTGTAAGAGGAGATCTAGTTGAAGTGTTTAAGATTGTAAGAGGAGATCTAGTTGAAGTGTTTAAGATTGTAAGAGGAGATCTAACTGAGGTGTTTAAGATTGTAAGAGGAGATCTAACTGAAGTGTTTAAGATTGTAAGAGGAGATCTAACTGAGGTGTTTAAGATTGTAAGAGGAGATCTAACTGAGTGTTTAAGATTGTTAAGGAGATCTAACTGAGGTGTTTAAGATTGTAAGAGGAGATCTAACTGAGGTGTTTAAGATTGTAAAAGGAGATCTAACTGAAGTGTTTAAGATTGTAAGAGGAGATCTAACTGAGGTGTTTAAGATTGTAAGAGGAGATCTAACTGAGGTGTTTAAGATTGTAAGAGGAGATCTAATTGAAGTGTTTAAGATTGTAAGAGGAGATCTAGATGAAGTGTTTAAGATTGTAACTGAGTGTTTAAGATCTAACTGAAGTGTTTAAGATTGTAAGAGGAGATCTAACTGAGGTGTTTAAGATTGTAAGAGGAGATCTAACTGAGGTGTTTAAGATTGTAAAAGGAGATCTAACTGAAGTGTTTAAGATTGTAAGAGGAGATCTAACTGAGGTGTTTAAGATTGTAAGAGGAGATCTAACTGAGGTGTTTAAGATTGTAAGAGGAGATCTAACTGAGGTGTTTAAGATTGTAAGAGGAGATCTAACTGAGGTGTTTAAGATTGTAAGAGGAGATCTAGTTGAAGTGTTTAAGATTGTAAAAGGAGATCTAACTGAGGTGTTTAAGATTGTAAGAGGAGATCTAGTTGAAGTGTTTAAGATTGTAAGAGGAGATCTAACTGAAGTGTTTAAGATTGTAAGAGAGATCTAACTGAGGTGTTTAAGATTGTAAGAGGAGATCTAACTGAGGTGTTTAAGATTGTAAGAGGAGATCTAACTGAGGTGTTTAAGATTGTAAGAGGAGATCTAACTGAAGTGTTTAAGATTGTAAGAGGAGATCTAACTGAGGTGTTTAAGATTGTAAGAGGAGATCTAACTGAGGTGTTTAAGATTGTAAGAGGAGATCTAACTGAGGTGTTTAAGATTGTAAGAGGAGATCTAACTGAGGTGTTTAAGATTGTAAGAGGAGATCTAACTGAGGTGTTTAAGATTGTAAGAGGAGATCTAACTGAGGTGTTTAAGATTGTAAGAGGAGATCTATTTGAAGTGTTTAAGATTGTTTAAGATCTATGAGGTGTTTAAGATTGTAAGAGAGATCTAACTGAAGTGTTTAAGATTGTAAGAGGAGATCTAACTGAAGTGTTTAAGATTGTAAGAGGAGATCTAACTGAGGTGTTTAAGATTGTAAAAGGAGATCTAACTGATGTGTTTAAGATTGTAAGAGGAGATCTAACTGAAGTGTTTAAGATTGTAAGAGGAGATCTAACTGAGGTGTTTAAGATTGTAAGAGGAGATCTAACTGAAGTGTTTAAGATTGTAAGAGGAGATCTAACTGAAGGTGTTTAAGATTGTAAGAGGAGATCTAACTGAAGTGTTTAAGATTGTAAGAGGAGATCTAACTGAGGTGTTTAAGATTGTAAGAGGAGATCTAACTGAGGTGTTTAAGATTGTAAGAGGAGATCTAACTGAGGTGTTTAAGATTGTAAGAGGAGATCTAACTGAGGTGTTTAAGATTGTAAGAGGAGATCTAACTGAGGTGTTTAAGATTGTAAAAGGAGATCTAACTGAGGTGTTTAAGATTGTAAGAGGAGATGAAGTGTTTAAGATTGTAAGAGGAGAGTCTAAAGTGTTTAAGATTGTAAGAGGAGATCTAACTGAGGTGTTTAAGATTGTAAGAGGAGATCTAACTGAGGTGTTTAAGATTGTAAGAGGAGATCTAACTGAGTGTTTAAGATTGTAAGAGGAGATCTAACTGAAGTGTTTAAGATTGTAAGAGGAGATCTAACTGAGGTGTTTAAGATTGTAAGAGGAGATCTAACTGAGGTGTTTAAGATTGTAAGAGGAGATCTAACTGAAGTGTTTAAGATTGTAAGAGGAGATCTAACTGAGGTGTTTAAGATTGTAAGAGGAGATCTAACTGAAGTGTTTAAGATTGTAAGAGGAGATCTAACTGAAGTGTTTAAGATTGTAAGAGGAGATCTAACTGAGGTGTTTAAGATTGTAAGAGGAGATCTAACTGAGGTGTTTAAGATTGTAAGAGGAGATCTAACTGAAGTGTTTAAGATTGTAAGAGGAGATCTAACTGAAGTGTTTAAGATTGTAAGAGGAGATCTAACTGAGGTGTTTAAGATTGTAAGAGGAGATCTAACTGAAGTGTTTAAGATTGTAAGAGGAGATCTAACTGAGGTGTTTAAGATTGTAAGAGGAGATCTAACTGAAGTGTTTAAGATTGTAAGAGGAGATCTAACTGAAGTGTTTAAGATTGTAAGAGGAGATCTAACTGAGGTGTTTAAGATTGTAAGAGGAGATCTAACTGAGGTGTTTAAGATTGTAAGAGGAGATCTAACTGAGGTGTTTAAGATTGTAAGAGGAGATCTAACTGAAGTGTTTAAGATTGTAAGAGGAGATCTAACTGAGGTGTTTAAGATTGTAAGAGGAGATCTAACTGAGGTGTTTAAGTGTTTAAGATTGTAAGAGATCTAACTGAAGTGTTTAAGATTGTAAGAGGAGATCTAACTGAAGTGTTTAAGATTGTAAGAGGAGATCTAACTGAGGTGTTTAAGATTGTAAGAGGAGATCTAACTGAGGTGTTTAAGATTGTAAGAGGAGATCTAACTGAGGTGTTTAAGATTGTAAGAGGAGATCTAACTGAGGTGTTTAAGATTGTAAGAGGGGATCTAACTGAGGTGTTTAAGATTGTAAGAGGAGATCTAACTGAAGTGTTTAAGATTGTAAGAGGAGATCTAACTGAGGTGTTTAAGATTGTAAGAGGAGATCTAACTGAAGTGTTTAAGATTGTATAAAGAGATCTAGTTGAAGTGTTTAAGATTGTAAGAGGAGATCTAACTGAAGTGTTTAAGATTGTAAGAGGAGATCTAACTGAGTGTTTAAGATTGTAAGAGGAGATCTAGTTGAAGTGTTTAAGATTGTAAGAGGAGATCTAACTGAAGTGTTTAAGATTGTAAGAGGGGATCTAACTGAGGTGTTTAAGATTGTAAGAGGAGATCTACTGAGGTGTTTAAGATTTTAAGATCTGTGAAGTGTTTAAGATTGTAAGAGGATCTAACTGAGGTGTTTAAGATTGTAAGAGGAGATCTAACTGAGGTGTTTAAGATTGTAAAGAGGAGATCTAACTGAGGTGTTTAAGATTGTAAGAGGAGATCTAACTGAGGTGTTTAAGATTGTAAGAGGAGATCTAACTGAAGTGTTTAAGATTGTAAGAGGAGATCTAACTGAAGTGTTTAAGATTGTAAGAGGAGATCTAACTGAGGTGTTTAAGATTGTAAGAGGGGGTCTAACTCATGTGTTTAAGATTGTAAGAGGAGATCTAACTGAGGTGTTTAAGATTGTAAGAGGAGATCTAACTGAGGTGTTTAAGATTGTAAGAGGAGATCTAACTGAAGTGTTTAAGATTGTGAGGAGATCTAAGATTGTTTAAGATTGTAAGAGGAGATCTAACTGAAGTGTTTAAGATTGTAAGAGGAGATCTAACTGAGGTGTTTAAGATTGTAACTGAGGAGATCTAGGAGATCTAAGTGTTTAAGATTGTAAGAGGAGATCTAACTGAAGTGTTTAAGATTGTAAGAGGAGATCTAACTGATGTGTTTAAGATTGTAAGGAGATCTAACTGAGGTGTTTAAGATTGTAAGAGATCTAGTTGAAGTGTTTAAGATTGTAAGAGGAGATCTAGTTGAAGTGTTTAAGATTGTAAGAGGGGATCTAACTGAGGTGTTTAAGATTGTAGGAGATCTAACTGAGGTGTTTAAGATTGAGGAGATCTAACTGAAGTGTTTAAGATTGTAAGAGGAGATCTAACTGAGGTGTTTAAGATTGTAAGAGGAGATCTAACTGAAGTGTTTAAGATTGTAAGAGGAGATCTAACTGAGGTGTTTAAGATTGTAAGAGGAGATCTAACTGAGGTGTTTAAGATTGTAAGAGGAGATCTAACTGAGGTGTTTAAGATTGTAAGAGGAGATCTAACTGAGGTGTTTAAGATTGTAAGAGGAGATCTAACTGAGGTGTTTAAGATTGTAAGAGGATATCTAGGTGTTTAAGATTGTGAGGTGTTTAAGATTGTAAGAGGAGATCTAACTGAAGTGTTTAAGATTGTAAGAGGAGATCTAGTTGAAGTGTTTAAGATTGTAAGAGGAGATCTAACTGAGGTGTTTAAGATTGTAAGAGGAGATCTAACTGAGGTGTTTAAGATTGTAAGAGGAGATCTAACTGAAGTGTTTAAGATTGTAAGAGGAGATCTAACTGAAGTGTTTAAGATTGTAAGAGGAGATCTAGATGAAGGGTTTAAGATTGTAAGAGGAGATCTAACTGAGGTGTTTAAGATTGTAAGAGGAGATCTAACTGAAGTGTTTAAGATTGTAAGAGGAGATCTAACTGAGGTGTTTAAGATTGTAAGAGGAGATCTAACTGAGGTGTTTAAGATTGTAAGAGGAGATCTAACTGAGGTGTTTAAGATTGTGATCTAACTGAGGTGTTTAAGATTGTAAGAGGAGATCTAACTGAAGTGTTTAAGATTGTAAAGGAGATCTAGTTGAAGTGTTTAAGATTGTAAGAGGAGATCTAACTGAGGTGTTTAAGATTGTAAGAGGAGATCTAACTGAGGTGTTTAAGATTGTAAAGGAGATCTAGTTGAAGTGTTTAAGATTGTAAGAGGAGATCTAGTTGAAGTGTTTAAGATTGTAAGAGGAGATCTAACTGAGGTGTTTAAGATTGTAAGAGAGAGATCTAACTGAAGTGTTTAAGATTGTAAAAGAGATCTAACTGAAGTGTTTAAGATTGTAAAAGGAGATCTAGTTGAAGTGTTTAAGATTGTAAGAGAGATCTAGTTGAAGTGTTTAAGATTGTAAGAGGAGATCTAACTGAGGTGTTTAAGATTGTAAGAGGAGATCTAACTGAAGTGTTTAAGATTGTAAGAGGAGATCTAACTGAAGTGTTTAAGATTGTAAGAGGAGATCTAACTGAGGTGTTTAAGATTGTAAGAGGAGATCTAACTGAAGTGTTTAAGATTGTAAGAGGAGATCTAACTGAGGTGTTTAAGATTGTAAGAGGAGATCTAACTGAGGTGTTTAAGATTGTAAGAGGAGATCTAACTGAGGTGTTTAAGATTGTAAGAGGAGATCTAACTGAGGTGTTTAAGATTGTAAAAGGAGATCTAGTTGAAGTGTTTAAGATTGTAAGAGGAGATCTAACTGAGGTGTTTAAGATTGTAAGAGGAGATCTAACTGAAGGTGTTTAAGATTGTAAGAGGAGATCTAACTGAAGTGTTTAAGATTGTAAGAGGAGATCTAACTGAGGTGTTTAAGATTGTAAGAGGAGATCTAGTTGAAGTGTTTAAGATTGTAAGAGGAGATCTAACTGAGGTGTTTAAGATTGTGATCTAACTGAGGTGTTTAAGATTGTAAAAGGAGATCTAACTGAAGTGTTTAAGATTGTAAAAGGAGATCTAGTTGAAGTGTTTAAGATTGTAAGAGGAGATCTAACTGAAGTGTTTAAGTTGTAAGATCTAACTGAGGTGTTTAAGATTGTAAGAGGAGATCTAACTGAGGTGTTTAAGATTGTAAGAGGAGATCTAGTTGAAGTGTTTAAGATTGTAAGAGGAGATCTAACTGAAGTGTTTAAGATTGTAAGAGGAGATCTAGTTGAAGTGTTTAAGATTGTAAGAAGGAGATCTAACTGAGGTGTTTAAGATTGTTGATCTAACTGAGTGTTTAAGATTGTAAGAGGAGATCTAGTTCAAGTGTTTAAGATTGTAAGAGGAGATCTAACTGAAGTGTTTAAGATTGTAAGAGGAGATCTAACTGAGGTGTTTAAGATTGTAAAAGGAGATCTAGTTGAAGTGTTTAAGATTGTAAGAGGAGATCTAACTGAGGTGTTTAAGATTGTAAGAGGAGATCTAACTGAGGTGTTTAAGATTGTAAGAGGAGATCTAACTGAGGTGTTTAAGATTGTAAGAGGAGATCTAACTGAAGTGTTTAAGATTGTGACTGAGTGTTTAAGATTGTAAGAGGAGATCTAACTGAGGTGTTTAAGATTGTAAAAGGAGATCTAGTTGAAGTGTTTAAGATTGTAAGAGGAGATCTAACTGAAGTGTTTAAGATTGTAAGAGGGATCTAACTGAGGTGTTTAAGATTGTAAGAGGAGATCTAATTGAAGTGTTTAAGATTGTAAGAGGAGATCTAGTTGAAGTGTTTAAGATTGTAAGAGAGATCTAACTGAGGTGTTTAAGATTGTAAGAAAGGATCTAACTGAGGTGTTTAAGATTGTAAAAGGAGATCTAGTTGAAGTGTTTAAGATTGTAACAGGATATCTAACTGAGGTGTTTAAGATTGTAAGAGGGGTC
The DNA here is from genome assembly GCF_004210375.1 of Tachypleus tridentatus. NCBI lineage: Eukaryota > Metazoa > Arthropoda > Merostomata > Xiphosura > Limulidae > Tachypleus > Tachypleus tridentatus. The sequence goes on along the minus strand of NC_134836.1, from coordinate 76,910,494 downwards.
TAACTGAGGTGTTCATGATTGTAAAAGCAGATCTAGTTGAAGTGTTTAGGAATGTAAGAGGAGATCTAGTTGAAGTGTTTAAGATTGTAAGAGGGGATCTAACTGAGGTGTTTGAGAAGATAAGAGGAGATCTAGTTGAAGTGTTTAAGATTGTAAGAGGAGATCTAGCTGAGGTGTTTAAGATTGTAAGAGAGGATCTGACTGAGGTGTTTAAAATTGTAAGAGGGGGTCTAACTGAGGTGTTTGAGATTGTATAGGGAATCAATATTTTTGATATAACAAATTTTTTGGACTTAAGACAGAAGACGAAATATAATTTTGGTAAGGTAGAAGGTGCCTTCAACTAAGACAGTTTCATTTTTCTAACATGATGGTTGACCTTTGAAGGCAATAGATTTATGTGAGTTTAAGAGAAGGCTTGATAATTATATGAAATTTAAGGTGTGGCTTCACGTTTTTTGTCTTTTAGTTTTTTTTATTCATAGATTTAGTTTGGTTTAGAACATTAGAGGATGGAACAGTCGAGATGGACTAACAGCTTTATCACTATATCGAAACCCGATGTCTAGTGTTTCAAGTCCGTAGACATACTGCTATGTTATCGGAGAGCTGGTTGCAATCTCAGTAATATCTCGTGACAGCTTGTAAGATGAGGACTTAGTTCTGCTTTGTCCTAGAAATTCTTGGAGAAAATGTAATCTGTGAGCAAACCAATTGTGTAATTTTTGGTACGACCCGAGGAGTTTTTTTTCTATGGATTTTTCTATGGATATACCAGTCGTGATGTTTTTTTCTATGGATTTTTCTATGGATATACCAGTCGTGATGTTTTTTCTATGGATTTTTCTATGGATATACCAGTCGTGATGTTTTTTCTAGCTCGTCGTAGTTAATCGCTGTGGTTATCGCTGTTCACGTCTTTCGACGATATTGTGAACATACCAATCGTTTGACATTAACGGAAATTATTCCTTCTCTTATATTATGATTTGGTTTGGTTTTTGGGTTTTTGAATTTCGCGCAAAGCTACTCGAGGGCTATCTGCGCTAGTGGTTCCTAATTTAGCAGTGTAAGACTAGAGGGAAGGCAGCTAGTCGTCACCACCCACCGCCAACTCTTGAGCTACTCTTTTACCAACGAATAGTGGGATTAACCGTAATATTATAACGCCCCCACGGCTGAAAGGGCGTGCATGTTTGGTGCGACGGGGATTTGAACCCGCGACCCTCGAATTACGAGTCAAACACCTTAACCCACCTGGCCATGCCGGACCATTTATTATATATTTTTTATCTTGTCAAAGTTCATCACAGAAATTTATGGTTTGTCTTCCCTGTAACTGGTATCTCGACCTGATCACACTTAGATCTTTTACACTGGTAGCTTGTCGAGCATAGCATTTTAAAACCTCTTCGAAGTCAGATATAAACCTGTCACTTTTGACGTATGTCCTTCGAGAAATGTGCAACCTTGACAGGAAATCTACTGGTCGTCCTCACAGTTCTTAGTAGTTACTAGCTTTGCGAGGATCTCTGTAGATGTTGTTTTACAATAACACAAGACCGAAATAATAATAATTTTATCTCCGGGTTTAACAACTAGGACAGTGTTTGTTTTGAAAATGTTCAAGAGAGCTGCTGTGCACCTCCTGGAGGCGAAATACTGTATGTGGTGGTTGACTCAGAGATTTGTTGCTAATATGTGAGCGCATTTAAAACCTAAATACTTCATCAATTGTGATTTTTAACGTCAGTGTATGTTTTTCTTATTGTGAATATTATATTGGTGAACAAATTCAGTAAAGGATTGTTTGTAGTTAAGAACAAAGCTGTACAATAGGCTATTTGTCCTCTGGCCACCACGAGCATCGAAACCCGGTTTCTAGTAGTATAAATCCCCTGACATACCGCTGTGTCACTGTAGATGCATTCCAGATGAGGAAAGAAACTACAAAACAAGAATAAATAGAAATGAGATAAGAGAGTACAATTTGTTAATAGTTAAATACAGAGTTGTACAATAAGCCATTTATGTCATGCCCACAACAGGTATCGAAGCCTGGTTTTTAGCATTTTAAGCCTTCTGACTTCACGCTATTCCATTAGGAGCAGAGGAGTAGGAAACTTTTATTAGATGTTCCTATCTCCACAAACGCTCTCGTGTATGTCGTTTCCTTTACTTATAATTGGAGTTTTTTTTTGCAGGTACGCAATGTGTGTGATTTTTGCTGTCTCACAAGAATGTGCAGTTCCTCAATCCGCTGTAGAATGCCCTTGCATGTAACTGATCCGTGAGGAAGTGAGTACCCTATCTGCAACTAACGCCATCTTACTATATTGTTATAAATTTATTTTTTCTGTGCCACCAGCGATGTGAATATTTGTAAAAAGAGAAAAAGTGCATAAACTTAAAGAAATTGTCTTCACCTTTCTGATAGCTTCGTGAAGTATCGTGTTTAATAAAATAAAATATAACTCACCATCTCTTTAACTCCATCTCTCTTTTTCGATAATATCTATCTCCTGCTATAGACTTCTAGAGGAGCTAATTGAAGTTATGAGACAATTTAGCCAACGCAGTAATGGTTTTTCCCTGAATTTCATATAACAGGAATTAAATGCCAATCGATATATCTTTTGGCAGGTTTTATATATGTGTATATATATGTAGCTTTCTTTTTCCCAGAAGTACTGTAAACACCCACTCACATATATAATTTTTTCTAGGTGTATGCACATGAATGTGTGTGTGTGTGGGTACGTTATAGACGCTCTTCACTAAACAAACCATTTACTGTATGTTTATGATAACCATTTTAAACAGAAATAAAACAGACGTGATAAAAATATCAAACTTTGATGCAACATCAACTCACTCTTAAACGAATATAAGATAACAGAAATAATGACTTTTGCCAGGCTAGCCTCTGACTTGAACAAAATCAATATTCCATTAAACACGACTATACATATGTACATATCTATCTGTCACCTGATTGTTATAAGACGAATAATACGTCCGCATTTAAATTGTATATTAAAGTTTTATCGATCGCTAAAATAAAGCAATTTAATGATAAGTCTTCTCTGCGTTCCACGAAAACATAGCCACCCATTTTAATTCTTATTATGAAGTATTTTTTTGCGTAAATTTCAGATTCATACGTATATATTTATGCATAAGCGAGTGTCAGTTTTTAGATAATACAACCGTGGCAAAACTGATAATAATTTTAAACATATAATTTAGCAAGCGTAAATAATGAAGAGATATGTTGTGCCCTAGTACGACAAAACACGTGTTTTAGTTTCTTTGCATGAAATATAACTGAACTGAGTTCCCTTTTGTCCGATATTTATTCCATTCAAATTTTAATTCATTTTAAAATGATAACTTCACAAAATGAGTTCATTCGAACAAAGCAAAGTAACAAAATAAGATATTAAATATTCCTTTAGTTTAACGTACACTTTTTTTAAAGTTTACTTACAATAAAGGAAACACAGATTAGTTTGCCATATTGTTTAAAATATGCCTAATTCAAATCTCTCAAATTATGTGGGAATCCATTAATTTTACATCTGACGGAGATCTCTGATTTTGAAAGCTCTATGAGATACTTTGAGATTAATAAAGGTGTAGCTATTTTGAAAAGAAGATGAAACCGTCCGAGGTTTTATTCCGTTTTTCATTTATTAGTGGCTATATATGTATTAAAATGATTTACTTTTGATACAGCCAAAAACAAAGTAAAACCATAAATTCTACACATGAGAATATTACAAAGGCTGAGTTATTTATGGACTTGACGGCTATTTAATAAATTTTGATGTTTATATTATTTTCAAGTAATAATATTTAAATATGTGTTCAAAATAAAAGTACTTTTTATCAGAAAAAAAAACACATTTTACATATGAGAACTTAAATTACCATTTCTCTAAAAACAACAGAATCAGGTGAATTGGTTTGACCGTTTCTAAACTTCACGCAACGCTACACAAGGGTCATATAATGTGAAGATAATGTGAAGAATTTAGTTTAAGAATATAATAGGCCTAATAATAATGCTTATGATAAGTATAATTAAGTATTCAACATAATAAGAAAGGATCTTCATCTGGAAATGAGGCCACCAAGCTTCAGTCATTGTCAGATGTTGAGGTTTTGTCCTGTTAGCCAACTGTCAATTAAAAACATTTACTTCTTTATAGTATGAATATATACTATGTTGTTGTTGGGCTTGGGATTATTCTATCATAGGTGTTAGTAAATTGTTGGCGATAAATTAAAAGATAAATGAACAGAACACTACCCACCATTTTTAAAAATAACATATATATATATATATATATATATATATTTCAAACTAGTTTATTGTAACTATAACAAAATATTTACTCCATAATTTTCCATAGAAATAAACTATTTTTCCTCCTTTTTATTGCACTAGTATGTCATGTATAATACACTTACAGTTGTGATGTGAGTTACTGCAATCATATACTGTTTTCCGGTAACAGTTTGGTCTTTCTTCAAACTATCTCCTGTTCCTTTTGTCAAAGTTCACTAGGGCTGATTCCATTAATTTAAGTCCACGTTTACAAAGAATTTGTTATTATTATTCTTTTTTTTTTCCTTTTCTACAGTTAATATTACTCTAACACGTTAATCGTTATGGCTCTCACTTCTGCCTAAACTCGGCTCACGCTGAACTTTTCCTTGACTTTGACTTTCCTCTCTTCTGCTTTGGCCTGGCATGGCCAAGCGCGTAAGGCGTGCGACTCGTAATCCGAGAGTCGCGGGTTCGCGCCCGCGTCGCGCTAAACATGCTCGCCCTCCCAGCCGTGGGGGCGTATAATGTGACGGTCAATCCCACTATTCGTTGGTAAAAGAGTAGGCCAAGAGTTGGCGGTGGGTGGTGATGACTAGCTGCCTTCCCTCTAGTCTTACACTGCTAAATTAGGGACGGCTAGCACAGATAGCCCTCGAGTAGCTTTGTGAGAAATTCCAAAACAAACAAACAATCAAGTACGTAGACATACCGCTATGTTATCGGAGAGCTGGTCGCAATCTCAGTAATATCTCGTGACAGCTTCTAAAATGAGGACTTAGTTATGCTTTGTCCTAGAAATTCTTGGAGAAAATGTAATCTGTGAGCAAACCAATTGTGTAATTTTTGGTACGACCCGAGGAGTTTTTTTTTTGCTATGGATTTTTTATGGATATACCAGTCGTGGTGTTTTTTTCTAGCTCCTCGTAGTTAATCGCTGTGGTTATGGCTGTTCATGTCTTTCGACGATATTGTGAACATACCAGTCGTTTGACATTAACGGAAATTATTCCTTCTCTTATATTATGATTTGGTTTGGTTTTTGGGTTTTTTGAATTTCGCGCAAAGCTACTCGAGGGCTATCTGCGCTAGCCGTTCCTAATTTAGTAGTGTAAGACTAGAGGAAAGTCAGCTAGTCATCACCACCTACCGCCAACTCTTGAGCTACTCTTCTACCAAAGAATAGTGGGATTGCCCGAACCATTATAACGCCACCACGGCTGAAAGGGCAAGCATGTTTGGTGCGACGGGGATTCGAACCCGCGACCCTCGGATTACGAGTCGAACGCCTTAACCCACTTGGCGATGCCGGGCCAACAAAAAATAGAAAACAGAACACCCAGGTTTATTTGCACATTGAAGTGATAAATATATTTCATCGATAAACTTCATCAACAAAGATCATTTCGATCATCACTTAGAAGTAAGTTCGACAAACAATAACAACTAGCTTAATAAAATATAAACATACGTAAACGTAAACAATTAGACTGAACAGTAGGAGGACCTACAAGCGGTTTCTGAGAGAAACATTTGATTAAAAGATAAAACACCCATTAACACGTAAACAGTTAAGCTTAGCAGGGGGAGGAACCACAATCGGTTTCTGAGAGAAAATTCTGATTAAAAGATACAATACCCATTAACTACTGATATTTTATATCTATCGTTGAAGTTTTATGCTGAACGTATATGACGCACAAGACAAGCTTACTGATCCGTATATTGTGTTTCTGAGCACACAACGATGAAACGTGACTAAAATTCTGACGTTCTGATTCAGATATTCTTTTCATTGTTCCAGATTCTTGTTTTTCTGACCACGATGTCCACGGTAACTTCCTCTCTGATCACCTAAAAAAAAACTTATTGTCCATTGAATGATGTCCAGGAAAACAATATATATACAGACACACACACACATATATATATATTAATGTTTGAGGTTTTAGAAAGATGGGTGGTCGTAACTGTAGATCCTAATAATCAGTGTGCTGGTAGTCCAAACAATTATTACAGAACTGAATAATCAATATATTTGTAATACATCAGAGTTATAACAATACTATTACAGAACTGAACAATCAATACATTTGTAATCCATAAGAGTTATAACAAAACTAAATAACCAATGTACTGATAGTCCATGAGTGGTATTAGATTACTCAACAATCAATGTACTGATAGTCCATGATAACTGAACAATCAGTGTACCGGTAGTCCATCAGATTTATTACAGAACTTAAAAAATCATTGCAGTAGTCCTTCCCGTTAGAGCTATTAGAGATTTCAATAATCACTGAAGTCGCAGTTCAATGTTATAGTAAGTTTAAATGATGAATGTAACAACTGTGCGTTTCAAGAACACCTTAGCTTCCAAGGATGAAAATAACGTAAGATAATTATGATATGAAATAATGACTGAACAGATTCATATCATAGGTTTACCTTTTGTTCCATTGCTGTTAAACAGTTTGTTCATCTATAATCTAAAATCTTATTTTGTAACCATTAAAAATACATATAATTAAACAAAAAATGCGATTATTGTGTAGGAAATCAAACCTCATGTCTCGAATTCAGAATCGTAAATATTCGTGAAAGTTGAAAATGGAATGAAGTTTTAAACATTTGAAAAAAAAAAAAAGAGTAGAACATTATTTAGCTTGTGTATATGAAGTTCTTTATAAAACACTAGACTCTGGCATGGCCAGGTGATTAAGGTGCTCGACTCGTAATCTGAGGGTCGTGGGTTCCAATCCGCCCTTTCAGCCGCAAGGACATTATAATGTTACGGTCAATACTCCTACTATTCGTTGGTAAAAGTGTAGTCCAAGGGTGGGTGGTGATGACTAGCTGCCTTCCCTCTAGTCTTACACCGCTAAATTAGGTACGACTAGCGCAGATAGCCCACGGGTAGCTTTGCGCGAAATTCAAAAACAAACAAACAAGCAGATAAATAAATATGAAGATATCATTTTTTGTATTCACTGAGAACCACTTAACTTTTAAAACAACTCGAAAATCTAGAAAAAAAAACAAAAATACTGAAAGAAAAAAAATGACTTGAATGTTGTGGAACTTAGATTAGGCAGAAATAATGTTCCATAAAACTCATCCTTTTACCCTAATCCTTACACACTAAAAACTATAACTTTAGTTAAACACGCCCATGTTAAGGTATTAACCTTAGTCATGATCTAGTAGTAAGAACGCAGAGATGTGGATCAAAAGGTCCGAGGTTCGAGTTTGCAAATGGCTGTTGAAGACTCTCCGCATTTTCTGCTGAGAGTGTAAAATAAAAGTTGATCTATAGGCGGAGAGTACTGCTTACTAAATTCCCTTCTTATTATTAGCAGTTCAAAAGTTACGGATGGCTATACTCGAACCTTGGACTTGCCAACTCGGATTTTAGCGTGCATAAGATGTCGCTAAGATTGAAAATATCAAATGTTTATTAATTATTGTTTTATCCTACTTTGATACTTATTGTGATACCTAATGCAATTATACCATAATTATATAATGTTACATCATAATTTCTATATAAATATTTCTTATATCACAATATTATATCACAATAAGAATCAAATTAGAATAAAACAATAACTAATACAATTATGTCATAATTATATAATGTTACATCATAATTTCCATATAAATATTTTTTATATAAATAAGAAATATTACAGCACAACGGTTTGTAATCCAAACCCTAACAAAACTCTGTCACTAATTTGTACTTTTTTTAACGAAAAAACGTCATCATGAATTTGTTTTCGTTTCAGTTAAAGTTTACAACATCAGTAAATACAGAACCAAATGTAAGAAATTAAAACATTACAAACATATATCTTCTTCTTTGTGTAATACAAACTTATTAGGTGTAAAGAAGGCTAAATACATGATTGTTTAGAAGGCAGTGCTTAAAAACAAACATTTTTCACTATCAGTATCGTATTTAATAGCATCGCGAAACACGTGGGCTTCTCCATTCAGCAGCGGAGATATAGGTAGCTGCTACATCAAAAGGCATTATCTTAAACTATACATTATTTCACTGTAATGTTGAATTTCTTCTCAGCGTACAACCTGTAAAAAATAATATAAATAAAAGCGTATTTTTAACTAACTCTGCATATTGAGCTCGTGATTGGCCAGTCTCTGTATTTAATTTTAAAAGTTTGTTAAAATTACTCAATAAATTCAAAGAACTCTTAGGTGGTTAGGGCACTCGACTCTTAATCTGAGGGTCGCAGGTCCGAATCTCCTTCACTCGAATGCTCGCCCTTTCAGCCGTTGGGTGTTATGGTGTAACGGTCAATTCCACTATTCGTTGGTAAAAGAGTAGCGTAAGAGTTGGCGGTGGGTGGTAATGACTAACTTCCTTCCCTCTAGTCTTACACTACTAAATTAGGGACGGCTAGAGTAGATAGCTCTCGTGTAGCTTTGCACGAAAATTCAAAACAAGCAGTAAACAAATCAAAGAACTTTTACAAACCGTATGGTAGATAAACAGAGGAAAGTTCTTGAATTGTGCTTTTGATATTTGTGTTTAACATACTTATATGTGTTTATAATACGTTTAAGAAAACGATAAAGATATCATTTATAACTTCAGTCAAGGATATTTTCCGATTCTGTTTATAAACATAAATATGTATAAAGAATACTCGTCTCCTGGACGGAAGTTGTGTGCAGTCATGACAAATGAAAATTTTTATTAGGACATGAAAAGTTGCTTCACTTTCATGATGTTTTAAAAAAAAACTAAACAAAAAAACATACTGCAAAGCACAAAATATGAAACTACTGCTACCCCTATATCTCCGGGTGAGCTTTACCCCCGAAGAACCTTCATGCCAAATTTAGTGAAGGACGATCAACGAGGAACGAAGTAGTTGTAATAAATGCCTATAAAAGCCATAAAATGCAAAACGTGAGTCCTCGCATGGACCTAACTAACCTCAAAACCGATTTTGGTGAAGACCCATCCACACTCTGCGAAATAGTTGCGTGGGCATACAACAAACGGTACTATTATATTTATATAGATTATATAAGACAGATTAATAACAGACAGAAACTATATATTAAGACTCCTTTCACGTACATGATTATTTACCCAATAAAAGATAAATGTTCTTTTACTCTAATGTTTCAAAAGCAAATATTATCTGTAGCTTAGTGGTGGTAAGAATGATTATTAATGGACAAAGTTGATTCTTCACGAGATATTTTGTCGAGAGGGCGCTAGTGCACCGACGTATAATTGAAATCCATAAAGATTGGCTATGGATCGCTGAAGTAACTCCCGTGGGTTTTGACCACAGCCAGTGAATGTATCACAGAATGAATAAAGCTCTCTCGGCGCGTGCGGACGTCTGATTCGACGTCTAGCTCCCGCGTAGATGAAAACGGCAGTTGTCAGCACGTGGCAGTCTTATATTCTGTTCTACAGCAAGCAGGAAGTGTCCATCTTAAAATATTTTGATTTTCTTCTTAGTTAAGAATGTGTTAGTTATCTCTCATCAAGACAGCTACAAGAGGATATTTGAGTTGTGACACAAAGAATGTGACAATTTTGAAACAAGTAACTTGGTCTACATATTGTGTTGGAACAATTATCAGAATCTACGTGTTATGAACTTTGAATTCCTCTTTAACTCGAGTTAACATTTGTTAAAGAGAAAGAAACAAAACTGGCTTTGGTTTTAAAATTAAGCATTTTTTGGGTGATCAAAGTATTGATTTACGAATGAACATATATACTTAAACGCTAATAGCTCAGGACGTCTCAGTGACTACAAGGAGAGCACGATTTTGTATAAAAATTAAGCTGGCGTGCACTCAGTCTTCTCAGTTCCATCTGTTTAGAAAGATGACTCGAATATCCAATACTAATTCATGCGTTAAAAGTATGCTGACTGTGACTCACTTGCCATTGCTCTTAACTCAGATCTGTTTATCGTTTCAACTTATTTCACGTAAGTTTTCTTAGATCTCTCAAGTTTGACTTTTACAGTTTTCGGATTAAATGATAATAAATCCACAAAATATATTTTACTTACACTCACGTCTGCTAGATCATAGATTACCTTAATAAATATACTGATCAAAGATTTGTTTCAAATTGTTTAGAAATTTTTCCCGCTTGTTTTGAGATTTCTGACGAAATGTTTAAGTAAAGCAACAATTTTTCAAAATTCTTGGTTTCACTTTAAAAGTCTAATACAGTACTTTAATATTAGCTTTGAATGAAGGACAATAATGAATGTATTCAATAAAGATTACTTTCGTATTTGCTAAGACATTGTAACCGATACTTTCGTGACTTACTTTTATTTTCAAATAAAATGTAACGAATTTTAGAAAATAATTATTAATTGTACTTTAGTAAAGTCTGATAATTTAATTTGAGTTTTGTTTCATAAAATATGTTTCTAACTGTTTATGATTTTAGAGCAAATATATCTTGTTACTACTGAAGAGAATTTGGACTAGTTTTTCTTTGTTTGTTTTTTCTTAAGCATAAATCTATTTAGGGGGAATCCCCCGATAGTACAGCGGTAAGTCTACGGATTGACAACGCTGAAAGTAGGGGTTTTATTCACTTTGGTGGACTCAGCAGATAGCCCGATGTGGCTTTTCTATAAGAAAACACACATACACGGTGGGTTATCTGTGTTTTGTTCTTCGCTAGTATTAAAAGCTGGTTTGATGCGTTATGACCTCTCGGGCTTACCGCAGAGCCGCCAGGGTTTTTATTTGAGAAAATTTGAAATTCAAAAGATAAGCATTTTACTAGCCATAACTATCAGGGTTAACTTCTAACTGCTTCTGTGTTGGTTATTTTTAGTTTCTATACGTGCCAATGTTACAAAATTAATCTCAAGCTAATTGTTAGCCCTCTGATAAGAGACTGGTTTATTAAAACACGCCATCAACAAACTGAGAATGTCAAGTTACGTTACATGGTATTGTTACTATTATTATTTATTTATTTATTGCGTTTTGTGGCTTATTCGGTTTTAAAACAGGACGTAGCCTACAACGTATCGTGCTCAGCTTCGGATTGAGACGGAGTACTCGGAAACGTCGTAAACACGACTCTCGTTCCCAAGTTGTTCAGCGGTAGGTTTACTGACTTATATCGTTAAAATACATGGTTCGATTCCCCGCATTTATCAAAGTGCGGATAACTGTTTTTCATTTTCCTACAAAAAACAAACAGATAAAAGGAACACTCAACCTCAGATAAACATCTTATGGCGGCGGATGACACTAGTTGGGCTAACAGCTTTAGACCACGTGCTTATAAGACGTCGCTTTGGCTTAACATTCCAATGTGAAGTTTTCGTCTTTTTTAAGTTTAAATATTAAATAAATCGAATAATATGCACGAGATAGTCCTCGTTATTCCGAAGTGTACAATAAGCATTATCAACGTAAGAAAGGAACAGCGGAGATTCACTACAGTTAGAGAAGATAAACAGTTGGTTAAGAAAGGAACAGCGAAGATTCACTATAGTTAGAGAAGATAAACAGTTGGTTAATCGACCAAAACTTAGAGTCAGCTACGTCTTGGTAAAATATATAACAACATTTAGTAGAATTCGGTAATCCATCAGCTACAAGATGGATTCATAAAAATGCATTTCCACATTTTATATTTTCTCCATTAAACTGAACCTTCCACGTTACTTGTTGTTTGGTTCAACAATATATTATTGTAATTACAAACATACTTATCATAGATATTTAGAAGAAATATATTTTGTTTCGGAAATGTTTTATTGGAAGAGCAACACAATGCTTTTCTTTGATTCAGATATCTGAAGTCTTACTTGGGATTTCCATTGGTTAAATAATCGACAAACGATTTATTTCTTCTATATCTAGAGATTCGGAGCCATGAATCTAACTATTGCATTTGGTATGTTTAGATGTTGGTTTACTGCGTATGTGACAAATTATGCATGTATTTCTTCTAGACCTGCATATTTGGAACCATATACACTTAGGCCTGGCATGGCCAGATGGTTATGGCGCTCGACTCGTAATCTGAGGGTTCCGGGTTTGAATCCCCGTCACACTAAACATGCCCGCCCTTCCATCCGTGACGCCGTCAATCCCACCATTTGTTGGTAAAAGAGTACTCCAAAAGTTGGCGGTAGGCGGTGATGACTAGCTGCCTTCCTTCTAGTCTTATATTGCTACATTATGGACGGCTAGTGCAGATAGCCCTCGTGTAGCTATGCGCAAAATTAAAAAAGCAAATAAACAAGCCATATATTCTATGAATTTATTTAATATACATAATTGCACGTTTGGAATCTTATAATCAGTGGCGGATTTAAGGTTGTATGGGCCCAGGGGCTAATAATTTTTGTGGGCCCTACATACCATGTAATTTTATATAGAATAAAATTATTAATGGGGCTCCATTAAGACCATGAGCCCTCGGACTTAGCCTCCCTTTTCCCCTAATTATGCCACTGCTTATAATGAACATATAACGTAATAAATGTCTAAACTTTAAGGAAAATAGAACCATTTTGTACTTGTTAAAGATGTAGAGTTGAATGTAAACATTGAGTGGTATATTGTTTTATATAAAATTCTCTGTAACCGACCTATCACCAAATGGAACTAATGAATTCTTGGTAAAAAACAACAATGGACTTACATGTCTCAGTAAATGTAAATAGCTCTGGGAAATGTCTCTAAATTTGAAAATTTATATCGCTTTCTTGTAAAGAATGTAAGCATGTATGTGATATATTAGGTCGATATTGTGTCGTTCGCAACTAAAATGTAAAATTAGCTATATTAAACAGTTTTAAATATATTGAGTCTCGCAGTTACGGTTTGGAGTTCAGTTTACAAATATTTTTCTTATTTACATATGCCCTTTTCTAGTACAGCGCTATGTCTACGGATTTACAACACTAAAATCAGGGGTTCGATTACCCTCGGTGGGCTCAGCAGCTACCCCGATGTGTCTTTGCTATAAGAAAACACACACAGACTCTTATTTACGTTAAATATATTTATAACCTCTCGAGTTGCAAGCACGTTTAACGAAAGGATTAGGTGTAATAAAGCAGATACATGTTTATACACAGTATGTTATGCGAGCTCAAAAGGTATTCCACATACATACATATATATATATGTATAGTCCGTTTTCCTGTGGGTTAGCTGTAAATTTACGGGTTTCCAACACTAAATCCGAGATTCGATTTCAACGGCGAACATATTGTGGAACTTTATGGTATTAAAAAAAAGATTTGTTTACGAAAGAAATTTGTATTTATGTACTACATTATCACCAATATAACGACAACTAATATCTATGTTTAATTATGTTAATTATAAAATCAACTGTAATCTACAGCTGAGTAGATAGATCTAGCCTGTAAGTAATTTAGAAATGTCTGATCTAGACATTTAGTAATTGTCTTTTTAAATGTCAGGTTATTTAGTATTTACAATCAATTTAGATATGCAATAAATTTATTTGCGCCACATAATATCTACAATACAAATAATTGCTTGTAAGTGCACTTAATATGTAAATCATTTTATAACAGTCTCATGTATGGTTACCAATATCATTGCTTAAACGGAGAAATTTGAAAAAACTTGGAACAATAAATAGAACGCAAATAACATTCATATTTGATAATTGTGAAAGGTTCAAACTTCTTATAAATTTATTTTTGAAGGTCTAGTGTGTTTATGAGATTTAAAGTTCTGTCAGGTGTATTAGATTTAGCATCAATTAGTTTTGAAAGGTTCAGACTGCCAAAACATTTATTTGTAAATGCCTAATCACTTTAGTGTATTTATAATATTCAAAGCTGTGTTAAGTGAATTAATTGTGGCTTCAGTTAGTTTTGAACGGTTCAAATGGCCGATAAATGTATTCTTGAACGTGTGGTGTGTTTATAAAATTTGAATCTGTGTTAAGTAACCAGTTTTAGCTTCAATTAGTTGTGAAGGGTTCAACCGCCTATAAATTTATTTTAGAACGTCTACTGTGTTTATAAGACAAATAGTGGATTACTTAGCTACAGTTTAGATTTTAACAAATCGATACCCTTGGTTGGCAGAGCAGAGATAGTCAGTCAGTTATCTAGCTTTGTGTTTAATTTCAAACAAACAAATAAACCTTAATTTAAAATAAAAAACAAATTCTTTTGTTGTTGCTATGACGCCAGTTTGCTTTAATTCCTGTAGTTTTTTTTTTCGCTGACTGTGATGTAGCGGTTAGACGTTTAACTGGGGATTTGAAGATTCAAGGTTCGCGCCAGAATATTTTGCTGAGCATTTTCCGCACTTTCAAATACGGATAAAGGTATTATAATATTGACAGCTAAAATCGCTATTCGATTAAAACGAGCTTGTAGGTGGTGGTTTCTACTGATTGCTTGTCTTTCCTCTGGTTAGGCCCGGCACGGCCTGGTGGTTAAAGCACTCGACTCGTAATCCAAGGGTCACGGGTTCGAATCCTCGTCACCCCAAACATGCTCGCCGTTTCAGCCGTGAAATGTCTATAAACTACAAATATATGTTGCATGTGCTTGCGCCTGAATCTAAGCATTTCTCAGTTTACAAACATACTTACACGACTTATATATTGAGGAATATTAACGCATTTTCTTCTCTCGCATAAGCACTGTCCATGTGCAATAGAGGCTCGGTATGGCCATGTGGTTAGGGTGTTCGTCTCGTAATCTGAAGGTCGCGGGTTTTGCTTTTGAATAGACTGGCTTTGTGGAGGACTTACCTTCAAATAACTAAATTATTTAATTAGACCCAATAAAATCTGAGCGTGTAAAACGCATCTAGCAGTTATATTAACATGAAAGATGTTAGATTTTAAAATAACAAAGAAGCCAGTGAAAGAGCATGCGTAGAGTATATCTGTTAGTAAACATCGTGAGACGTCTGACATGAAATAATTTCTTACCCTATTCCTACGATATATAACATTAGAATAATTTTGAATTAAAGAAATAAATACAAATATGTATTTGTATATGTGTATGCTAGCTAGTCAATAGCGTACTTTTTAACAATAATTTATTTTGGTTTATATGAAACATTTCTTCCTCAGATAGAGAAACATTGTTGATAACAAGTTTTGCAGAACGTATTTCATTATACTAAAATGGAAGTAATTCCTGACAAAACTAGAGCCCTCAGTGGCTCTGGTATGTTCGTGGATATACAATGCTAAAAGCCAGGTTTCGATAATCGTGGTGGACATAACATAAATAGCTCACTTTGTATATTTATATTTAATTCCAAACATAAGTGAAAATAACTTTTACGGTAGTTCCAAATCAACGTTTTATATGACTGTAAACAGAATGTTGATGAACAGGGGTTAAACCACTCTTTTATGCTGTTTCTTTTTCTTGGCTAAGAACTCATTTTCCACTGAGTGTTTGCTCTCAATCAGATCGAAGCGATACCTACCGCAAAGTTCGAGTCTCACAGTTTTACAAATATCTCAGTCACCTACGGATATATGACGTTGAGTTAGTGTGCGATAAGACACCACCAGTCATGCTGCTGTGCCACTTTGTGGCTGCCACAGTGACGCTCGGACTGTATACATAATTAATACGCATATGTACCTTTGCAAACAATAAAATTATGCGTATACACTTCAAGTTGATGATATAACGTGAGTAATAAACGGCGATAAGTTGGATAGCAAAAATTTCAACAAGCGTATTTTAAGACAACATGTTGACCAAAGGTGTAACCATGGAGAACTAATGAAGCCAGAATTAGCACGTGCAAGAAAACACAACAAAGAGGACAGTACCTTGAATTTCTTACTCTTTGTTCTAATATTTGTGACTAATGAAAATCTTACAACCAAATTTGTTTATATTCTGTGTTTTTTTCGTAAAAGTAACAACATTTTTTTTCTCAATCAGTCATCATCGTTTTACAGAGTTCGCTATCAAGTTCTATGTTTTTACATGTTATTTATAATCTCATGTCAACCAACAAGTTCTATGTTTTTACATGTTATTTTCAGTCCCATATCAACCAACAAGTTCTTTATTTTCAAGTTATTGATAATCTCACGTCAACCAAGAAGTTTTGATTTTACATATTATTGTCAGTCTCACTTCAACCAACAAGATCTCTGTATCTCAGAACGGCTGGTATGGGGTATGGGTATTAACACTTATTGATAAGGAGAGAACAACGTTTCGAGCTTCCTAAGTCATCCTCAGGTTAAGAAAGAAGATAACCTAGAAAGGTCAAAAAGTTGTCCTCTCCTTATCAATAAGTGTTAATACCAATACCAGCCGTTTTGAGATACATTTTTATTTCAAGTGGATGTTTCGTCATCAAGAACAACAAGCTCTATGTTTTTACATGTTACTCACAGGTTATATATTTTTACGTGTTACTGATAGCCGCACATCAACCAACAAGTTATATATTTTTACGTGTTATTGACAGTCTCATATCAATCAACAAATTATAGATTTTTACGTGTTATTGACAGTCTCACATCAACCAACAAAATATGGATTTTTACGTGTTATTGACAGTCTCACATCAACCAACAAGGTATATACTCTTCAAAACAAGAAACGCAAAAGGGATATTTTGTTATTTTAAAGAGAAATATATGTAATAACGTTACAAGCTCAGAGTATGTGATGTTACACGTGTTAAGGCACTGATTGTCAGACCAAAATGACAATAAAAGTTGTGCACTTTGAAAACGGAGGAAAACATCTGATTTTTCGCCAAAACGCATTCGTGTCCAACAAATTTGTTTGAGAGATCTGCATGTTTTGCAAGTGCAACATGTGCAAAATCCCTATAAAAGCGACGGGTTCTCGGTTTCCATAGCTCAGTATTAAGCCACCGACACGCAATACAGTTACGCCAAGACTGACTGAAGCACAACGCCATTGGTCACTTGGAAGCAGGCGAATCTCGATCAGATGTTGCCAGAGCTGTGAATGTCCACCCAAGCACCATCACAAGGCTATGGAATCGTCACCAACAACATGGATCAACTCGTGACCGTCCACGATCTGGCAGACCTCGTGTGACCACGCCCGCACAAAATCGCAACATCCGGTTACGTCACCTTCGGGATAGGACCACCACTGCGACGTCTATTGCCTCAACCATACCAGAGCTGCGTAGGATTTCCCATCAAACCGTACGCAACCGTCTACGAGATTATTAGGCCCCATGTGCAACCCATCATGGTGAACGTCAACGACGTTTTTCAACATGACAACGCCCGTCCTCACACAGCCCGACTCACCACTGTCTTCTTGAGACACCACAACATCAATGTTCTTCCCTGGCCTTCCAGATCACCAGATTTAAACGCCTTCAAACATCTTTGGGACGAGTTGGACCGACGTCTGCGACGGCGACAACCTCAACCGCAGACTCTATCTTAGCTTGCAGCAGCTTTGCAGGCTGAGTGGACAGCCATTCCACAGGATGTGATTCGTCATGTCATCGCTTCCATGGGCAGGAGATGCCAAGCAGTTATTGATGCTAACGGGGGGCATATTCGTTATTGCGTTGAGTTACGTTAAACTCCACCTAGTGAGCGTGTACTTCGCCTTTGCAGACTTTGAATATTCAGCAGTGAATGTGCAAAGTTTCACACATGTCATACAGAACTATCCGGAATAAACTCGTTAACAATTTGTCTCATATTTTGCCTTTTGTGTTTCTTTTTTTGAAGAGTATATATTTTTACGTGTTACAGACACTCTCATATCAACCAACAAATTATATATTTTTACGTGTTATTGACAGTCTCGTGTCAACCAACAAGTTTTTTTTACGTGTTATTGACAGTCTGTTGTCAAGGTTGAAGTATGAGAATGCAGTTGACTGCGATGACCATCAACATTCAAAATGATTATTTCAACCAGTAACTTAATGATCTCTGAAATTTCTTTAAGCCAACACCACATTCACACCAGCCCCCACTAGTACAGCGGTATGTCTACGGATTTACACCGCTAAAATCAGGGGTTCGATTCCCCTCGATGGGCTCAGCAGATAGCCCAATGTGACTTTACTATAAGAAAACACACACACATTCACCACAATATTGAAATAAAAAAGAACACAAATCATGCAGACTGCCTAAGCACTATAAGCTCATTGTTTGTTTTGTTTTTCTCTTCTATTTCCTAAGAAACAAGGAGTGTGTTTATTTTCTGTCTTTCAAACAAATGGAAAATCATTTGTCAAGGGTTGCGCTACTTCAATTATGCCTTATAACAAAGAAATAACCGATAATCATTTGGAAGGCTAGAATTGAGTACAACTTCTATGTAGCGACACATACACACGTTTATACATACAAACAGAATATTAATACTGAAGAGTTAAGTACAGTAAAGTCAAACAATATATGTGTATACATATAATTCAAGATCTCCTGTTCACTTGGTCCGTATAGGTTAGTAAATATATATATATATGTTATGTACTTGTGTTTGTGTGTATGTATATATCTATATTCGGTGTGTGTTTAATTGTCTATAATATACTGATTGTAACAGTAACACTGTTGTCCTAGTAGCGATAAAAAACACGTATTGTTGATGAACACGTATTTCGGGTTGATAATGATAAAAGCACTTGTTGTTATTAGTCGAGATGAGTCTTTATTGTTTTTAACATGATGAAGGGAGTTTGAAAACTTACAATAATTAATATCTAATCAGTACGCCAGAGACACTTGAAATGTTACCAAATAGCAAGCGAAACGGCGGTGAAAATGTCGCTTTGAACAGAATAACAAGTGTAACAGTGTCCGGAAGTTATAATACTAATGTTTGACATTTATCACTAGGTGTTCATAGCAGAAGAGTTAGATATAATGACGTCAAGCGCTCTTACTAACGATGTTTGCTCACACTGTACTCAAATATTGGGGTTAGGGTTATAGAAATAGAGAGACTTGTGTAGGAGTCGTCTGAGCTTTGTGTGTTATCATTTTGATGTTAAAACAAGTTTGGTGTCGTTAAACTAATTATAGCACACATCAATACCATTCACTAATATGTATGTGTCTACGTATACGGTTCATAACATTTATAAAGTTAATTCTTAGTATATTTTCTCTTAGAGGTTTTCTGTGACATTTTAAAAAAAAATTCATATCGACATTTACAAATTTGAAAATTGATGGTAAGGTTTTGTCAAACAAAATTTAAACCTTTTTGGAACTTGTTAAGATACAAGTTATCAGCGTAGAATGTATAAGATATGTTTTCGGTTTCTCCGGAAAACAAATATTAAACAGTTGTGTTTGCTTGTTATTCGCTTCTCTTTTTTAAGTTTGTTTCACAACGTGATTAACATCGTTAACTTGAACTCGCTTTAATCAAGTTTGCTTTCGTTTTGTTCTGTAACTGAAAGATTTGAACTGGTTTCCTACTTGTATCGCCCCCCAAGTGGCACAGCGGTGTGTTTGTGGACTTACAATGCTAGAAACCCGGTTTCGATACCCGTAATTGGCAGAGCACAGATGGCCCATTGTGTAGTTTTGTGATTAAGTTCAATCAAAGAAATCTACTTATCTCTAACGGTTCTGGTATATATAAAAATGACGAGACGGTTTATTAATTATGGGATAATCACTGTACTGTCTCAAAATAGAAAGCGTTCCTTTGTGAGAAAGTAACAAGCTTATGTTCAAATCAGAGGCTCGATTCCGACGGTGAGCTCAACAGATAGCCCAGTGTGACTATGCTCTAGAACAAAAGACAAACCAGGGTAGGAAGCAGTTTTAAGCCTAGTCTATCTACTTCCTTTGATCTGCTTTCAATTGATTTAGGTCCGGCATGACCAGGTAGTTAGGGCTCTGATGATTTCCACGTGATAACTAGTTGCCTTCCCTCTAGTTTATCACTAATAAATTATGGACGGCTAGCGGAGATAGCCCTCGTGTAGCTTTGCGTAAAATTCAAAACAAATAATATCTTTCATACATTACTCTCTTACTTGTAGTAAATCGGGAAGTTTACTCCTAGAATTTTTTTTTTTTTTTTTACAATTTGTTACTGAGCAGTAGGCTTGAAGGCTCATAACGCTAAAATTTTGGATTCGATACCCGCACTGGGTTAGGCACAAATGACTCATTACGTAGCTTTGCGCCAAACAGTAGACACGCAACGACAATTGGTTACAATGAAAACTAGTAGTCAATCAGGATATTATGTGCAGAGATTTGTATCAGAATATCAACTCATTACCATAAAACAAGTTATAGTTTCTTTCAAACTTCCATATAAACTTATTGATTCCTCTTCCACCACTGAAAAGCGTAGAAATTAAAACACTGGTGGGAAAACGTATGTTTGATGATGAGTGAAACAAGAGTAAATCTGAAAATTACAGATAAAGTCTAGTTCCTAGTTTCTGTTTACCACAAAGACAGTGTATTCAGGATTGAAGCTCCCGCCAGTTAGAGACTCGAATACTCATTGAATATTGTTCATCTCATCATTTTTTAAAAGCCTAGATAATCAAAGACAAGAACCTGGATTCTGATTATTATAAAACCTGTGTTTTTAGGGGTTCACATCATGTCCATACGGATGCTGAAATGACATCACATTACCTTTTCTATATAATATGATATATTTATATTAGTTCCTTTTTTTACTTTCAGATGCAACTGGCAAAGCCCTGGTAAGATCTCGAGAAATAAAAATGAATTATGTGGTATGTAAACTTGAGTTTAAAAGTCACAATTTTGCGCAAAGTGACACGAGAGCTACCTGCGATAACCATCCCTAATTTAGTTACGTAAGACTAGAGGGAAGGCAGCTAGCTAGTCATCACCACCCACCGTCAACGAATAGTGGGATTGACCTCACATTATAACATCCTGAAAGGGCGAGCATGTTTGGTGTGACGGGGATTTGAACCCGCGACTCTCAGAATACGAGGCGATTGCCTTAACCACCTAACAATGTCGGGACTGTATGAAAGAATATTTCAGACAAAATTCTACCTTGTTTGTATGCCTTTTTGGATTGCCGAGCGAAAACAAAATAGTATGGATTTAGAATGGTTAATAAACAGTCTGTGTTAACAGTTTCATTTGGAATTTGTCAGTATGATATAAACATAAACTGATACTTTGCAACTTTGCACAAAATGTTTATATTCATTAAGGTAAAATCACGAAAATGTGAAACCAAACTTAAGTAATATATCGTTTATTACGTTGTTTCGTTTCTTTCCTGATATTAATACACTATTTCATAGAGTTTACAGAATGTTAATGTATAAAAAATATTCAGCTTGTTCGAAGATTTTGTTTTTTTTCTCAAACGACTAAAACTACCCGACGTGATATGATAAAACTGCCTCACCTTAACTATGAGAAAAGCTAATAAACATAGGCTTTGGAAACAGTGACAGTACAGGGACTTCGAATCTGAAAGACATTTTTTTTTCTTGTAATTAAACGACACGTAGGATTTGAGTTCATTAAATAAACACATCAAACTTGAATTAAAACCAAACTTTGCTAATAATAACCGCGAAGAAATAAGAAAGAATTACTTAAAAAAAGGAAAAGTCGTTATGAAAGATTAATGTACTTTTTCTAATCTAAACTTCCAATCTCCATTCATTTATTTTTCCGAGTATAATTTTTGCTCACGACTATTTCCATTTTCTTGTTGGTCTAGACGAAAAGATTTCGACTGACGAGAACATCATTACAGTTAACGTTATTCTTTTTTACAAAACTTCTTCGTCAGAAAAAAACAACATCCAATTAATGATGATTTATTTTAAATATCTTTGAGAAAACGGCTTTTAAACACTATAAATGGTTTGTTTGCTGTTAAGCGCAAAAAATGTACAATTAACTTCACGTTCCATGGCAAGGATCGAGCCACAGATATAATGAGTTCTTAAACTTACTGCTGAGTCATAGAGGTTTCGGCCCGGCATGTCAAGGTGGTTATGGCACTCGACTCGCAACTCGCGGGTTCGAATCCCCGTTACACCAAACATGCTCGCCCTTTCAGCCTTGGGGGCGTTAAAATGTGTCGATCAATCTCACTATTCGTTGGTAAAAGAGTAACCCCAGAGTTGGCGAGGGGTGATGATGACTAGCTGCCTTCCCTCTAGTCTTATACTGCTAAATTAGGGACGGCTAGCGCAGATAACCCTCGTGTAGCTTTGCGCGAAATTTGAAACAAACCAACCAAACAAATATAGAGGTTTCGTTCAGATGGCTTGTATTCTTTTGTTGAATTCAATAGTTTTAAGAGTTTTTATAAATTTTCATTTTGAGACGCTTTATTACGTCAGAAAGAAAACTCGTACAATTTGATGGTACTTATTTTTCTCACTAACTGTTCTCTTATTTATAAACTAACGAATGATAAACTGCGAAACTGAAGAGGCGTAGTTCTGTTGCAGCAGAACTAAAATACGTGATTAAACAACGTAATAACGAAAAGGTTAAAAAAATATTTATCGTAAATTACAGGGAAAATATGTTTATAATTTCATCTTGATAAACATGCACTATGATTATGATCATTTAGAATCTTGATATTCTGATATTATTACACGTATCACGCGCGCGCGTGATTATGTGTTATCCTAGCAGTTCTTTGGTAACAAGCAAAAGGGAATCCTAAGTAGCCGTCGCTGCACTTTAAATTATTTTAGGCAGAAATGAAATAAATTAACCAAAAGAGAGCTTTTTTATAATCCGTTTTTAGTAACTATAATTTTGTGTGTCAGCAATTTCAAGAATAGGGCGTATACACACCCGATTCGATTTTATTACTTTTCAGGATTTCTACCAGCCACCCTCAAATTTAAATCCTTTTAGGTATTAGCAAATTAAAATAATCAACGAGGCCTTGGACGAAGTCAAATACGTCAATCCAAGAGATCTTATCTCCAAATTCCAAAATTGTAATTATATATATCAAATATGTCAGGAAATGGAGCTATGAGGTAAAAGTTTGTACTTGAGAAAAACAACTCAGGTTCTATGAGCCGTTATGCCGCGGTTAAAATTAAAAACAAACATTTTTCTTTCCCTGCACGTCACCACAGACTATTTTACAAGTAATAAAGAAGTTCACACAACATAAAAAATGTTCGAATTGTAATTTTTTGACACAATAAAATACTCTTCCGACTTAATTTGGGAACTGGAATTTTCAACTGAACGACAATTTATTCGCACGTGGACTAAATTAACAGGTTAGATACTATTAGGTTTTAAGTTTAGCTGTTGCTTATACTGAACTACTAACCTGAAGGAAGATAGCTAATCAGCACGAGCCGTCTTAACAGCTTCATCTGACTCCTGGAACAGAAGAACGTTATTGGGTGGAATTTTTATAACGTTACACACCTGCAAGTATACAAGGTCTTCAACAGTATCACTTCTCGAACTTCGGACCTTTCGATAAGGTAAATTTGGTACAATACCAAGTTTTTCAGAGATCTGAAGTCTTACCCTAGACAACCTTTAAGAATATTTACATGTTGCTATAGGGAATTTTTTACAGAATTTATTGAATATTACAGAAAATCTTAGAGGTTTTATTTCCACAGATGATCTCTTAAAATGTTTATTTATTATTTAAGAAAATCTTTTATATAGGTTATATAATTTCTTTCTAAAAAAATATACCTTAGAGACAGTGTTTGTCACTACAGACGCTCCCCTTTCCCAATGATACACTGGTATGTCTGCGAACTTACAATGCAAGAAACTGGATTTTGATACTAGTAGTGGGTGAAACACAGATAGCCCATTATGTAGCTTGATACTAATTTCAACATCATCACTGCAGATGGACCCAGCATTGACAATAAAAGTTCGTTTTCAGACATAGAGTAAAGTTACTCGCAATTCGTTTTTTTTTTAATAATTTACTTCAAAAATGGAACGAGGGTTGTTGGTTGTTTTTTTTTTTCAAATTATATAACTGCCAATTTATGACTCTGTTAAAGAATATATCAAACAATATGTACCTGGTCCAACATCTCCAGAATACCAAGCGATGAGTGCTAATCAAAACAAATAATATAATAATACTAGTAACCGCTTCTAATAAGACTGGGCCCGATATAGCCAAGTGGTTAAGGCACTTGACTCGCAACTCGTGGGTTCGAGTCCCTGTCACACCAAACTTGCTCGCCCTTTCAGCCGTGGGGGCGTAATAATTTGACGGTCAATCCCACTCTTTGTTGGTAAAAGAGTAGCCCAAGAGTTGGCGGTGGATGGTGATGACTAGCTGTCTTCTCTCTAGTCTTACAATTCTAAATTAGGGACGGGTATCGCAGATAGCCCTCGTGTAGCTTTGCGCGAAATTCAAAACAACTGAGTTGGTGTGGAAATGTAAAGAAAGAAAATGATTGTTGTTAACGCTTATTTTGTATTTATTTTTTAAGAGAGTTGTTTTGAAAGTACAGAATATTTTTCAGAGAGATTATTTGAGTCTGTAGAAATATCTAAGTATGCTCATTTCAGATTAGAAAGAACACAACATGGACTTAAGTGGCACATCTCATAGTTGGCGATCATGATCAAACCTCTGTGTGTGTGTTATTTATAATCTTAAAATTTTTCCAATTTGTTTCTATCTGAATAACGTAAATTTTCTCTTACATTCATATCTACGTTAAATGAAAATGTGTTTTTAAGTTTATTTTTCTTTTTTGATTTTTTTTTCAAAACGAAATACGAGTATATCCTATGTTACCTAAAATGCTCGTCTGCACCTTGAACATTATATTTTGATAGCTCATAGATAATGCATACTTATACAGGAACTTGTACAGATTTTATTACGTTCTCTAGATTTGGTTTAAATATTTTTATGTTTAATTCATGTAAAGGATAAATGGTTAATCCCTCATGGTGTAAAAAAATATTTCATTTATCAGTATTCTTATCTTTTAACCTTCTCGTCTGTCAATACTAAATTAAGGACGGCTAGCGAAGATAGCCCTCAAATAGCTTTGCGCTTGCACGATATTCAAAACAACCCACCAGATAGCAAGCTTAGTTTTCAGTACATAAATATATGTATACACATATTTCAAGTGAGGCTTAGTATTGAAGTCTTATATTAATTCTGTCTTTTACGTTTACTAAGTTACGAAAAGACTTTTAGGGGCTCGTTTATTGAATTCCAAGTTCCCAGTTTTTGTGGGTTTTTTTCATTACGTTTTCTATAACCATTTTTTTTTCCTCCCCATTACGGTGGTTCAGCGGTAAGTGCAAATACTTATAACGCTAAAAATTGGGCTGTAATACCAGAAGTGAGCACAATACAAATATACTATTCTGCAGCTCTGTGCTCAAAGTCAAACAAACAAAACTATCTTTATTATTCAACTACAACACTTGACAGAGGTTTAATATAACAAAACCATACGGAGTTGAGTGCGTTATGTGAAAATAATTTTGTTTATCCCAAATCAGAAAGTCGTGTGATAACCACAGTCGCTTTGGAATGGTACGTATAAAAATTACATTTTGATATTAATATATGTTTCGTAGGTAATATTATCTTACCAATAATTGATTGATTTTTGTGAATGGTATGTAACAGGCCTTTACGATGTAAAATATCCGTACTCTCAGATAATAAAGATACGTTAAATTAGGGAGTTTTTTTTTTTTTCAAGAAGGATACGTCTCTTGTACTTAATGACATTGGAAAATAAAAGAAAATGGATCAATAGGGGGCACCAGGATCACACAGAAAGAGATCTTCAGCAAATCGTACTTGAATCGTGGCAAACTAATTCTTTGTTTTTTGTAAAATATGAAAATGCACATCATGAAGAACAGTGATAAAATGAGTGCACGTACCCCAAGTAACAGTACGTAACATAACCAAAAATGGTTACCTTCTAGAAAATCGACACAAGTCGCGTATACGCAAGTTGATCTTTTGACATTTCAGTTCAACCGTTACATACCTCAAGCAACTGAGGTATCCGCGCTATTACATACACAGGCACACTGAAAAAGTGACAAGACACAGTGTCTATGGATTTCTGTTCAATTGGAACATTAAACGAGTATTTGGATACTATCAACTTCATACACTAGACTGATTATGAAAAGTAACAAGGACGGGGTGTGTGCGTTGAACACGACATCGTTACAAGGAAGCATTTTTGTAATGCAAACTTTGCTATATATAGAAACTCGATCGTCAGAAAGAGCATGACAAGAAGTGGTGACAAGGACTATAACGACGTGATGAGATTCCAAACTCTTTTAACAAATCCTATTCAGCTCCTGTGCATCCGTTATTTTTCGGAAAAGTCAGTATATTGATTATGTGCATTAAAAAACGATAGACGCTAGATATGCTTGACTATTTTCCACGTGACTTAGCTTGTATTACTTTAACTTTTCTATTACCAAGATATCAAAGAGATCCATACGAACAACATGACTTACGTATGCCTCTCTCGATTACTTTAGCCACAAAGCGTGTAATAAAAACAAAGAGTGAGGAATTGTGAATCAGTTATTATAAGGCATGGAACTAAAATTTATTTGTGTTGGTACTTTTTTATACAGAATATATCTTTACTGGTTAACCAAAGGGTTAACTTCTTGATTTCAATTACGAAATAATTCATATCCCAGAGTTTTTGTGGTTAAATATGGCCTTATTACCTTGAGGTATGTATGTATGTATGTGTGTGTGTGACTCGTAATCTGAGCGTCGCGGGCTCGAATCCTCGTCACACTATATATACTCGCCCTTCAGCCGTAAGGGCGTTATAACGTGACGCTCAATCTCACTATTCGTTGGTAGAAGAGAAACCCAAGAGTTGGCGGCGGGTGGTGCTGACTAGCTGCCGTCCTTCTAGTCTTACACTTCTAAGTTAGGAATGGTTGGTATCAGTACTTTGTAAAGTCACATCTTAGTACATTTCTAGAATGTATCAGTACTTTCTAAGGTTACATCTTAGTACATTTGCAGGATGTATCGGTACATTCTAAAGTAACATCTTTATACATCTTTAGAATGTATCAATACATTGTAAAGTGACATCTTAGTACATTTGTTAGGTATATCAGTGCATTCTGAAGTCACGTTTTAGTATATCTGTAGGATGTGTCAGTACATTATAAAGCCATATTTCAAGGAATGTGTCAGTTTTCTAAAGCCACAGAGCACGTTGTTGGTTTAATTAAATAAGTAATTTTTGCAGACAAGAAAATGCACTCTTGTTAAACTTTATTTTGGAGTTACAGTACTGTTAGAAATATAAGTTTAGAACATACTTTCAAGTTTTCCTCCTTTAAATTGAGAGCGACGTGCTAGCTGTGAATATTTCCCATTGCACGTATCCTTCTTTGATTGTTTATTTGTTTGTTTTTGAAATTCGCGCAAAGCTACACGAGGGCTACTCGCACTAGTCGTCCATAATTTAGCAGTGTAAGACTATAGGAAAGGCAGCTAGTCATCACCATTCACCCCAAACTCTTGAGCTACTCTTTTAACAACGAAGAGTGGGATTGATCGTGACTTATAATATCCCCACGGCTGAAAGGGCAAGCATATTTTGTGCGACGGATATTCAAACCCGAGACTCTCGGGTTACGAGTCGAGCGCCTTCCTCTTTTGAAGGTAATTTTCCACATTTACATTGAAAACATGTACGTTAAATTTAGAAGCTCAAGTTTTACCCATGAAACATTTCATGTTTTACACTTGTGCTAAATATAAACATGGATATAACTATGCCTTACTTGTGTGTATATTTGTGTAAAAAGAAAGAAAACTGTATGTTTTCAAATAGATCTTATATACTAAAAACGATTCTTTAGTGTATTTACAGAACTTTTGTAATGCATTATCCAAGAGCTTAAACCTCTATATATTCTTTCTGTAATACACTGCTTTGTTACGCACAAAACTACGCAATCGGCTGCAAGTGCTTTGCTAACCCCATGTTTCGAAACCTGATTTGTAGCGTTATGAATCCTCAGAATTACCACTGAGCCGCTGGGAGACATCAACATATCTTGCTATTTTTGTCTTTATTTTTAGCGCAAAACGAAACAATGAGCTATCTACACTGCCCATATCGAGGAATCGAACTCCAGAATTTTACGCTATAAGTCTGTCTCACGGAGGGACTTGATGTTAGTAACGGCTAATATAGAAGTTTGAGCATGCGATCTTATAATGAATAAAATATTGAATAAATATGTGCCGCTGTATTGTGCAATATGCTGAAAACTATGCCTTCACAGAGGCCTTCTCCACTTAAGAACATGTTAAATCTCCATGCTTGTATTATTAAAATATTCAAGGTATTTGGAAGAAACCTGACTTTCATCAGATGCAACAAAAATACTTATGAAACAAAATTATTTAATTAAATAAGACGTAAAATAGGATGATAAAAAATCATAAGTTTTAATAAGTAAATGTATATTTCTATGGATACAAAAAGATCGTTAACTTGACCTTATTCATTTCGTTATATCTTATGGTATATTTTATTAAATATTCATATCTTATGGCACTTCCAGTACATTGTAAATTAAAGAATTTCCAATTCTTAGCCAAGTAACACATACTTAGCCAAGTAACACTTGAAAGGTTCACTTTATACGTCGAGCACAGATGTTTTTGTGATTTTTTTTTTTCAGAAATACTGTACCTTTTCTCGTTACTAGCATAGGAAAGAAGGAAGTGTGTCTATTTCTATGTTACTTTTTTTTCTTACGTAGATAGTTATTGATTGACCAATAACTGTTCTTAGAAGGAACATAGGTTTTTGATTTCACATAGAAGCCAGTTCTCTGGTTACTTTGATTCAAATGTAGCGTGCTCTTAGCGATATATATATCTCCCGTCTTTACTTTTTGTAATTCCTAACATGTACACGGGGGTTATCTCTTCTCTTAAATGTTTAAATTGCATGATTTGACAAATTATTTTTATCTAAAGGATAAGAAGTACTTTGATAACACGTATCTACACACATACATACGTGCAAAAAGCATCAGTCATTCGAATGTGCTGTGCTCGCATTTGTTCGAGGAGACATACTGGGACTAGAGTTAAAACGTATTTTCAACATCGAGCTTTTTTATTATAATATGTGTTATTGCATCATGATAACTCGTATTTGTTTGTTCGTTATTAAACGCGAAACAACACCACAAGTTTACTGTGCTCTGCTTACCGTGGGTTTCACAACAGAATCTTAGTTTGGTAAGATAAGTTATTGTGATTGTTATCAAAGCATTATACTTTTCTCCAACAATATCTACGCCAATATTTTATTATTTAGTGGGATAATATGGAATAAATTACTCTGTTTCTTAATTTGATGAAAGGTTCGCCCTCTGTAACTCGCACAAAAAATATTTCATCAAAACCAGAAGTTGTTAGCTCCAAATAATCTAACTGAAAGTTTTGGTTTTGTGTGTGACATTCAGTATAAGAAAGGATATCTCATTTAAACCAAATGATTAAATGGTTCTCAAATCTGTTACTATACAAGATAATATGTTTTTTTAACATGGAATACAGCGAAAGTTTGTTTGTGTGTTTTGAATTTCGCGCAAAGCTACACGAGGGCTATACGCGCTAGCCATCCCTAATATAGCAGTGTAAGGCTAGAGGGAAGGCAGCTAGTCATCACCACCCACCGCCAACTCTTGGGCTACTCTTTTACCAACGAATAATGGGATTGACCGACACATTAGAACGCTCCCACGGCTGAAAGGGCGAGCATGTTTTGTGTGACCGGGATTCGAACCCGCGACGATCAGATTACGAGTCGAGAGCCTTAACCACCTGGTAATGTCGGGTCTGGGAAAAGAATGTTCAATATTTGTGAAAATTACATTATATGGCAAAATCACAAAAACAATTTCACGTTATGCGTATTTAAAAGTTGTTTCAATTTTTGTATTCAATAATTATTTACTCTGTCTGCTGATAATTAGTATAGTTTTATCACGTGTAAGGATTTTTTTAGAGGCGTCATAGGCAGGAACAGTAGTGACAGTGTTGTTGAACAAACCTATGATTTATTGTTATTTAAAGTGGTATAAATATGACAAAAGATTTCAAATGATAACCTGTTCTACGTAAACATTAAATGTTAGTAATGTTACATTTGGCTCAACACATTGGTTCGAATTGCTTGCATATGTGACGTACTTCCCCTGGCGGAATGTTATGTAAATATAAACACTGTAAATGACACGGTTGGAAACAAGCAAATTTGTTTGAAGACTAAAAGCAAAATAACTAGTAAATATTGGGTTGAGGAATAATTCGTGAGCGTTTTTTCAAGTTAAAAAAATATATTCATAAATGAAACGCTTTCGCAAAATATTTCATGTCATTTGGTAGATAATTTTTTGCTCTAATAGATGGTGTGTTTGATTTTCATATGTCTTTAATTTTTGCTTTCATTTTCAGCTCATTAAATGGAATGTCAAGTGGATAAAATCGAGCGTTTTCGACACCATCTGCTTTTCGCATTTAATTTCTTGCAATTTCGTTTACAACAATGCATACTATATACCTAGGTATTACATGAAATAAAGTATCATAATAAATGTTTTGGGTGTAATGTGTTCATGCATTGAAGTATTGTATAGTCTTGCATGTAATGCTTGAATGAAATTATTTAAAAACGCTCACGAATTATTCCTCAACCTAATAGATCTTAAGGTTATAACTAATATTATGATAATTTAATTTTTGTATTCAGTATAATAAGGTGGAATTCGTAAGATATAAATTTAAAACATGATATATGAATACATGCCCATTATAAATATGATATATTCCAGTAAATCAAAATGTGGATTATGCAGTAATTTGTACTAAAACATGGCTCATGTCGCACATTACAACATAATATACGACATGCTTGTAGAGTACTAACAGGTAACAATACAAGTCATACATTTCAACACAGGTAAAGTAATGCATTACGCTACGCCATAAGTTAAATAATAGTAACATGAGTCGTATGGTGCATTTTATATCATATACCATAAAATACTCTACGTTACAATGCAGGTTATATAGTATACTACCTAATAAAATAAGCTACGTTTTTCACTTCGTTACAACACGTGCATTACGTTACAAGATAAGTCGTGCGGTACATTTTATCACAATATGGGTCATATAGTGTATTATAACACAGATCGTGTAATACACCACAAATAACATCGTTACAATATAATAAGGGTCGTTAAGTCCTTTACACTTGTGCTCAGGACGTGCATTACATTATATTACAACGTACGTCGTTTAGTTATTTAAGCTACGACATTGATCTTATAGTTGCTATAGTACATTATCAAGTAGTTAGCGTAGTATACTACGCTTATATCATGAGTCACATTGACATTTCAACATATGTTATGTAATAAACTACGTTAACAACGTTTGGCATATAGTACAACACATTGTAATATATAATATATATATATATATATATATATAGTGTAATACATTGCGTTACATCGTTGGGTTGCATACCTCATTACACAACACCGTACGTTGTATAATGCACTACATTACAGCATGGATCGCGTAGCATATTACATTAGAATATAAGTCCTGCATTACTCTAAATAATGAAAGTAATTGTATATTACTTCACAACAGGAATGTGTTAGTATATTATGAAATACCACACGTGTTTCAAAAGTACCTTACTTTAACAGTACTGCTATCTAAATACAAACCTAACTTTACTTCATACTGAATACAAGCTTAACTATACAAGTTACGTAATACATCTTTGAGGTTTTGTTACTGTATGCTAATAATAAGGACATGAACCGTCCTTCTGAGGTTGTGTTACTGTCTGCCAACAATAAAAACTTGAACCATTGTTTTAAGATAGTGTTACAGTCTGCTGACAACAAGAACCACTCCTGATTAGAAATCCCTCTGTTAGAAACTACTTACGTTGACGCCCGGCATGGCCAGGTGGGTTAAGGCGTTTGACTCGTACTCCGAGCGTCGCGGGTTCGAACCCCGATCGCACCAAACATGCTCGCCCTTTCAGCCATGGGGGCGTTACAATGTGACGGTCAATCCCACTATTCGTTGGTAAAACGGTAGCCCAAGAGTTGACGGAGGGTGGTGATGACTAGCTGCCTTCCCTCTAGTCAGTCTTGCACTGCTAAATCAGGGACGGCTAGCGCAGATAGTCCTTGAGTAGCTTTGCGCGAAGTTCAAAATTAACAAATAACTTATGTTGAACATAAAACTAAGTGTGTTAATACCACACAACAACGTGATCTCACTTTGTTTGTTCTCACGAAGCACATATTGTGTCAGATTAAAACAAAATTGGACTGTGACAAAATTTTATCGGTTTGTTCTTAGGATAATCAAGTCCGAAACTACTCGTATAGTTGCAAAGAAAATTTTAAGTACGAATAATGACGAGAGTGTGGCAGTCAAAATATCCGAAGTGTAATTACGTTTCGGATTTAAATCCGGGCTCGATTTCCCGTAAAGAATTGACCGCAAATAACCCAATGTGTAGCTCTGAGTTAGAATGAGAACAGTAATACCTCGAAACGTTTAATTAAATTCAAAGTCACTTTTAATATAGCATTAAAAAAACTTCAGTTGCTACAACAAAGAACAGAAATCATGTCATCATAGCTTTAAGTACCGAACAAACTGGTCAACAGGAATGTGTTATTACCATTACTCGTGTGCTAAAAAAAAAAGAAGGAAAAATTGCGCAGATTATCAAAGTTATTTGACTCACAAAAGTAAATTTCAAACAGACTTAGTACAATTACTTTTCCAAACATTATTTCAGTCTCAGATATGAAGCAGTTTTATTGTGCATTGTTCAACACTGACATTCACGTGCTCCAAACGTCAGAACAGTTTACTGAACAATGTCGATAATTTAACAACTTGAAAACATTCTAATTTAAAAAGTAGATATGAAACCAGAATTACGTGAATGCTAAACAATGTTAACAGTATTTGGTATTATGTATGTATTTGTGTGTTTAGAAAGTGTGAAAACTAGATTAGTCAATAGAAACCGTATGACACGAACATTATGTTACGTTTTCTTTAACAAACTTTCTCCACACGATAACGTGTAGTTATTTAGAAATGGGTATTAATGTCCAGTTTTCAAACCACCTGTGCAGCGTTAATGACATCTGTCGGAGAGAATAATCTTTCAAACACGTGAATCTGACACATCAAGAATATGTCAGTCCTACGACATCGTCGCTCGACAGATGTAATTACAATACCACGTTTTCTAATTTTCCTAATTTACTCCACTGCTTCGAATATAATGCTTAACTTTCTTCCGACAGCTTGAAAGATCGGTTGACAAGCCTACAGCTGAAAACGTGTATAAGTTATTAACGACGGGTAACCGAGAACTAGAACTTACTCTTGAGATTTAAATTTGTATACGAAAGTTTAATTAATTTTGGATTAATTATATTTTAAGTGGACTAATAAGAGTTCTGGAATGCCAAAAAGCTTATTACAACACTTAGATATACGCAAGATCATAGAAAACAACAACACATGCATAAACAGGATTACACACACATATATGCATACATATGGGAAACCATAACGGTGCACATAAACGAGGCTCGGCATGGCCAGGTCGATTTGTTTTTGAATGTCGCACAAAGCTACTCGTGGGCTATCTGTGCTAGCCAAGTGAGTTAAGGCGTTCGACTCGTAATCTGAGGGTCGCGAGTTCGAGTCCCGGTCGCGCTACACATGCTCGCCCTTTCAGCCATAGGGGCGTTATAATGTGACGGTCAATCCCATTATTCATTTGTAAAAGAGTAACCCAAGTGTTGGCGGTAGATGGTGATGACTAGCTGCCTTCCCTCTAGTCTTACAATGCTAAATTACGGACGACTAACGCGCGAAACTCAAAACAAACAAACAAACAAAAGCATATAAACGTAATGATAGTCCGGTAGAACAGTGAAACGACAGAAAAAAGTAGTTTGATAAAACAATTATCGCAATGTTTAAAGAGACACAAATGGTTTGAAGTTAACAATTAGAACTAAGTACCAGTTTCGAATTACTGTTTTGTTATTAATTGGACTGACTAGAACTGCATCTAGAAAATTGAAGAATCCGTTAAGTCGTAAGTAACCTTTCTTAAAACATTGTAATCTGTCTTACTGCTTTTTTGAAAATGTAGTGAAGTGGAGAGACAAAAGTGTAACTTAAATGTATAAGAAGAACGTTTTCTACACACACATATATACACACTATGTTCTAACTAATATTTATATAGGCCCGGTATGGCCAGATTGTAAAAAAGCTTGACTCATAATCTGAGACTCTCCAAACAAACAAATCAATCTTAGTTTAAAATTTAAAAAACCAAAACTTTTGTTGTTGCTCTGACGACAGCTTGCTTTAATTGTTGTATTTTTTTTACGATGGTTGTGACGTAGCGGTTAGGCGCTTAACTGAGGATTTGAAGATCCAAGGTTCGAGCCACAATATTTTGCTGAGCATTTTCCGCACTTTCAAACACGGATAAAGGTGTTATAATATTGACAACTAAAATCGCTATTCGGTTAAAACCAGTTTGTAAGTGGTGATTTCTACTGAAGTGCTAGTCTTTCCTCTGGTTAGGCCCGGCATGGCTCGGTGGTTTAAGGCACTCGATTGTAATCCAAGGGTCGTGGGTTCGAATTCCCGTCACACCAAACATGCTTGCCCTTTCAGCCGTTGGGACGTTATAATATACGGTCAATCCCACTATTCGTTGGTAAAAAGGATAGCCCAAGAGTTGGCGGTGAGTTCACTGCTAAATTGGGGACGGCTAGTGCAGATATCCCTCGTGTAGCTTTACGCGAAATTCAGAAACAAACGAAACAATATTTATATTGCACATATTTACCACAACATTTATGTTGATAATCATTTTGTATTTCTTGGAGGTTTCTTAACTTAGAAAATGAGCTACTTAGTATAATCGTTAACCCTCTCAGATTATTTCCTCATTAACGTTATAAATGTATTTACGGAGATAAATAAGGGTATAAAAATGTTTTGCTAACATAAGTAAGTCATAAAAAAGCCAGTAACCTAGGTAACAAACGTATATCAGTTTAAATGCTAAATTTTGTCAATACTTACTTATACAATATGATTATATATTATAAAGTCATATGTAATACAGAGTGAAAAAATACACACTGATTATATATTATAAAGTCATATGTAATACAGAATGAAAAAATACACACGGATTATATATTATAAAGTCACATGTAATACAGAATGAAAAAATGCACACTAACATTTCATAAGTTGTTGCTTATTTGTTTTTGGATAATGCATACAACACCAAGTCTAATAAAAAGGCTTAAAATCAAGTTTCGTGAAGTATTAAAAGCAGCAGTTTTAAAGGTTACATAACCTTTCAGATATGAGGATAAGAAGTCAATGCTAGTGATGTCAAGCTCAAAGTAATTCTGTCATTTTGTTTGGTCTGACAATTCATCCCACCTCCAATCGATATTGTCATATGTTTAGTGGCTAAGATAAGTCTACTATTCTCTGTTTTGTTAAATATTTGCTTACAGTGCACACTTTCCATAGCAGACCCTTACAATCAGAAGCGTGTTACAGTAAATGAAACACGCACACATTTCTCTCTGTAACCTTTAAACTTATATGTTAATATTCTGTCCCATTGCTCTGCTTGTAGTTTATTAACACGTGATAAAACCCAAGAACATTGATACGACAACGTGAAACGTTGAATACCGTTTTAAATTGTTTAAAATAATTTTGACGCCCTCTACACAGTTACGTTCATGGATTTAATCTTGTCAGGGTTTCATGTGTTTTATGTTTTAACTAAAGAAAATCGAATACGGAGATTATTTAATAGTTAAAGATCATCTCTTTCATGCCAAGAAGAGAAAACAACATTAAACAAAGTTATCTACACATATTTCCAATGTAGCCATTGCTGTTGTTTTTTTCTATATACGAACTTAAAAGTTTAGCTACAGAAGCTTTTAGAAAACTCAACAGAATCGTTCTTTAGGCCTAAGTCTAGATATTCACAACAACTCCAAACATGCTCTCCCTTTCAGCCGTGGGGGCTTTATAATGTGATGGTCAATTCCACTATTCGTTGGTAAAAGAGTAGCCCAAGAGTTGGCGGTGGGTGGTGATGACTAGCTCTCTTCCCTCTATCTAGTCTTACACTACTAAATTAGAGTCGGCTAGCACAGATAGCACTCGAGTAGTTTTGCGCGAAATTAAAAACCAAACCAATTTGGTTTAGTTTTCTAGTTCTTTCTTTTGGTTTTCCTCAAACACATCTCGTTGAAACATAAACTTTAGACTTATATTGACTAATCGGGTCTTCCTTATTCTGTTTATTAGGATATGGCTATTGTTAGGAGTTTTGTAGACGTTAAGTAGGCGTAGTTCTACTATAAGAATATTATATTATTATTTATAACACGAATTAAAAGAGTAGAGACTGAGAATATTACTTTTAAAGTTATTTACAAATATTAAAGATTAGTGCCTTTCCACAACTGACTGCAGACAACGAAAGGCAGTTGGAGTTTAGATGTTGTGGGTTCAAGCACTCAGCTCGTAACACTCAGCTGATCCTCCTTAAAGACTGATAAGTTTTAGATCGGCGTTTG
The DNA here is from genome assembly GCF_004210375.1 of Tachypleus tridentatus. NCBI lineage: Eukaryota > Metazoa > Arthropoda > Merostomata > Xiphosura > Limulidae > Tachypleus > Tachypleus tridentatus. Next base: position 76,873,397 of record NC_134836.1, on the reverse strand, counting down.
GAGTTTGCTTGATAGATGAAAAATCCCAACGGATTTGGGTGCTTTGACAACAAATATTATTGATTGTGACAACGAGGAATGGTAGCGGAGACGTGGTTTTGAGTTTCAATTTTATTGTATTGCTTCTGGTTCATATTAAGTTCATTATTGTTTGAAACTGGTGATTTTAGTCGCTTATGAACAATTAACGTATTGCTTAGCATTGTATGTATTGATATATAAATAATTAACTGCAATTTTACGTAGAAACAAAATTATATAAAACAGACTTGTATCACTTGGGTACATACCATAAGGTGGAGGATAGGCTTGTTTGTTTAGAATTAAGCAGAAAGCTACACAGTGGGCTTTGCTCACCACGGGTATTGAAACCCGGTTTATAGCAGTGTAAGTTCGCGGATATACTGTTGTACCACTGGGGAACGTAGAGGATAGAAGCTATACTAATAAGGCTCACTACAGTAATGCCTTACCCATCTTATGGTGTGTGCCCAGATGATACAAGCCTGTTTTACAGCTGTGTTTTTATTTTATCATGTAATATTAAAATTACTTTCATCTAAGGTTTAAATACGTCGTGTAAAATTCCCACTATTACTTCTTATGATGAAGTCTTTCCTCTTTTCTCTTTAAACTATTTATATAATTGATATATATATATATATACATATTATATATTTCCTTCACATCTTGTCTATATATAGCTAAGGTGCTTGCTTTATTGTAGCTTATGGAAGTGAAGAACGTAAGCAACATTAAGAATCGTGCTTCAAACGAAAAACCAATTTGACGATCTATTAAACTTGTAACAGTATACACTGAACAAACAACCTTCTGGTGAATAACGAGATACTTCATAATAAAATACGACAATGTGTTCCTTTAAGTAATTATATTTCATATTTTTGACTTGAACAGTATCTTCTAGTACAAAACGGTTTGGCCTGAGAATCCTAAGGTTCAAACATAGTCAAGTTAAATTTAACTACAAATCTACCAGGACTACCAGCATGGAACAATTTCATCTTATCAAGTATACTTCTTGTCAGACAGAATTGTCGTTTGTTACAGTTATTTTAACTCACAACTGTAGATACAGAACGTGTTCAACAGTATATCGTGGTTTGAACCTTCCGATCCATGCCACTAGACCGCGCCAGGGTCGTAAAGTTTACTTTTTATAAATCTACATAATTATTATTGTTTTAGGCTTAGCTCTTTGTTTTAGTAAGATTTATACTAACCGTATTACTGGCTTTTGTTCTACTACTTTTACATACAAAATAAAAAGTATAATTTATCTGATTTTAGTATTGTTGCCATGCAGAATATCATTGATAAGGTATTTATTTACCTGTTTATCTTGAACTCTGTTATATGCATTTTATAGATTTTATTAAAAAACAACACTAAAAAGATAATATATTACTCTTCACGTCACTAAAGTAAATCAAAGCATTAAGCCTAATATGACTTTCATGTAGCTTCTATCGTGACCGAAGTAGTTGCATATTATGCCTAAGTTTGGAAAATAAATTCGAAACATTAAGCCTAATGTAGCATAAATTACGACCGTATTTTTTTCAACTTTGAAATGATTCTACATTAATATAATGACTCGCAAAATTATTTTAAAATTGCCCAAGTAAGCTTAGTAATGATATCGCGTGAAAAAGTATAAGATAAATAAACCACGTATCTAAGAATCATATGGTAATGGTCGTCCACTTCTATAAATGAAGATATATGTTATATTTTTGTAGCACACATTAGACTCATATGATCCTATTATGTCACATTAATTAAAACAGCTTATTCCATATACTGGACTAATTACGATGTAATGTTGTAAAGCAAAAACTTATAATGATTATAATACATTGATTTATGAATTTGGTATATCCTTGCCTAACAATATTTTTGGCTTACGTCACTGTGACTAGTTCTAAATATTTATGTCGACAATAAATTACAGAACAATCCAATATATCTTTCTTTAATGAGTAACGTGTATTGATCTTAAATCCGAAATTTAACTAAGTGAAACAGCGCATATGTGCATACGTATTTATCGAATTTTCTCATGCGTGGGCGTGAATCATGCTCGAACTGTAAATCACGGGATTCGTGACTCGCGTTCCTTTGTTAAAACGTATTCCACACTTTGGAGCTGCGAGTGCGTCATAAATGTGACTGTTAACTCCCACTACTCTGTCAAATAAAAGTAGCCAAAAGTTAAGAGCGTATTCTACTATTCTAACTGTTTTCCGATTAGTGTAACAGTACAAAATTAGTGACGGCTATTCGTTTTCAACCCTTGTGTAGCTTAGCGCCCAAAAATCTGAACTAGATTTTATGCCCACGCGTTACTTGTGGTTCCAAACTTAAAAAAGTTCTTTCTTCAATGTTGTTTTAAATATCATTGCTTAAAATCACCTCACAAAAAAACAAATGCTTTCTCTTAGGTGGAATTGTTAATCATAAGATCTTAATCGCTAGACCATATGAGAAATACATTCATAATCGCATCGCAAGGTCTCTTTCGCAGGAAGCCTACGAATTTGTTATCTGCTCTTTGTCCACCGCGAGTATCGAAACTCGATTTTTAACGTAGTAAGCCCGCACACTTACCGCTGAGCCATTGTGGAAACTTAAATCTTTAGAGGGAGAGAGAGACAGAAGAGAATGCGAAGAACCATTTCAAAACACATTTTAGTTACAATGTTCAAACGTTTCGGAATACCCTTATCGCATCTTCAGAGCTGTCTAAAAATAATGTCACAAACATATTTATTAACTACAACTACAGCGCCACTGATCGCTAGTTTACTTAGTTATTGAGTGAAGTGGTAAACGGAAAGATAACATAACAAGAATAAAAACAATTACAGATCATATTATGAAACAGCTGAGGTTTAACGGTTTTTTTTTAGTTTTAGAATAATTTTACGTATAAATTTATTATTTAACGTAAAGGTCAAGGTCTGAAGACCCTACTTTATTGACAGAGGAATCGTTAAATGAAATATAGTGACCTGTGGTTTCAGAATGTGAACGAATGGATAAGTGGTTAGGTTTAGGCAATGGACGGTCAATTCTGTTAAATACTACTAAATGCTCACATACGTTAGTTTACAAGTGGCGTTTCGTTTTTTAAATGTACGTGACCTTACAGTCATTAAATGTATATTTATACACGAGCTATTACTGTAGAATATTAGGTGGATGATCTGTATATTGAAATCAGTGCTAAACGAGGAGGCCAGGTCTGTATATTAGTTTGAACTGAATTTGAGGGTAGAAATTATTTATCAATGAGATGAGATTTTTATTATTATTTTGTAAAGATTGTGAACCCGCTAAAAGAAAAGGAGATAATGAAAAGAAATATAGAAGCGGTGTACAACAAAGTTAACAGGTAACCGAATCCAAAGATCAGGAAATTACGTGTAATATTTGTTAGAAAATCAGTGGAATAGCCGTTATTTAACAGGTGTTTACACACAAGTGTAATTTCTCAATGTAAAAGAAAGTAACTCGAGTAGAAATTAAAATTTCTTCCATGATGACAATGACTAGGTTTTATTTGAAAACGTTGGAAATACAATTATTATAATTAGTATAAAAGCATTTATACAGGTGTATAAAAGTAAGTATAAAGATATATAATGTATGTATCAAGGTAAGTATAAAGAGATATATAATGTAAGTATAAAGGTAAGTATAAAGAGATATATAATGTATGTATAAAGGTAAGTATAAAGAGATATATAATGTATGTATCAAGGTAAGTATAAAGATATATATAATGTTAGTATAAAGGTAAGTATAAAGAGATATATAATGTATGTGTAAAAGCATGTATAAAGAGATTTATAATGTATATCTGAAGGCACGTATAAAGAGATATATAATGTATGTCTAAAGGCATGTATAAAGAAATATATAATGCATATCTGAAGGCATGTATAAAATATGTCTAAAGGTATGTGTAAAGAAGTATAATGTCTAAAGGTATGTATAAAGAAGTATAATGTCTAAAGGTATGCATAAAGAAGTAGAATGTCTAAAGGTATGTGTAAAGAAGTATAATGTCTAAAGGTATGTATAAAGAAGCATAATGTCTAAAGGTATGTGTAAAGAAGTATAATGTCTAAAGGTATGTATAAAGAAGTATAATGTCTAAAGATATGTGTAAAGAAGTATAATGTCTAAAGGTATGTATAAAGAAGTATAATGTCTAAAGGTATGTCTAAAGAAGTATAATGTCTAAAGGTATGTATAAAGAAGTATAATGTCCTGAAGGTATGTGTAAAGAAGTATAATGTCCAAAGGTATGTGTAAAAGAAGTATAATGTCCAAAGGTATGTGAAAAAGAAGTATAATGTCCAAAGGTATGTCCTAAAGGTATGTCCAAAAGAGCTTATAATGTCTAAAGGTATGTGTAAAGAAGTATAATGTCTAAAGGTATGTCTAAAGAAGTATAATGTCTAAAGGTATGTATAAAGAAGTATAATGTCTAAAGGTATGTATAAAGAAGTATAATGTCTAAAGGTATGTATAAAGAAGTATAATGTCTGAAGGTATGTGTAAAGAAGTATAATGTCTAAAGGTATGTCTAAAGAAGTATAATGTCTGAAGGTATGTGTAAAGAAGTATAATGTATAAAGGTATGTATAAAGAAGTATAATGTCTAAAGGTATGTCTAAAGAAGTATAATGTCTGAAGGTATGTGTAAAGAAGTATAATGTCTAAAGGTATGTGTAAAGAAGTATAATGTCTAAAGGTATGTATAAAGAAGTATAATGTCTGAAGGTATGTGTAAAGAAGTATAATGTCTAAAGGTATGTATAAAGAAGTATAATGTCTAAAGGTATGTGTAAAGACATGTATATGGATCAATTAAATATAAAGGAATGTATAAAGACAGTCTTTGTTAACAATTTGAAGTTGTCTTTACAACTCAGTCCATTTCTGGTCAGTGGTGAAAGAAAGATACCAATTATTGTGTTGGTTTAGTATCATTTTAATGTTCCAGACGATCGAGTTATCAGCCTATTTAATTATCGGTATGATATAGATGTTGAGTGACTGATGTTTTTTTCCCTTTATTGATTAAAGATATGCCGGCTTTTAATCCGGGTTATTTCATATTTATTCTCACAATCCTCCCCCCCCTCTCCCACCACCAGCAAACAAGACGACCTTGTATAGGCCACTTGGTTTAAGTTTGGTTTGTTTAGAATTTCACTCAAAGACACAAGAGGGCTATCTGCACTAGCTGTCCCTAATTTTGTAGTGTAAGACCATAGGAATGGCAGCTAGTCAGTACCACCCACCGCCGATAACTCTTAGGCTACTTATTTACCAACCAATAGTGGGATTGATCGTACATTATAACACCACCACGGCTGAAAGGGCGAGTATATTTTGTGGGACAAAGATTCGAACCCGAGCCCCTCAGATTACGAGTCGAGTTCCTTAACCACCTGGCCATGTCAGACCATAGGCCTCTTTATCACGTAATTCACGTTCCCATACATTATGAGGTAACGAAGTGTCACAGCGAAAGTGATTTTATTTTCAGAAGCCTCAATTAGAAACATGCCATAAGTCATTTTGATATTTACATTATAATCGATTTTTAAAAATATGTTTCTATATGTATTTTAAGTCGGCTGTACGATTACGTCACTCTGTAACATAAATCGTATTATTGACGTTTTTGATACAAAACTAATACGGTAACTTGGCAATAATGTAGCACTTGCTTCCACAAAAAAAAAAAAAAAAAAAAATATCGAAATCGAAAAACCGTCACTCCAAAGTCGCAGTTTCTTCTCCCTAACTCTGCTTGTTCTAAAGAGGTTATGAGAGTGTTACGACCTGGTTTTACAAGGTATTTAAATGGTACTACATTTTGGATTAATTACTACGTAATTCCTAATTGCCTGATAGTGACGAATTCTTCTGTAGATCCTAAATAAAGACATTAATGATAAACAAAGTTATCTCATAAAACAGTTCACCAAACTATTAACATTAGTATAGAAAAAGATTTGTCTGGACTAAACGATAACAAGGTTCACACAACTGATGTATCAGTGTGTGTGTGTGTGTGTGTGTGTCTTATAGCAAAACCACATCGGGCTATTTGCTGCGTCCATCAAGAGGAATCGAACCCCTAATTTTAGCGTTGTACGTCCTTAGATTTACCGCTGTCCTAGCTGTGGAACTGGTGTATCATCAAACGTTAGATCAAATGGTCAATTAACACTTTTCCTCCAGCACAAAAATTAGACCAAAATTAGAGATGCTGAATTTATGTTGACTCTAAATGAATAAAAATCCGATAAAGATTCTGTTGAATTAACTAGGTGATACAATATGTCGAAAGGAGGTTCTATTGTTTCTCAACACCGTGCTAAAGTTGGAGCCTGAATATTTTTATTCATGTTAGGGAAACCTCAGATTAAAAAAGTTTGGAAACCACTGCAGTTTAGTAGACAGTAATGAATCTCGTAAAGACGGTTAAACTTTATTATAATTTCATTTTCAACCAAGATAATGAAATCAGCTTATGTATATGTAATTTTGCTCTAGTTTATAAAGTATTAAATGAAAAATATCATCATGATGCCCGGTTTGAGAGATCTTTTATTATCATCTTCTTTTTCCTTTAGAAATTTCGAAATGATTCATCGCAAAAAAAATCTTTCAACCTGGTTACTATGTCCAACATTGCAGAACTAATACGATTATAAAAACAACAAAATTACACTATTAGAAATTGGTCTGGTATGATTCATGACGCTGTAATTTCTGTGATGCTTTAGATTACACAATCTCAGAGAAATCTTACTTCATAAAATATGACTAATTTAGATAAGAAGTTGTTTACAGACAAAAATGGGATTCAGTAAGAATGTTCATCTCTTTAACAGTATTAGAGCACCACACATAAAAAACATGACTACAAACACTTGATATTAGAAAAGCTCATGTAAGCTAATTTATAGATGAATGTCATTGGTAAATTTATTTTCTTTCATAGCTGGGCCCGGCATGGCCTAGCGCGTTAAGGCGTGCACTTCGTAATCTGAGGGTCGCGGGTTCGCGCCCGAGTCGCGCCAAACATGCTCGCCCTCCCAGCCGTGGGGGCGTTATAATGTTACGGTCAATCCCACTATTCGTTGGTAAAAGAGTAGCCCAAAAGTTGGCGGTGGGTGGTGATGACTAGCCGCCCTCCCTCTAGTCGTACACTGCTAAATTAGGGACGTCTAGCACAGATAGCCCTCGAGTAGCTTTGTGCGAAATTCCAAAAAACAAACAAAACAAACAAACCTTCATAGCTTGTTTACTATGATATTATGTAATGTAACTAAGAGCCTAGAACTTAAGTACGGCGTCAGACGAATTGACCGACCTCGTGACCAAATTATACTCGTAAATTTGGCAGTGTAGTATTTTATGATTCACCAGACCTAATGCGTCTTCTTGCATTTAAATCGGAGATGACGATTAAAGTGCTTTCTTTGGTCATTCGAAGCTGAATGAATCTTCCTTGCTTGAGTCAAGTAAGATGGTTAAAGCTGTTTAAAGTTTGCTGGTGAAACAGGCCAAAGGAGCTGGTGCTTTTCCTTCATTCTTTTTTGACGTATTTGTCACATCGTCGATGAATAGGAGGTAACTTATGGCAAATATGTAATATTATTCATTTACCACCATTGTACGTAGCGTCAGTAGCTCCGATAGATTTGTGTGAGAAGTCAGTTTTGTCTTCAAGAAATGAAAGTAGATGTGTATGAGATTAATTAACCTACATATTCTTATTGCTACCCTTTCTTAAAAGAAATAGTATATAATCAGTTAAGTGGAATTCTAGTTAAAGAAATCATTGTTAGGAAAGCTTGCACTCAAGCTACATTTATTCAGTTCAGGTTACATTAGACAGAGCCATCTTGAGAAAAGTAATTTAATTAGGTAAAAATATACTCAAAAGTAAAATATGTTTGTTAATGATTTCAGTATGTATTTTTGGAAAGGTTATTTTAAAGGTTATGTATGGCATTATTGTCGTACTGGAGTGATAAACAAAAAGCAATATATTTTTAAAGTTATCATTCTTGGTAACTAATGGATAAACCATTGAGCTTATAACGTTAAACGTCGGGTTCCAATGTCAACGGTGGGCGGTGGTGCAGCTTTGTTCTTTTAAAAAAAAAAGAACAAAACCTAAAATCTGTTTCACATAGCAGACATGTTGGTCTACCAGATTCATGATTGAAAGTATTATTTTCTTCATTTATCACATTATATTATTTCTAACATACCGATTGATTTGGTTATTAAATTATAAAATTCAAAAGACATTTCTTAACACCAGCTTTCTGTGCAAAACTCTTCAGAAAGCTTCATAAACGAAGAAAATATACTTAGGCTGAGGATTGTGGAGTCTTGGACGGGCGTTTCCAATTTATCTTTCTGGTTTTGAAATGTCACGTATGATAAAGTAATAAACCCGTATTTTGGCAAAACAAAGGTTGCGCGCTGTCAGGTTTCATTCACTGGCTGACAAAGCGGTTGCGGGTATTTTAAATGTACAGTAGAAAGGAAATACAATGCATAAGTTAATCCTTGTTCATTGTCCGTTGTACAAAAGTATAATATTTATGGTTACAACGTGTGATCAGGTTAAACAAGAATCTTCTCGAACGGAACAGAATGTGTTGTTTTTTATTTAATAATTGTATGCATGATTTTGACAGTGGTGAAACTTGTGCATTATGACTTTTAAATGCGTTACGAGTGTTAACATTTTGGTCTGTAAACAGTAAAATTATATCGGACAGTGATATCAAGTTTATTTGACTTTGAGACATCTTCACAGTAACCCAAGTCGTTTGATTTTTTGAAAATAAACAAGAAAAACTGAACCCGTTTTCTAAGGAAGAAATTTTAAATTTATTCATGGAACAAATAATTTGGTTCACTAATTTATTTCCTAAATCTGTGTCTGAAATTTCATTACTTAATTATGTTTTTCGTGCGTTTCGATGAGCTTCCAAAATATTGATTTAACACTGGGTTAGAATGTGTAAAATTAAATTTCGTAGTTGATGCCAGCAAGTGTTCTTACATGTTTTTAGAGAGAATTATCGAAGATTAGTTGTGATCGAAACCAACTGGCAAAGAGACAATTACCGGGCTCGAGTTTTGTTTAATTTTTTTTCTAGTCTGGGATACGAGTGGATTCGTAACCGTATTTACAATCTTTCGTTAAATTATTAATTTTTATGAGTTTGTTTATGTATCTTTTTCTCAAGTTACTTGGAAGTGGTATGGTTGAATAACGTGAATGAATCATTTAGAATATTTTGCTCTAATTGTTTTTCATTAATTTCTAATGTCATAATAATGCTATTAGAAGTCAATACTTTCATTGGAGAAATGAAACAATACATGATAACGGAACAGACAAACTATGATTGCCAAGTTTATAATAGCTGAGAAAATCCTTTATCTTCCGCATATATCAAATAATTTCAAAAGTATTTATTAGTATATAGCAGATAATCTGCAAGAGTAGAGGTCGTTGTGTGTCAATCAAGCTGCAAAAACAATGTTATTTGAAACATATCTGATCAATATATATCATAAATGAAATAGGTGGATTGTTAATCATTGTACATCAAGATAGCTATAAGTAGATTGTTAACCAGTGTACATCAAAATAGCAATAAGTGGATTGTTAGCCATTATACATCAAAATAACAATAAATGGATTGTTAATCATTATAGAACAAAATAACAGTAAATGGATTGTTAACCAGTGTACATCAAAATAACAACAGCTGTTTTTCAGTGGAAGACATACGTTACCATATATGTAATATACTCATATAGGCGGTTAAATTTCTAATCTACGTCATGCATTTACCAAAAAGGTTTTGTTTTGGATTTTTTTTCTGATAAATTAGGCATCAAAACTGTTGCTAAACCTCTAACAGTTCAAAATAATTGTAAAAAATTAGTGTCCCAAACATTTTGTGCTTTCGTAAGTAATATATATATATATGTAGATTAAGGTATATTCAGGTACCTTATTCTTTTAAACCGTATGTCATATTTCTTAACGTCCATCGTGACTATTTTGTGACGTTTCAATTGAGTTTAAGATCCCATTTTGTAACAGATGTGCGTAAAAGCCATTTTTCTGTGCCATAAATGAGTGGAATAAAATTATAATTTCATATATTTACTTAAAATGCTAACGGTTTTCACAGATGTACATCTTAGATAAACTTTGAATTACACGTGTATTTTTTCTATTTACTTGTATATTGACGTATTCTTACAGATACGCACGTAAAGGTCGCTTTAGTACATCTGCTTACTTGCTATTATTATGTTCTTTATTTTGGTGTGATGAGTGTGTGTCAATTCACTATGATGATTCTGAAACTCTTCTTTATAAAACACATAAATTAGGCTCGTGATAAATGTGAGAATTTTATCAAGGACTGCTTTCTTACGGAGAATAATGTCAGGTTGCCAGCTTTCTCTGTTCTCAGTGGAAACCCATAGATTCAGAATCGGTGCGTTAGATTTAGTATTAATGTTCACAAGAAATCACTGTGTCTAGAGGTGCACAAGTATCCGGCCACGATTTACGAGCTACGTGATTATGAGCTGTTTCGCGTGTTGTAAAATTTACGATGTCCCTGTTATTTCGTGTCGTTTTTCTTGCCATAAAATTAACGAGGCTTATAGTTCCAGAGGCCGCTCTCGTCAGTAAATTTATGAGTGCGTGCTCTGAATTGATTTGTTACTTGTAAAATGTACAAGATTTGTATTTTCAACTGCCCTCAATATCTCCTCAGCTATGGCCTTCTCAAGATAATGGGATTTTTCTCTGCTCAAGACTTTCTTTGCTGCATGAAATTTGTAATGAAGTGTCTTAAAAATGCTATGTACATAATTATTCAAAAGAGAAAGAAAGTTTCCGACGCTCCTAGACTACCGTATGACACTAGCCATAAATTGTTAAGCCTAACAGCTACGTTGGTTAAGTCTTGTTCAACTGATGGCGTTCATATATATAGATTTATATTAATACATTTAATCAAATATACAAACAAAAATATATGTCAAAAACACTTGTGACATGTATATATACCTTGCATTTTTTGTTATAATTTAAAAGTGAATAACGAACACAATAAATCGAAACCCATGTTTTTTGAGTAAGCGATGCTATCTTGCTTTGTTTGTTTTGTAATTTCGCACAAAGCTACTCGAGGGCTATCTGTGCTAGCCGTCCCTAATTTAGCAGTGTAAGACTAGAGGGAAGGCAGCTAGTCATCACCACCCACCGCCAACACTTGGGCTACTCTTTTTATCAACGAATAGTGGGATTGACCGTCACATTATAACGCCCCCACGGCTGAAAGGGCGAGCATGTTTGGCGCGACTCGGGCGCGAACCCGCGACCATCAGATTACGAAGCGCACACCTTAACGCGCTAGGCCATGCTGCTATCTTGCAACATAAAGAAATCGTACCAGACCAAATCTCTTAGCAAGCTAACTTGGTATTAGACAGTGCAATAGAATAAAAATTTACTGTTTTTGTTTTAAATAACAATACACGAAATGTTTTCAGTCTTATGTAAATCAGAAATCTTACAAAGTTGATTAAGTCTTACAGTAATCAACGTCGTAACATGTTACAATTGTTTCCGAAATGTTAAACTATTGTGTGTTGTAATATTTTCAGCAATTAACTTTTGATAGAAACTTGAGATACCATATTCAGAAAATTTACAGTGTTATTACAATAAAACAGAGAAATTGATCCAAGCACGAGAATAATGATGGGCTACTGAGATCTATGAGATTTGTTTACATATTTTGTGTTTTTTTCTTATGAGTTTCATACAAGGAGCGTGTAAAAATAGTGTTTCAGAACTATGTTTTGTGTCTTACAAGTAACTGCTCGCGAGACCTTTCGTTCGATGTCAGAACCCATCAGTTGCGCTAATCTCATGTGCAGTACAGAAAACAAACAAACAACAACTTAATTTTTAAAGCCGTAAGCATCCAAATTGGTGAATCAGTGAAAGCCAATTATTTAATTTTTGTGTGTTTATGTGTGTTTTTCTTATAGCAAAGCCATATCAGGCTAACTGCTGAGTTCACCGATGGGAATCAAGCCCCCTGTATTTTTTTCGGAAACGTTTGTGATCAGCTTTGTATCTTTATACCAGAAGTACTCTTTATAAATAAAGAATTTATAGAATTAAACAAGAGAATGATTGTTGCAGGCACCGAAATCCAAGTCCACTTGTTTTTGGCCTAACATTAGTTAAGTCTTTATTAGGTACGGCCAATATTAAATAAAGACATAAATTAACACTAACTTATTTACATTTTTTGCTTCAGTTTAGTCCGGTTTAAACTTTACCGTGCTTATAATGTTATTTTATAACATAATGTAAGAACTTCCTACAATTTTGGATAAGTTTGTAATGTGTAATTGTACAAAATTTCTACTAAAGTACCTTTGTCTAGATCTGCTTACACGCATGCGCATTTAGCCAGTGAAGTGTGCGTGCATAAATAAAGACTATGTTTTATAATAATCACAGATGAAAAGAAATGTAAATAAACACGTCAAGGATTATATTTATTTTAGCCTTTATATTTTTCATTGCTACACTAATTTTAATTGGTTATCATTGTAACAATAATTTTGTATAGTTTGAAAATAAATATTTTGGGTTATTTCTTTTCTAATCGAATTGTTCCTTTAATTAGCCCTGTTAAATATTCACTATAGTTACTTATTTTTGGAATATGACATTATATATCGTCCTATCAGGTTGCGCCTTGCATTCTGTTATGTAATGCGAGATGAAGGTTTGTTTGTTTTGTTTTTGAATTTCGCACAAAGCTACTCGAGGGCTATCTGTGCTAGCCGTCCCTAATTTAGCAGCGTAAGACTAGAGGGAAGGCAGCTAGTCATCACCACCTACCGCCAACTCTTGGGCTACACTTTTACCAACGAATAGTGGGATTGACCGCAACATTATAACGCCCCCACGGCTGAAAGGGCGAGCATGTTTGGCGCGACCGGGATGCGAACCCGCGACTCTCAGATTACGAGTCGCACGCCTTAACACGCTTGGCCATGCCGGGCCCCGCGAGATGAAGGGAAAATTTAATCTTTCAATCATGTATTTCTTGGGGTTATTTTCACTCTCAAAATCATCGTCAGATAATTCAGGTGCAAGTGAAAATCATTGTCAGATAATCTAGGTGCAAGTGAAGATCATCGTCAGATAATCCAGATGCGAATGAAAATCTTTGTCAGCCAGCATAAATTCAATTGTCTTCTCAAGTGTAAATACAGTGAGGTGATTTGTTGCCTTTTTTGGGTCTGTTTTCTCAAAAAATTAAACAGTGTTTAAATGCAAATACTCCTGACGTGTTGAATAACAACATACCTTATACTGACAGCAAGAATCCCAGTTTCTAGAAAACCAGATTTGATTACAGCCTGAATGAGTAGTGAAAAAACTTTATTATAAGTGTACAACGTTTCGATAAGTTTATATCATCACAATAACATAAGCATGTCGAAAGGTTGTACATTTTTAATAACGTTTCTTTCACTACTCTTCAAGCTGTCTACAAACTTTATACACAATGGTGGATATGAATCGGCAGCTAAGATCGAAATATATGCAGGTTAGGCTTTATATATTGATTTTATGCCATCGATTTGCACTTCTAGAGAGAAATTCTAAACTTATTATGCACTCGCCCAAGAAACCTACATAGCACTTGACATTTCTAGATTCTTGAAAGTTCAAGATCACTCAATCATGTGGTTTGTTATGGTTACCTTTGAGATTTTCTGTGATTCTGGAAAGAAGGAAATATTTCCGTTCCAAATGTAGTATCATTTTACATCAGTAAAGAACGTGGTTCTTGTTCACAGTTTACTCTAATGTGTTCATTATCACTCTATGACTCTGTCGAGTCGTGGTGTCTGTGCAATGCGAGAAATCAAAATTACATTATTAACAGTAATTTATGTTTTATACACTAACCGAGTTACCAGAATATAGAAACATAAAGCCCATTCGATAAGATTATCCACCTCACACTTACATACAGATTGTTGGATTTTGTATCACGAGCTACACTCTTCTACGTACCTATCAAATTAATTCAAAATTGATCTATTTTTTCAATTTGGGTTTTATTCAGAAAGTTTGCCATAGACATGTTTATCTTGGGTATTTCTAGTCCACACTGTCGCTGTCTTTTCACTAATCCGTTATACTTAGATAGACCTCAGTCTGATCACATAAGACATCCACTGCTGTTCGGGATCACTCAGTTATTATTAGTTTAGCTAGCAGAAGTAATAATACCTATTGGATTAGCTGAAGCATAGAAGGGGAGGTTACCTACATAGATCTGTGCGTAATTCAGTGTGTAACTGGTTGGGCGTAACCTAGTGGCTAATGTGCTGGACTGTGCATCTGAGGATCCATAGCTGACCTATGGTTACCACAAAAATGCTTTCTGGATTTTGGGAGCATAGTTGAATTATAAGAGTGATTAGAGAACCGCAAGAGATGGCTAAGGGCCGTCTTGACTAGTTTCCACCCTTGTGGTTTAGCACTTCAAAATTCCAAAATAATCTAGCACTAAATAGTTTACTGTGGTCTTATTTTATCGCTATATTTCAACGAATTTCCTTTTAATTTGACTTACGTTCATTTGAATTTTCTTACCGTTCACCATTTCTATTTGTTAATAATTAACCCTGAGTTTCATTTGTCGGATCTGATATTATCTTTGTTTATACACATATTGCTGTACGTTTTTCTTTGCTTTCACTCAGGAGTTCTTAGAACTGTAAGTTCATTGGTCTAATTCTGTGCGACTCCTACCACTGCGGAAGATACTAAAGATATAGTTATAGTTTATTGAAGCTCTTTCAAAAAAAATACACTTCTACCATGATGGCATGTGTCACGTGCATTTGTAATGTTATCGTTTTGACTGAAATCCTGTTATATATTCTATAAACTGCATTCGTCTTTCACGTTTCTTACGTACGTCACTATTTTTCTTTCCAAACATTGAATAGTGACATCATGAAGTTAATTCTTTTTAGCAACCTCCAAAATATTCTGACATGGCAGGATTCGAGAAATCGGCCATTAATATGAGATGAGGAGTAATAAAAATTGACATTAATTTGTGGATAATACTGTAAGTTCGATTATCCTTTCAAATATATAAACAATGATAAATAGATACTACGTAGGATAGTTAGATGAACATCTTTAAATTGAGTTCAAATCCATCTCTTCTGGCTCTTTATATCATATAAAACTTTCGAAACAGTTTAATGCTACAAACGTATACGTAGGTGATAAACTGTCAGTCTTGATCAAAGTTGCATTAGACCACATATTTATTTTACCATATTCTGTTTAATTTATCTGGTATTAATGCCAAAACAGATGTGTGTGAAATTTTCACATCTATCTTTTGTCTGCCACTAGTCACTACTCAGAAATTATTATGATTAATACAAACTCGTCAGCCGGACTGGACTGTAAAAGCCAGACGTCTATCAGAGACGTTATTTACGCACGTGAAACGTGATACTTTGAGAGTTAAAATGCTTAATACTGTAACACGAAGATGTTATTCGTAGAACTCAAACCCATATGTTGCTTAGATGCCGCAGTATAACACAACTTCTTCAAATTTTCTTTGATCAGTAATGTAGTTGAAAACAAATATTTTAGCAGTTACATCTTAGCTGGCTCACTATGGGTAATGAAACAAAGAGCCAGAGGTTAGTTAGTGATACGATTTATCACTACCAAGGTCCCTGGTTGAGAATAATAGCATTCTTGGGACACTGTTTATAACAATTATAAGAAGTTAAGTTTCCATTGTCGAAAATACTGAAACTGGCGAATGGCGAAGTGCTGACAGTTACAATTTCTTCACAACTGAGCTAAAGAAGCCCATAACAAATAAATATAATATAGTAACTGATGTACCTTTCAACACACTGAAAAGACATAGGGGTCAAATCCAAACAAAAATAATCCATATCACCTTCTTGGGAATCGTAATAGTAAATAAAAGTTTGGTGAAAATTGATGCAACGATTCAATAGTTAAGCGAACACAGCGAAGGGGCAAGACACGGGGATCTCTTAAATGACATTGGGCATCAAAACCATACCACGGCCCACCTATGTACTCCCAAGAATGGCCCATTTGTTGAAAATCGGTTCAGTTTTTCGTCAGTTAGAAACTTTTGTAAAATAATATATTTTATAGACTAGAGTTTATACTAACCCATTATTTATGACAAAACTATTATTGTAAATTCAAACCAAGCAAACTTGAAATATCCACCTTCTCTTGTTTGCGAAATCAAAAAAGAACCATACACAAAATCACGTTTAACTTAGTACGTCTTCATGAGAAGAGGTAACATTTGGGGCTATCGTCACTGAATTGGACTTCTGATCTCTGGGGCAGCTTTGAGAGCTTTAAACATTCTACCAGATTTAAAACTAAATTATAGATTGACTTGTAATGGAAATTTTCTGCGTAATTACGCAGAGTTATATGGTATATACATATAATACATATAAACACACACGTATATATGTTGTGAGCTATCAGTGCCTTTAGTGAAATAATCGAAACAGGGATATCGGGTTTCGAGTATCTTATTGATATAAAAAACTAGGTAGTGGTTATAATAAAAAACATTTAAGATAACGTATATCTAAAAAAAATATGAATTTTTATTTTTACATATTTCACACGGACTATTTATTGCTATATGGGACACTTTAAACCAGATAAGTAGATCCTTATAAGCTCATCGGTACTGAAAGGAAACAAAAACAAACATAACACATTTCAAAGCACGTTTGTTGGACTTCTTCCTAACCCTAACATTCCTGGTTGTTGATTATTTATCAAACGTTATTAAATAATATTTTTCCTCTAAATTAATAAGCACCATAAACTACTATTTTTAACACAAGTAAGTGGAGAATTTTAAAGTCCACTGTATTCAGTATTGGACAACGTAAAATAGTGAGAATGATAACACGATAGATTTAGTTATTTCTCTTCGTAACTAATAGAGGGGGTTGTTGCTGCGGTCTTTTTTGTATTATCTGTTTGTTTTGAATTTTGCGCAAAGCTATTCCAGGGATATCTGTGCTAGCTGTCCCTAAATTAGCAGTTTAAGACTAGAGTGAAGGCAGCTAGTCATCCCTACCCACCGTTAACTCTTGGGCTACTCTTTTATCAACGAATAGTGGGATTGACCGTAAAATTATAATGCCTACACGGCTGAAAGGGTGAACATGTTTGGTGTGACAGGGATTCGAACCCGTGACTCTCAGATTTCGAGTCAGAGTCTTAACCACCTGGTCATGCTGGACCTTTTTGTATTGTCCTCTCCAAATTCTGTGTTGTTATTATTAGCAGAAGTAAGAATAGCAGTTACGATATAATATAGTTGTCGTTCATACTACTGAAAATGTTCGAGTCCTGTCTAATCTGTCTAGACCTGTAATGATTGGTCTCCTTAACACATGGACTGTCTTGATTACCAGGTGATGATGGCTCTTTCATGTCCCCATCCATAGGCACAGCGTTATGTCTGTGAACTTATAAGTCTAGAAACTTGGTTTCGATGGCCGTGGTACGCAGAACACAGATAACCCGTTGCATAGCTTTGTGTTTGATTGTAAACAAACAATCAAAACCGTAGTGCAATGTTACTCAACGAGCTATCAGCAGGAATCGAACCACTCATTTCAGCATCGCAAGACCGCAAATTTCCTGGCGACAGATCTAAGAGCGAAAAAGAATAAAACTCCTTGAGATTACGTTCTATTCGTGTTTTATAAATTCCAGTTGCTAGACACTGCAAAGTCGGATTATATCTTGGAACATTCACATTTCTTGCTTGAATGGCTCGGCTATATTGATAGGCTTAGTGATATTGTCTCTTTATAAGACATTCACTTCATGGAACTCCTGTGTAGAGAACCGTGCACTTGGTGACATAAATAATTCGTTGCGCATTGCTGGAACTTCGGTACTTGGTTGTAATGCCACGGGAAGAAATCGATAGACAGACGACCATGATAACTCTATTTTATGGGTTTGACACTAATGGACCGTGTTGCTGTTCAAAGATTAGTTTTGCAGGTGTTGCTACCAGCTTCATCAACGCAGTGTAACTATCACTAGACGGTTAAACTGAACATGTAATAGACTCCACCCCCCACCCCTACGCCTATGCGAAAGCACGTTTCTATGGTTACTAGTTATATGGCGCAAGATGAACTTAAATTGTATCCGTACGTATTAAGTCAAAGTTATTTAGATAAACGATAGATCACTCAGGGCATTTAGAATTACAATATATTTTTTTTATTTAAGTTTCATTTCACTCATGCTAGCAGGTTCGTGTTTTTCATCCACGTGCATGTAATATCTTCACGCGTTGTGCACAATAAATGAAAATAATAAAAAATGCACATGAGTCTCTTACTGATCTCACCATAAATTATAAACTAAAACTTTTCCAAACACGATTTTTAGATATCTACTCTTTATAGGATAAGGTGCGTTAAGATGAACTCTCCTTATATTCGTGTTCACAATAAACGTCTATAAACTACAAATATATGTGGCATGTGCTTGTGCCTGAATCTAAGCATTTCTCAGTTTACAAACATGCTTACACGAATTATATATTAAGAAATATTATCGCATTTTCTTCTCTCGCATAAGCACTATCCATGCGCAATAGAGGCTCGGCATGGCCATGTGGTTAGGGTGCTCGACTCGTAATCTGAGGGTCGCGGGTTCGAATACATTACACCAAACATGTTCGCCCTTTCAGCCATGGGAGCGTTATAATGTTACAATAAATCCCGCTATTCGTTGGTAAAAGAGTAACCCAAGAGTTGGCGGTGGGCGGTACTGATTAGCTGCCTTCCCTCTAGTCTTATACTGCAAAATTATGGATTGCTAGCGTATATAGCCCTCGTGTAGCTTTGCACGAAATTCAAAAAACAGACCATGCACATTAAACAGAAAATTGCTTAATTATATTTAACGACGAAACCTTTAAATTACTTCTTTCAGTCTTTTTTTTTTTGACGAAATCATTAGAAAGTTCCAAACGACTCTGATGTTTGAGTGTATTATGAATCTAGAATTACATTACTTTAACTATTTCAAAGTAAAATAACAAACGTCTTATGCTACCTGTAAAACTAAATCTAATCATCACACAAATAGGTTATGTGCTAACCCTAGTCATTATATTAATATGTTGTGTTTCCAAACCATGTAAAAATGAAAAAAAAACGTTTGAGATACGAGTTACAATTATTCTGTTAAAATAAGATACAGCGTAGAACAAACACAAGAGGATATTTTAATGATAATCTTGCCCATTAAATGGTATGTGGTTCAAACATCAAATAAATTATTAGCATGGACCTGGCACAGACTCATGATTAGGACGTTGAACTCTCAATCTATAGGTCAAAGGTTTGAATTCCGTCATTTGCTCTTTCAGTAGTGGGGGCGTTATAATGATAAAGAGTAGCACAAGAGTTGGCGGTGGATAATGTTTAACACTTGCGCTCCTTCTAATCTATCGTTCCAAAATTAGGGACGGCTACCACTTGCAGCCCTCAGACAACTTCGCGCGAAATTCAATAAATAAAGTCCTTTTTAACAACTTTAATCATAATTATTATGGACAAAATATTACTTAATATCTTAATATTTCCGCTGTGTAACAACGTTCTCTCGGTTCACGTGCAGCACTCTAGTAATAAAACACAGCCGGTACTTAGAGACTCTGTTACTCTACTAAATTATCCTTTACCACCAGGGTTAATTAACCTCTAAGACTCCTTAAGACTCAACGCAGCTAATTAGTGTAAAATTTCGACAAGCTACTGGTTATATTTACAACGAACATTTAAATGTGTGAACAAGAAATTGGTATTTATTCACCGGAATGCTGGCCTTACACTTTGACTTCGTATCTAACGACTGTCTTTAGTTCTTTCCAGAAATCTGTAATATGGTAATTTTAAAACAACCAGTTAAATCACAGGATTTTAATTTTGAATATTTTTCTGATCAAACATGAGGTTTAAAATAACCGTATAACAAAATAAAGAACAAAACTTCAGAATGAGAATAGAAACAACAAAGATACTTTATTGAAAATGACTATAATGTTGTTTATGGTTTTCTTCGTTACAATTGTTACACTGGATCGTTATTACTTACGTTAGAATAATACATAATATATCAACTGTAATATAATTTCGTCAAGTCTTTTGGTATAAATTGATAATTCTTAATGTTCAGATATTTTTCGACATTAATACCAAATTTTAAATTAGTTACTCTCATGTATCAGTTTCAGAATCTTGTAGGCTTGAAAATATCTTTTTGTTCCTTATTTTCACCATTTCAACTAAATCTTAAAGCTTTATACTACTTGCTTGGCTCGGCGTATTTTTATGTTACTTTTTGCACGTTGTCCATTTTCTTAAGCTTCCTTGCAGCAGAGAGCTATATCTTTGAAAAATCTAGGCTTATCTGCTTTAATGTTAGTTGTGAGTTTATCTACCTTCTGCACCTGCGTGTTTTCCATAGAATTCTTCGCTTCTGCACGTAGACTAGTAACTTGTCTCACCACAGCATTAGAATGGTAAAATAATCTTAATGTAAACATAAGATATGTCTTTCTATTTCTAAACGTTTAGGAAACAAAATGTTCTCTGTAAACTTCAATGTATTCTAAATATTTTATCTACTTATTTGGTGTGTGTTTACGTTTGCTTGAATCTCGGTAAACTATTCGTAAATCCAATCAAATGTGTTATAAAAATGTAGCTCCACGTATTTTGCGCGAATCTCGTAAAACATCCATTAATCCAACTGAATGTTGTTTTGTTTATTTTTGCGCGAATCTCGTTAAATATTCGTCAATCCAACCATAATACTTCTAATGGTCAAACATCCACCAAATAAATTGTCTTTATCACTAATTTAATATAAATTTTACGGTTCATTGTCTTCGTAAACATGATAAAAGTGTTTTAATTACTACCTGCATATTATCAATTATTATAGCTCAAAAGTGAACGACTCGTGATAACTATATACGCAACGCTGGTCAGATTAATTGTAACGACAGAAAGTCACAAGGTGGACCAGGAGAAGAGATTTTGTTGGAAGAAGTGAACAGTCATGCCCTTAAGAAAACACCTTTTCGGGAAGGAAATAAAACTTTACTATTGGCTAGATTTTTGCATAGTTAGCCAATGAATACAAGCAAAATACCTCCACTAAATCATTCTCAAATATTTTTTTAATTAAGATGTATTAAGCGTCAGACGTTAGCGTTTTGGAGGCAGGACCTTGCCCACGAATCGGCTACAAGGAACTAGATATGTTTAGTATAATAGGTTTGATAGTTAGAAGGTAAAATTTTGGTCACTTAAACTGTTTTTATTAAAACACCGTATAAGTAATTACGAAAGAGATAAAACACATTTCAGGATCCATTTGTAGGGTGAAGAATTATACAAATCGAAACTAGGCGTTGATAAATATATTCAAATCCACTGGGTAAAATACGAGACACGTGCATAACCCCGTTAGGTGGGTTTTTCAAAAGAACATGTAAGTAGGACAGAATAGCGCGTTATACAGGTTTGTTTCTTTGTTTTTGGAGCCACCTGATTCAAGTGAACACATACTGTTAATATCTATGTCCTTCAGATGGCTCAGCGGTAGGTTTCAGGTTTTAAAATACCAATGATTAAAATTCTGGGTTTGAGCCTCGCGGCAGACAGAATGTGGGTTCTTTATTGTGTAGCTCTGTACCTACACAAATAAACTGTAGAAATCATTTATAACAATGTATCTTCTTATTTCATATGCTATTTCTAAAAATGACTGTGACCGACGCATCGTATTTGGGACGTTCCTAAGCGTGATTCTTCGAACTTACAACAATAGAAACTGAGTTTCGATACCCCTTTTGCAGCTTTGAGCTTAACTACAAAGAAACACGTAAGCATGATTAGCATTTTTGTTAAAATAAAGCCTCTTTATTTTCGATAATCGAGGAAAGCTACATAAGAGTTACCTAAGATAGTCTCTCGACTATCCACTTGATAGATGAGATACCTCCACCAACTTTCGGGTTATTCTAATCAAATAGTGAGATTCAACCGTAACTTTCGTGACACGTCCATGACTTTTAAAGGTCGAAGCACGAATATAAAGTAATGGAATGCGAACATTATATCCTATGATTCACAATCCTGTAAGATAATCAATAGACCACGCCTGGAACTTAAAACATAGTTATTTATCTCCAAAAGGAAGTCATTCCAAAAATGATTGACATATCTCTGTTACTATGTTTCTGAACACACGTATATATATCTACAAAACTTTAGTTTCCTGTAATAAAAGAAAAAGCAGACATAAATGAAAATATTAAACTTAGCCTCAATAAATCAACAAGAAAAAATATTATGATTAGCATACGCTTACCATTTCTAAAATCTAATTATCTAACAATAGTTTAACTCAAAATTTAGAATATATTATTATTAATGATTGCGTTAGAACAAAACAAAATTTAAAGGTTATCGTGGAATGTCGATTAGAAACATAGCACATGGGAGATTCGAATTCCCATCCCACCAAAGTTAGCGCAAAGATCAATGGTGTAGCTTTACGCGAAATTCAAACCAAACCATAACCTATGATTTTAAGCCTGTTTCAGGGATCATTCACATAAAAATATTTTGCTGTTTTTTTTCTTGTAGGCCTTTGTGTTTTTTTTATTTGATGCTGGCATTTGTGTATATCATACTAATTGGATTCTATAGACGTACCACAAATGTTCAAGAAGCTATTGTATATCGTATTAGTTGGATCTTGGAGACGTACTAGAAATGTTTAAGAAATTCTTCTATATCGTACTAGCTGGATTGTATAGAAGTACTATAAATGTTTAATAAACTCTTCTATATCGTACTAGTTGGATCCTATAGATGTACTAGAAATGTTTAAGAAACTCTTGTATATCCTATTAGTTGGATCCTATAGACGTACTAGAAATGTTTAAGAAACTCGTGTATATCATTATTGTTATTCAGCCATGCAAATACCCATGCTTATTCAGATATCTTGTGAAATAATACTGTTTAGAGGCTAGCCCAAATACCTGTTTTTCGGAACATTTTTCAATTTGTAATGTATAACAAAACGTGCTCTGTCTCCTGGAGATAAGATAGACTGAGTTGCTTGTTGCAGTCACTTGAAAGTAACCATCTAGTTGGAACTTCAAACGACTGTTTTATTGCTAAATTCTATGGAAGCATGCGCATAAACTGTAAATTTTGCAAACAAGTGAGAAGAAAAATAAATTATTAAACTACAGTTTTTGTTACCGAAAACAAAAAGGGAAGAATTTTAAAAAAATGTCAAACACGGACTATGCTTTTATAAAAGGTTATGGAACCAAAAATAACCCTTAAACAATGAAATTTGGAGATGGATTGAATGGTTAGTGAAGAAACTTTATTAGAAATGTGCAACGTTTGGATAAGCTTATGTCATCACCATGCAGATTCAAGTGTCTAAGATTTTCTAAATGTTGTACATTTGTAATGGTTTCTTTCACCATCCATTCAAGCAGACTTTTCTTTAAAACCTTATAATAAACATTATACTAAAGTATCAAAAAGTGGTAAAAGCTATATAAGAATAAATATGACCGATAGTCTAGATAGACATTGTTATTAATAAAAACCTCAAGATCTGTAAAACGTAGTTGAAGATGACGAACATTAACTCAATCTGTAAAAGTAGTTGAAGGTAACCAACAGTAATTCAAGATCTGTAAAAACTAGTTGAAGGTAACCAACAGGAAATCAATATCTGTAAAAAGTAGTTGAAGATGGCCAATAGTAATTCAAGATCTGTAAAAAGTAGTTCGAGGTGAGCAACAGTAACTCAATATCTGTGAAAATTAGTTGAAGGTGACCAAAAGTAGCTTAAGATCTATAAAAACTAGTGGAAGGTGACCAACAGTAACTCACGATCTGTGAAAAGTAGTTAAAGGTGGCCAACAGTAACTCAAGATCTGTAAAAACTCTTCGAAGATGACCAATATTAGCTCAAGATCTGTATAAAACTAGTTAAAGGTGGTCAACAGTAACTCAAGATCTGTAAAATCTAGTTGAAGGTGGCCAACAGTAACTCAAGATCTGTAAAAACTAGTTGAAAGTGAGCAACCTAACAAACGCAAAATAACACATTTAGACCATCAGTTTTATCTAGCAGATGTCAACGTACCAGTTGAATAAGTCAGTTGAGTAACTGATGTAATAACTTCGTGCTCTAACTCAATGTTATCATACAAGTAGAAAAAATATATAAAGAAATGAATGAATAAGACAAATTAATCCACATAAAACATACAGTGCTGTTAAACTTAAAGGTTTTAGGAAGTTAAAATATTATTATATTATGTGTCTTTTCTTCTTTACTGTCTGCAACCTTTCAAATGTATAAAATAATATAATACAAATACAGCCCACCTTTTTCCCAGAATTAGTAATAATATTAAACATGCATGGCTATTCATACAGCACAGAAGGTTAAAGTATCAACCTTAAATAGGTAATTTATGTTTTTCTACATACACTCTACTGTTTTATTATTAATATTTATAGGACATGCAACTTTGAAACGCTGCATTTGTTCAGCTTAGTTGATTTTAGTATCAAATATTCGTGAATGTATTACTCTTTAGTATTAATCCCACTGGAGATTTCTCTTTCCCTCTCTCTAATGAATGGGTTTCCTTCTACGAATAAATATGAAATAACGTTAAGTTTTACGAATAATTCTTACATTTCCCACTAGTGTATAGTAGTTTGCACTGGGCTCAACCTTATTAGCTTCGCCCGATATCATATCTTTTAACGAATATAAAATTAGAGTGAAACTAACAGGAACCCTTACAAATATAACCATTGTAATATATTTTCGCCTCAAATTAATTGTGATCATAATATCAAAACCAAAGTCTTATTGTTTCTCTGTCGTTAATTAATTATAAAAAATAAAATGAAATTCAAGCAAAAAATTCTTCTTGCGTAAATTTGAACTTTATTTGTCCGCTATTAGTTCAAACCTGAATCTTTGATTCGTGATTGCCACGTTTTGCCATTTTTCCACTATTGAGTGAATGGAAATCAAGGGTTGAGGCACCAATTAGCAAAGGAACAAAAAGCAAAACATGAGCAAGTGAAATGTTTCTCTAGCTTTTTCCACACAAATTAATATCCATTTAACATATTCAGGTTATTAAAAACCTACTAACTGTGGATATGGTCACTGAGGCTGTACTCAAAAACACATCCTTGTGCAGCTTTTGTGTAAATAACAATTAATAAAGGTTTCTAATTGCCATCAAAAGTAACTTAAAACCACCACAAATAAATTTCTACAAGAGAATACTGTAGACATAATTTTTCGTTAGTTTCATGAAATATATATATATATATAATGAACTGGTGCAGGGACGCATTTATAAACAAAGTTAGGTCTAAGTGAAATAAACATTAAAAATACATTGTTCTCTTTGATTTGGCCTCTTTCATTGACTGTTGTTGATGAACAAAAAGTATATACATATATATATATATACATCATCTATTCATTAAAGATATACAGTAAACAAATCGTATCAAACGTGCTATATATGATTACCCATCACTGTCAAAATTATCAAACGTTTTATGTATGATTACTCATCACTGTCAAAATTATCAAACGTTTTATGTATGATTACTCATCACTGTCAAAATGCGAATGGTTATTGTTTTTCAAGTATTATCATTCCCTCAAATTTTTCGTCTGGGGATAGAGTTTTCCTTCAAGGTGACACCACAGCTTTAAACAAGCTTCAATAAAATATATTATGAAGTGAATGTATGTTATAGATATACATGTTATGTACATATATGTATGTTATAGATATACATGTTATGTACATATATGTATGTTATAGATATGCATGTTATGTACATATATGTATGTTATAGATATACATGTTATGTACATATATGTATGTTATAGACATACATGTGTCAGATTAAACGTTCTTCATCACGGTTATCCATAAGTTTCTGTCTTTCGTACTCTTTAACATCCGTTTGCTTATGTTACTGAGTACCCTGATATCTGTCCGTTTGTTTATGTTACTGAGTCAGTCACTCTGACATCCCTCCTTATGTTACTGATGTAGTTTAACCTAGGTATTGTTCGACTTTTTCCACCCTCTATTTTTTCTCAGTTTATTTTAAAAAGTTAAAAACGTGATGTGAATCGTTTCACAAAGAAGGGATAAACAAAGATCTTTCATCCACAGTTTGTGTGTTTTGTTATTAGTACGTTTAAACAAGGTGTAATATTTATATTCATGATTGAATTAATCTGTTCACAATTCAACTGTATTGTTACTTTTCTTGACTGTACTAACACCCCATTCGTTAAGAAGTGTCTGGTTAATTTCTGTCTAACCAATCAGTGGAGATTTTCGTTCGTTCCTATGAAATCGACTGATACTTATGATTTGAATACACAAGTTTAGTGTGTGTGCCTGAAATTATATATATATATATATGTATAAATCAGATATTTACTCTTAACCTTTCAGTGGCATTGCTGTACGTCTGAGGCTCAGATCACTAAAACCGGCTTCCATACGTGTGATGGGCTGTGCACCTGTGAATTTCTAAACTCAACTTATAGCGTGATAAGCCTTCAGACTTATCGCTGTGTCACAGGGGTTGGATAGATGTAGTAAATATAGACGGCTGGAAGATAGATCGAACTATTATATTCTTCAGATACCTTTACAAGAGTGTAATCTTAAATACTACGTTTCATACAATAATATACTATTCCATTCTCTATGTTTTAAGTCGGTAAGTTGTAAATATCTTATGTTACTCACCCACCTATCCACAGTTGCTGGGCAATAACACTAAAATTTATAACGCGGAAAATCCGATTTCGATACCCGTGGTTCACATAGCACAAATAACTACCTCATTATGCAACTTATAGCACAGATAACTACCTCATTATGCAATTTATAGCACAGATAACTACCTCATTATGCAACTTATAGCACAGATAACTATTATGCATTATGCACAACTTATAGCACAGATAACTACCTCATTATGCAATTTATAGCACAGATAACTACCTGTTATAGCACAGATAACTACCTCATTATGCAACTTATAGCACAGATAACTACCTCATTATGCAATTTATAGCACAGATAACTACCTCATTATGCACTACCTCATTATGCAACTTAGCACAGATAACTACCTCATTATGCAACTTATAGCACAGATAACTACATCATTATGCAACTTATAGCACAGATAACTACCTCATTATGCAATTTATAGCACAGATAACTACCTCATTATGCAATTTATAGCACAGATAACTACCTCATTATGCAACTTATAGCACAGATAACTACATCATTATGCAACTTATAGCACAGATAACTACCTCATTATGCAACTTATAGCACAGATAACTACCTCATTATGCAACTTATAGCACAGATAACTACCTCATTATGCAATTTATAGCACAGATAACTACCTCATTATGCAACTTATAGCACAGATAACTACCTCATTATGCAACTTATAGCACAGATAACTAGCTCATTATGCAACTTTGTGCTTAATAACAAACAAAGAACATTTCTGCCCCCTTTCTTCCAGGGACTTAGCGATAAGTTTGTTTGTTTGATTGAATGTCGGGCAAAGCTGCACGAGGGCTATCTGCACTATTCGTCTCTAATTTAGCAGTAAAAGACTAGACGGAAGGCATCTAGTCAATATTATCCACCGCCAACTTTTGAGTTACTCTTTTGCCAACGAATAGTGAAACTGACTGTAATATTATAACGTCCCCCACGGATAAAAGGACAGCATGTTTGGTGACGGGGATTCAGACCGGCTACCCTCAGATTGTGAGTCGAGTGCCCTAACCACCTGGCCATGTCAGGAACCTCAGCCGTAAGTCTGAGAGCTTACGACATTAAAAATCAGATTTTTATACCCGTAGTAAGCACATATAAATATTCCACTGAATACCTCTGTAATTAGAAAACAAGCAAATATATAATATTTTGGTTAGTTTTAAAGGATTTGAAAACCGATATAAAAATAATATTCACATCCCATTGTAAACTGAATTTCTGTGTTTAGCTAAAACTGTACTTCAAGACCAAATATCTATGCTGTATAACTTCTAATTAAACATTGCAACTTACATATATATAAATATATATATACACCATTGGACTTTTACAACTACTTAATAGGGTTAACTAGCAACCATCTTTAATTGTATCTTAAGTCTAGAAGTCTTTTAACGCTTTTAAGATTCAGTAAATTTGGCCCACAGGCGTCGGGCTCTGAACGGCCGTGAGTTCTAGGTCTGCTCAAAACGCTGTTATGCACTTGAGTCTTTAACCTAACTGTTTCAGTCCGTCTAGCTAATAAATGGGAAGTAATTCTCGATGACGAGAAACCCACTTAAAATAAAAATATATCTCTTTGTTAACCTCAAGATGACCTAGGAAAGTCGAAAGGTTGTTCTTTGCTTATCAATAAAAGTGTTAATACCCATACCAGCCGTTGTGAGATACATTGATATATAGGCAGTTAAACCCCTCCAAGGGGCATGTTGTATCATTGTTATCCTCTTCTGGCAATAAGGCCAAAAGTTAGAACCTGTTACTAAGTTCTGTTCAGGGTACAGGAGTGCCATCCTTCTGAGGTTTGCTGTGATTTCCTGAGACAGGTGAAATGTGAAAACATTATGTAAATATATAAACGAGTATTCTTCCTTACAGGAAAAGACGTGTATATATTTTTTAAACAAAGCCATTTAAGCGCATCTTTGCTTTACGTTAATTAATTGTAATGGGTTGTCGAGTGGCGGCGGCCAATGTACATAAAACTAGCTGCTGGTATAAACAGTACTATAAACAAGTAAATCACTGAATTTAAAAGATAAACGTGGGTTTGCTTGCTATCTTTTAAAACAGTTTTCATTCAGTATATTTATAAATCTACAGCATGAATTAGAAATAAATGAGGTAAAGTTTTCGTACGCGTGTGACAGTAGGAAGCTTCGATCGATCAAATAACGAATATATAATGAGTGTTTGTGCGTGTGTTTTTCTTATAGCAAAGCCACATTGGGTTATCTGTTGAGTCCACCAAGGTGAATCGAACCCCTGATTTTAATGTAAAATATAATGAAGCAATGTGCTCAAACACGGCGAACATGGTTTGAATTAAAAAAAAAAGTTTGTTTGGTTTTCTCTTTGAATCTTCGAATATGAACTATACCATATATAACGTTACGTTTGGAGTCGAAAACTGTGAACAGATCGATCATATGGTACTTTTGTGTTCGTCCAAGTGTCACACGCAGGAACGTGCCTTCAGAATTTGTGTCTTCAGAACAAAAACACTGAGGAGCATGAAATGTTCAGATCAGTGCGTGGTTCTTAAACACGTCGCTGTTGCATTATTTCATCCAGACGACCCTTGTGAAATAAGTCAGATTCCAGATACGAGACTCTTGTAAAAGTGAAATTGGAGCCTTTGGCACTTCGGCGAAAGAAGTTGCAATGTCAATACATCCAACCACATAACTAACTCAAGCTTTTGGTTGTCACAGAATACAATTATGTAAATAAAGGAGTGCAATGCCTGAAGATGGATAAACCTTTCCATCAACTCGTCGTGACAACAATATCCAGATGCTAAATGCTAGAAATTCGTCACGAAAGGAAACAAAGTTTCTCTGCTCAGATCTGCATCTTTATTTATTTTTTGTCTGCGGCGTAGTAGCTAATAGAACGTCTATGAGTTTTATGTTTTGTTATTGTTTTCAAGTATAAACTTTTAGCTCCGTCATATCTTGATCATTTGGAGATCTGATTACTGTTTTGGACCTCAGGAGGCCGTATCCTTGCAATTGATGTATTTGACCACACCCAAGGTCTCATAGATTAATTTACTCTAATCCTGTATAAAAGAATTTCAAATGCCACGGCTATTGAGGATTTCCTCGTGTTTCTCAACCTAGTTGAAAATTTTCAAACTACTACAAAATTAAGCGAATCTGCTAATTACAATATAAGGTATAGCGTTCGGGTTGTAAATACTTTTCGAAAATAATCTACGAACAACTATAAGTATCACTATTTAGCCATCATGCTATGATCAGTTTACCAAAGAACATTGCATTATATATATATTTTAAGTAAACGAATCTGACGAGAGACAACATTGGAAGAAAAAAGAAGGAAAATCTCTTAACTTCGTGGAACGCACAGCAAAATGAAAAGTTAAAAGTTAAGGAAACTACAACAATAAAGAAAACTTCAGTGTGAAAAGATTGGAACTTTGGAACAAAGACTTGCTGCTCAAGGGAGAAAATGGAAATTTGAAACAGGTTAATGGTTGGAGCGAAGGAAAAACAAGTGTTAGTAAAAATAATTTACAACTAGTTCACCAAATTAAAGTCACCCAGGTGGCATAGCGGTCTGTCTGTGGACTTATGACGCTAAAGGAAATAGGGCTTTGATACCCGTAGTGGGCAGAGCACAGAGAGCCCATCGTGTCGGCGACAGGTTTTTCTGAGCTGCCCCCGCTAGTATAGCGGTATGTTTACGGATTTACAACGCTATAATCAGAGGTTCGATTCCCTTCGGTGGGCTTAGCAGATAGCCCGATATGGCTTTGCTATAAGAAAAACACACATACTCTTCTGAGCTTTTGCCCTGCCCTCTAGTGGCTCAGCGGTATGTCTGCAGACTTACACGCGAAAATCCGGGTTTCGATACCCGTGGTGGGCAAAGCACAGATAGCCCATTGTGTAGCTTTATGCTTAATTCAAAACAACAACAACAAGCTTTTGCCCCACCATCTTGTTTTTGAATTTCACAGCTGGAGACGTCTAAACCTGAAAATACCAAATATTCCAGTTCATTTGTTCTTTGTTGTTTTAATAAAGATCCTTACTTTGAGAAGAACAAATCAGTCTCATAACACCTTTATCGATTTATGTTATTCTACTGGATCTCTTGATTTAAGCGATTTCGGAGAAATATTTCTGAATACTGATAAAGAAGTGCATTGCTTAAATAATGCTATGGTATTATAAGTGTATATATAAAAATATCTGAACAAGGCCAGCAACATGAAATAACTAATTTTTCATTCGAAAACGTTCAATGTTTTCTCTACCAAATATGTGGGTTTCTTTTTACTGCGCTACTAAATGAGGAAAACATTGAGATTTATAGGAAATTCAAAGATGAAATATTTAAAAACGAAATTGAACTTAAATGTGTGCTGTTTTTCTTTGGGGGTAGGGGAACTTCCTGTCGTCAATAATTCAGTGTTGAGGTCCCCTCACCACTGAAACATTATAACTCACCCTTCTCACAGTAAAATGTATACTGACATATTTTCTAATAAAATTCGAGTTTTGGTTACAAGTTATTGTGAAGAAATGTAAATAAATATACTAGGAAACGTGCAGGGAGTATCCTAATGGTTAACGCGCCGGATTATTGATTGAAGAGTCCTGAATTCGAAACGTAATGCCGCTGAACACGTTCCCTTCCTTGCGCCGAGGACGCGTCATTCAGTTTAGATATTCGCTCGAGATTCTGGTAGCAGCAGGTGCTACTTCCTGGCTAATCTCCTTTAGATCAGAAACAGCTGTACCAGATTTCTGTTATAATACAGTCAGGCTGAAAATTTCAACTCTGTTGGTTTTTCCTAGTGAAAAGGGAGCGAGTTGAATGGTTAGCGTGGAAGACTGTGAACCTGAGGTTTCGTGATTCACGCCGACTTACGGTATTTAATAAAAATTCGCGCTCCACATTTTGCAGCCGTGGATGAGTTATAAGAGTAACGGTCAAATTTCACTAGTAGCCCAGGATTTGGCGATTGGTGGTATCAAGCACTCTACTTTTCTCCAGTCTATAACAGACGGTTATAATAGGCTTATAATGATAACATCTAGTTTCAATACCCGTGGACGACAGATTACAGAAATGTCGTTATGTAGTTTTTGTGCTTAGCAATAAAGAAACAAATTATTTGCTCTAAATTTAAAAAAAAAGAACTAGTGAAAAGTGATTTATTTACTTTTAGCCGCGGCATTACGGCTCTGAGGTTTTCTGTTTCTTTTGTTGTTATTTTTTTAAGTACAAATTCTCACATCATAGCATTATTATTTCTAGACCGTCGTTAGATCTGATTACAGTTTTTGAATCAGGAGATCAAACCCTTTCGAAAGATTTATGTATTTAACCACGTCCAGAGTCTTAAACATTAATTTCCTCTAATCCTGACTAAAACAATTTGTATTTGAGAATAAGCTGGTAAATATCCTGATGAGTATATTTGTTTGTTTGAAATTAACCACAAGTTTACACAATGGGTTATCTGTGCTCCGCCCACTAAGGGTATCCAAATCCGGTTTCTAGCGCTGTAAATCCATAGATATTGGCCCGGGATGGCCAAGCGTGTTAAGGCGTGCGACTTATAATCTGAGGGTCGCGGGTTCGCATCCCCGTTGCGCCAAACATGCTCGCTCTTTCAGCCGTGAGGGCGTTATAATGTTACGGTGAATCCCACTATTCGTTGCTAAAAGAGTAGCCCAAGAGTTGACGGTGGGTGGTGATGACTAGCTGCCTTCCCTCTAATCTTACACTGCTAAATTAGGAACGGCTAGCACAGATAGCCCTCTAGTAGCTTTGTGCGAAATTAAAAAAAAACAAAACAAACCGTAGATATTCCGCTGTGCCACTGGGGAGGGGCTCTCATGAGTAATAAATTTGAACCAGTTGTAGGTACGCCTGAAGAATAAAACATTTGTGTGCAAAATGACTGATGTATATGTGATACATACTAAGAGTGTTTTGTTTTTTTTATTAGTATAGCAAATTTAGTAGTCGCGTTTATCATAAGCATCAGTTGACGCGGAAAGCTTAGTTTTACTTCGTGCCTTTCTTGAGCTTGCCAGTTCTTTGCTATTGCTCTGTTTCACACTTTCTAAAACGCATTTGTCTCGGCTGTTGAAATATGGCTGGTTTGATTAGCGATAACACCACAGACAGCGCCTTAAAACGTTTTGGAACTAAACTAAGAACCGTATTTATAGTCGCAATGATAGACGCTCGAAAAATATCATAGGTCGTGGTCTTCATAGAAAAAAAAAATAGTTTTAAGAATTTAGGGCTGAAAACGTTTTAATATTGTATTGTACCCTAAAAATTGTAAGACGTAGTTTAAATTTCAGGATTCCTGATTAATATATTGTCAATATATATTTGTTTTAAAGCTTTTATTTATTGTCAGAAATCACTTATATATGGAGTATATTCGAGTAACCATTTGTGTACCCATGTACGAAAAAAAACAATCAACAATTAATGAAAATCATTGTGACCCTAGTTTTACAACTACAGAAAAAATTTTATATATATATGTGTTTACATGTGCATATAATAAGATATTATACAGAGGCCCGGCCAGGCCAGGTAGTTAAGGCACTCGACTTGTAATCTGAGGGTCCCAGATTCGAATCCCCGTCACACCAAACATGTTCGCCCTTTCAGCCGTGGGCACGCTATAATGTTATGGTCAATCCAACTAACTATTCGTTGGTAAAATAGTAGCCCAATAGTTGGCGATGGGTGGTGATGACTAACTGCCTTCCCTCTCGTCTTACACTGCTAAATTACAGAGGAATAGCGCAGATAGCCCTCGTTTAGCTTTTCGCGAAATAAAAAAAGAACGTTTATGTTCATCAGCTCTAAAATTATTTTTACGAGTTGTTTTAGCGTAGGATATCTCTAAAATGCATAAACGTTTCTATATTGACTAATTCATCACAGTGTAATATGGATTCCGTTTACCCTTCAAGC
The DNA here is from genome assembly GCF_004210375.1 of Tachypleus tridentatus. Lineage (NCBI taxonomy): Eukaryota > Metazoa > Arthropoda > Merostomata > Xiphosura > Limulidae > Tachypleus > Tachypleus tridentatus. The sequence continues at coordinate 76,839,183 of NC_134836.1, read as the reverse complement.
TGAGATGAAGTTTTATATAACAATAATCATTATTGATCACAGTAGTGTTACTAGTTGGCAGTATATTAAGTCACGTGCTTTTACGACATACCAAAATAAAGCTCTTATACATTATGTTCGTACGGTTGCTAGGTAAGAATAAAAAATCGAAAATAAAAAACATCATATGGATCGTATGGGACCAAATATATTAGTGAAAACTCTTCATTATGAAATTGATTTATTTCGTAGTACAAGTTAAATAAAATCATATTAGATGAATATATACAGGCCAAATAACTCGTTTAGGGTTACTTTGTTTGTTTTACTTTTTCGCGCAAAGCTGCATGAGGACTATTTGCGCTAACTGTCCCTAATTTAGTATTCAAAGAGTAGAGAGAAGGCAGCTAGTCGTTGACAGTTCTTGGGCTACTCTTTTACCAATGAATAGTGGGATTAACCGTTAAGTTATAACGATCCCACGGCTGAAAGGGCCAGCATGTTTGGTGGAAAGGGGATTCGAAATCGCGACCATCAGATTAGGAGTCGAGCCCTCTAACCACCTGGCCTGACGATACGTTATGTGATTCAAAGAATAAAATAAGATATTTTTCACACTTATTTATTTTCGAATCATACATACAGGAAGTAAATAAATAATATGACATTACGATATCAAGAACTATATTTTTATTCTAATTGTGCTTTTATTTGAGAATTGCTTAATGAGAATTCTATCATTTTTACTTATCTTCACATGGACAGTTTTTGACTTTCATAACGATAAATAAATATCATTTTTTTTATTTTAGTTGTTTGTTTATAGCTAAGCACAAACAGCTACACAACGGGCATTCTGTGCTCTACCCACCCAGGGTATCGAAACCCGGTTTCTAACGTTCTAAGTTCCCCACATTACGCTGTGCCACTGTGTTAAATAAAAGTATTTGAAATAAAATGCAAACGTAAACGAAATATTTTTAGTTGAACAAAAGTAACCTCTGGTGAACAAAATGAGAAACATTATACAATATGTATTTTATCCACTTACAATTATGACGTCACTATTTTGTATTGGTAAACATCATATCGTGTGCGTGTCAATTCAGTCTAACGATGACGTTTTAATTGCGGAGATAGGTTTTATCTTTTATATTTCTTAAAAGTTTAAGTATAGTAAATGAATTTCAACGAAACTATATTAAGATAAACATTGTGTTATCTCTTTTATCGTTGTTGTTTTTGTCTGTAAACTATGTTATTCAGAACATGAAATATTGCACTAATGTGGGTAAAACCACATGGTAACACATATATATAAGATCATACGGGTTCTTTAGGCCTATTACATAATAGTTGCAGTGGACTGAAATAATGCTTTCTCTTGTGTTTAATCAACTGGTAAAGTTTTTAGTGATTTTAATTTTATTAAAGTCTTTATTTGAAAGCACTTTCTATGCTTCTGTCGTTTTGTATTTGCTATTTTGACTCAATGACACAGCGGTTTCTTATCAGGATTCGTTAACTTGTTTTGCTGGATGTATTTTTTCTTTTTGCTTTAGTTCTTTGTAACTAGGTTCGTGACCATCATCAAAGAAATTTGCAACAACAACAAAAACATTTTGGCGTGTTGCTAAGCGACGATGAAGCTCTTTTACTATTTGAAAAAAAACAATACCATTGTAATTTTTGTTCGCGGTTCACTAAGCAATTCGTTTTATTTTAGGATTTTCTGGGGTTTCGTCTCAAGAAACAAGTCGAGGACCACGGTTCCTTGAGGAACCCCGGGGTTGGTAGAATTCGATAATAGCAGTGGTGCTGTAGTCCCTTGTAAAGCCGAAGGAAAACCTGTTCCATTCCTTAAGTGGGTCTTGCAAGATGGATCACAAGCACGTGATGTTCCAGGATTACGTCATTTCCAGCCGGATGGATCACTCGTTTTCCATTCTTTTCGAGCAGAGAAGTATCAACAGGACGTACACGACGCCATCTATCGATGTATTGTATCAAATACAGTAGGAAATATTATTAGTCGGCACGTACGAGTGAAAGCTTGTAAGTTATTTTTCTCGTTCCTTCACAGTGCAACTAGTTCTGTTTATTTCTGATAAACAACGTCTAATGGGAGGTTGTTGTAAATGTACCTTTCTCACTAGCAAAAATATTGTAATCTGTTAAGTGCAGACGTTAGTTTGTAATGTTATCAGTTATATTGGATTTTCTGTGTATTTAGTGTTGATTATTCACTTACGTTATACAATTCAGCATTATCCCATAAGTACGTTTAGTACCTCAGTTACTCTATATCAATTGTTAGAGCATAAGGGTCTAGTCAAAAGTAACGCAATCATAGTTCTTAATTTTCAAGAACCTCTTATAAAGGGGAAGTTAACTATATAGATCACAACTGAAATAAAACAAATTCTGTTTGTTTTCTTTAATTTCGGGCAAAGGTAAACGAGGGCTATCTGTATTAGCCATCCCTAATTTAACAGGGTAAGCAGCTAGTCATAATTCTTGGGCTACTCTGTTTTACCAACGAATAGTGGGAATGACCGTAACATTATGTAAATGAACCCAAAAGAAAACATGATCTTATAACGCATTGGTTTATCAGTTGAACCTCTTCGTCATTAACGATACTTTCGGCCATAATCCCAATAACACCTCATCAACTTTGACCAGCCTGGTAAGATTAGTCTCATTCTAAATTTGTATGCTAATATAACAGTCCGAAACAATCTTCAGTAGTGTGAAAATTAATAATGATAATGAAGAAACAAGTAATTATCGAAAATATTTTAAATTTATGACCAATACTGACCTAAATTTAAAGAAGAATAGGTTATGCCATTCAGTTGATGAACTGTATCTACCATTGCATTATGTCAAAATAAAACTCTCGTAGCGATTACATACTCTTACACGTCATTCTTGAGCTCTCGCATTTTAGTTGATCATTGCAAGATAAATAAACTCACCGCAGAACGATTTTGAAGTTTTGCAACTCTCAGTTGATCAACTTGCTTTTAACAAATAACATCACAGCGTCAAACTGTACAGTGAAGCCTTTAACATTGTTCTAAGATGTTTAATCGCTCAGATGATCTCAAACTACGTTATATGATTTTTGAAATTTGAAAATCCATAAATTCCATTCCACTTCTATTACTGTTTACTATGCATACAATTAAAATAATTGTAACGCATTCTCGTCAAGATAATTTTGCAATTAATTTATTTGTCAATAATCCATCGTGAAACTCATTATTCAGTTTGAGCTATTAGAGTTCAATCACATGCATTCAAAAGTCCTCAATGTCCCATCAATCTGCAAGCATTTCTTAATATAAACAAATTACTAAGTTTGGGGTATTTCACTTCAATCACTTGCCAATAACTCCCGATATATCATAAATCTGGAATTCCTGTTATCTGAAAACCCAATGAAATTTCTACACACGATATTAAGTAATAATGCCTTCTATACAAATGATTGCGTTGATTAGATTTTTCCGTTTACAGTTAAAGCAATCATTCTACAAGCGAACTACTAGACCAGTTATAGTGCTTATAAATTCATCTTGCTTGATTACAGCTATGTGGAATTGATTTTTACGTATTATCACGTTCGAGGTTGAATGAAGTTATAACAACGATTAACTGTCAGATATTAGTAGCGAACTTGGTATAATACAAGCTTTAATATTTTATACGATGTGTTTCAAACTCATTAACTTTCAATCTCGTAAAGAAAAAACAAAAATAGTCCGCCACATTTTTGCATAATCTATTAAATTGTTTTCTATTCAAAATTCTTACTGCAATACATAACCACTTAATTATAAAACCTAAATCACTAATGTAGTATTACATGTGTATAAACCGACCAGAATAACTTTTGGTTGTTTAAATCGCAGCTACATAACGGGCTATTTATTCTGTGCTCACTGATAGGAATCAAGCCCCAGATTTTAGAGTTATAACTTGGAAACTTACAAAACCCTTTTCTAAACAAATCATTTAATCTTTGTAAATTATTTCATAATTTGTCTTGCGATGTAAGGTTTAATAACTATATAATTTGTTTTTACTTGTTTTAAAGTTATGTCTAACAGAGAGACATTATTTGAGACAAGTAAATTCCACGTAAACGAGGAAGTAGTCGTAAAATAGTTAGGAAACGACGCCTACATTGATATTAATTTATTTTACCATCCGGAGATGGAATACAGTAATTTATCGTAGAGACCAGGACATAACAATACTCAGTGTATCAACGAACATATATATTATAGTTCCGTAAGCTTCTACTTAATGACAAACGGAAAAGTTCGAATAATTAAAACTTCCATGTTCCTTTACACCTTGTGACTTTTTGTTTTCATGTACATATTTTTTACACATTTCATTCAAGGTTACAAGATTCATGTGACTTAAATATGTTTCCTGTTTAATAATAGCTTTATATGTTCAGGATATTTAATTATAGTAGATATATAATTAGTTAATAGCGACTGTTACATTTCTATAGTATAAATTTGTTGTCACCCTCTAGTACAGCGGTAAGTCTACGGATTTACAACGCTATAATCAGGGGTTCGATTCCCCTAGGTGGACTCAGCAGATAATTCTTTGCCATGAGAAAACACAGACATACCTATAATCTTTCGTATACAACAACCTACATGTTCATATCTGTTGTCAGTGGCTGAAATTCTGTAACCTGTCAGTTACCATCTATACTTAATGAAATATCACTTGAAACTCATTACGAAAATTATTTATGCACCTCAAAGAAGCCTTATGACTATTCTACTCAAGTGGACACTGGACAGTCATCGGATGGGTCAAAACGGGATCATTATGGAGGGTTATTACTTGCTTGTTACTTACTTGTTTATTCTGAAATACAATGCTACGTTATGGGCTATCGTTGTTCTACACATTTTGGATATGGAAGCCCAATTGATTTATTTATTTTTGCGTTGTAAGCCCATTGACTTACCTTGAGCCACATAGTGGTAGTTGTGGTACAGAGCCATTCTGAACTGATACCAGTGTTTCAAAGTAATGTTAAAAGAATGTGTAAAAATGTATCTCAGGACGATTGGTAAGGGTATTAACACTTTTACTAACAAAGCAGAGAACAATGTTTCGATTTTCCTAGGTCATCTTCAGGTTAACAAAAATAGAGATTGCAACTGACCGTTTCTGGGTTTCTCGTCATCAAGAATGTGTAATTGTTTCCAAATCAATAACATAATTATTCATACACCTTGAACAAAGCAAACAATTAACCATAACGAAGGAATACGAGAGTTCGCTATAGCTGCAGTCGTGTGGTACTCACTTCGAGAATGAATCATGTGTTCGCAGCCGTAACTGCATTTTGTAGAGGCAGTTGAAAAGAGATTCGTAGGTTTGGTCCGTATGTCAGGCGACAATATATAACAGCAGTTGTATCAGAAACATATCACGTAGGCCAATGACATGCAGAGCAATAAGCTCTTTATTAGTGACTTGACCGTCATCGTACGACTACATAACAGTCGTTTACCATTTTAGAGAGAGAGAGAAGAAATCCAGATCCCGCCCTATTTTCATATAGAAACATAGCCCATGTTACAGAGTATTAATGATATGGAATAGTACAAGAATAAATATTAGTGTGCTTAGTCCTACACAAAGATAGCACTAACGTCACAGATTATAGAGATTACATCAGTATGAGGTGCAAATGGCCTTGATGAATTGTATCTCCCACTCTTACCATGGTAAGTAAGTCAAAACAATCATTGAAGACAAAATGGAATGGCTTGCAAAATTTGCCAGTCTTAAACATTATTAAATGATTGAAATGTTCTTAGCGAGCACGACACATTTTGTCTGGTGATTGCTGATAGTAAAGACTTATTAAAAATGGGCTTTCATGGGAGTGATCAAAGGTACTTATCTGGCACGCAACAAAACTTGATGTTTGTGGTGGCCATAATGCATATCGAAGTTTGACCTTATGATTTATAAAGACATAAAGCTATTGACTTCATGAACCGTAAAATGTATAAAGCTACTGACGTCATGAACTGTAAAGATAAAAAAGCTACTGACGTCATGAAGCGTAAAATGTATAAAACTAATGACGTCATGAGCTGCAAAGATGGTATATTCCTCTAACAATTTGTCATTGAGAAACTTAGGGTCCTAGAATGCCAATTATTTGCATTTCAGATTATAGGATAGATTTTACAGACCCGCAAACTTCATAAAAGTTGTTTTGGTTTTAATGACACATTTTGTTTTATACAAAGATTTGGAAAATAATATTCTTCTTTTTATGTCACTGAACAATATTTTTACAAATTGTGATGAAAACATTCTGATTCAATTTATTATTTCATATACCCCAATGATTATTTTTTATTATTACGTTTGTTAACAAAAATACAAACAATGTGAAGAAAATGGAAAAATTTTGATGTCAAACGAATATTTATCATCATTCATTCTGATATCTTTCTATGGAATCTACGTCTTTTAGTCTCAGAACTACGTGCTATGGTCTTTCTTTCATGTATTGTGTCTGGAACATCTCGTTTCAATGACCAGCAGTAATCAGCCATGATGCTAATGTTTCATCTTCCCTGATACCTCCTCTTCATTTCCCTAATGTCTTGATGAAACATTTCCCCCTGCTCTTCGCTGATGATATAGAGATTTTCAAGGAAATAGTCATTATGTGAATGTAAGAAATGAACTTTCAAGCTCATATTACAACCCAACCCTTTGATGTTAACAAGCATGTTATCGACAATATTTTTGTTAGTTTGGGTAATGGTTGTTCCCTAAAAACTTGTCAATAACATCTTTAGAGGTAATCCACGCTTCTTTTCCAACTTCTCTCATTGTTCTTTTGAACTGTTCATCTGAAGTCAGTTTCCTAACCCGAGGACCAACAAAATTTCCTTCTTTAAATTTCTCTTCTGAAAAAGCTGGAAATTGACCACCTAGGTACTTGAAACTGTCGCCATCTTTGTTTAAAGTCTTTACAAACTGATTCATTGAGCCAAGTGTTACGCGAAGTGGAAGTAACAGGACTTTCTTTGTGTCAGCCAAACTTTCGCGTTCAATCTTTTTCGATCCTGACTTTGTGTGGTCGTTGCTTCCTAATCCAGTGCTAACTTCGTTTTCTGCTGCCCATTCACACGAAAACATGGAGTGTTAACCCAACAACATGCAAAGACTTTTAATTCTCCACAGAGTAACCAGATATGTTATTTGTATTTGAACTTACTTAGAAGTTCAAGATATTTGTCCACTTCTTTCAAATGAATAAAATGAGTGATAGAAACAGACGGATATCTGTTACCATTGTGAAGCACATCTTTTACACTTCTTTTAGAGGAATAGATGAACAATCACCACTCATTTGTTTCCTAGACTGCAGTTCCCAGCGTTAGTATTAATTCAGTAATATGGTTGCAGTAAGCCAGTGAACCTTCTTGCGAAACGTATGATATATAGTCTTTCTCACGATTTCTGTACCATTAAAATGATGTCCCTGGATAAATTAAATCCTTAATATTGATTTTGGACTCCGAAATATCTGAAGAATCCTTTGGAAGGTCCAAATCAGTAAGTTCAGCTTATATGAAAAGCTGTGGTTCGTCAGACGTTTCGGGTTGAAAGCAATCCCTGCCATCATTTCTGTTGACGTAAGATTAAGAATCAAGTGAAACTATAACAAGAATCCCATATGAAGTTGGTACAGACAGGTACATCAGGCTCATAAACAACAGATTTAAGGTTGGGATAAAAAATTTTCCTTTTATTTCGAGTGTTGCAGCCTTGCACATTACGTGAGCAAACATAGCAGTCATCTCCGCGGTTTCTAGGCTCACGTTAGATCATTGGTATTCGAAAAGGCAAGTACCTTCTCTAACCTTTAGTCCATTGTTTCATCTATTCGACACAAATAGTGCAACTTTCTGAGAAGCCCATAAGATTTATTCCAAAATACGCGTAATACGCTGTCTTGAAGTATAACATATATACTCTTCAAAACAAGAAACGCAAAAGGGATATTTTTGTTATTTTAAAGAGAAATATATGTAATAACGTTACAAGCTCAGAGTATGTGATGTTACACGTGATAAGGCACTGAGTGTCAGACCAAAATGACAATAGAAGTTGTGCACTTTCAAAACGGAGGAAAACATTGGATTTTTTGCCCAAACGTATGCGTGTCTAATAAATTTGTTTGAGAGATCTGCATGTTCTGCAAGCGCAACATGTGCAAAATCCCTATAAAAGTGACGGGTTCTCGGTTTCTATAGCTCAGTGTTGAGCCACCGACACGCAATACAGTTACGCCAAGACTGACTGAAACACAACGCAACAACGCCATTGGTTGTGGGAAGCAGTCGAATCTCGATCAGATGTTGCCAGAGCTGTGAATGTCCACCCAAGCACCATTACAAGGCTATGGAATCGTCACCAACTACATGGATCAACTCGTGACCGTCCACGATCTGGCAGACCTCGTGTGACCACGCCCGCACAAGATCGCAACATCCGGTTACGTCACCTTCGGGATAAGACCACCACTGCGACATCTACTGCCTCAACCATACCAGGGCTGCGTAGGATTTCCCATCAGACCGTACGCAACCGTCTACGAGATTATTAGGCCCCATGTGCAACCCATCATGGTGAACGTCAACGACGTTTTTCAACATGGCAACCCCTGTCCTCACACAGCCCGATTCACCACTGCCTTTTTGAGACACCCCAACATCAACGTTCTTCCCTGGCTCTCCAAATCACCAGATTTAAACCCCATCGAACATCTTTGGGACGAGTTGGACCGACGTCTGCGACGGCGGCAACCTCAACCGCAGACTCTACCTCAGCTTGCAGCAGCTTTGCAGGCTGAGTGGACAGCCATTCCACAGAATGTGATTCGTCATGTTATCGCTTCCATGGGCAGGAGATGCCAAGCAGTTATTGATGCTCACGGGGAGCATACTCGTTATTGACGTTGAGTGACGTTAAACTTCACCTAGTGAGCGTGGAATTCGCCTTTGCAGACTTTGGATGTTCGGCAGTGAATGTGCAAAGTTTCACACATATCATACAGAACTACCCGGAATAAACTTGTTAACAATTTGTCTCATATTTTGCCTTTTGCGTTTCTTTTTTTGAAGAGTATATATATATATATATACAAGCAAAACTACTCGCCCTCAGTAAGGTGAAAAGTTTAAGTTAATCTATCAATTTAAATTATTTCATGGATTTTGTTTCTTTATAACACATTTTCCACAAATATAACAGAACGTGTATGGATCATTTACAAAACCTCTTGTTGCCATAGTGACGAATAAGTAATATTGAAAATAAAAAAAACAATGTCAAATTTCATGCATGAACAATTGCTATCCAGAAATGTCACGTCATTAGGTGACAATATATAAGCTCGTGGTGTGATTTTCGTGGCTTCTAGAACGATCTATAAGACTCTCACGTCGCGATTGGTCAAGCGAAATCTGTAGCCAGTGGTTGTCAATATATTAAACATAACAAAATATAGCCCGATTTCAATGAAAATTATTCACTTATATAAAAGTACGTATAATGTGTTGTAAAAAAATCTGTACGTGATGTAAGTAAATAGATATTTTTAGATTCAGCGTACACTAATTTCTGTATAACATATAAAATTGTCAATATAATAAAACTATTGCAGCTCTAATTCAATTAAATTGGAGGGCGGTAGAAAATAATCCAGAGGACCTGTGATAAATAAGCTATTATAAGTTCTAGTTATTTATAATTATTTTGTCCAACTCGTGTATGTGTGAATACATATTACAATTTACATGCATAAATCAAGTTATATATGTGTTATAGCTATGTGTAAGTTTTAAATTGTATAGTAATTTGAATTAAGGTCACTACTATTTTCTGTTTAGTTTTCATTTATGAATTACTACACAAACAAAATCAATTTATTATACTCACGTATAACAATGATGTATAATAAACACAATATATATAATACAATGAAAAAGTACCCGTCCCCAGCGTTGTGAATAGTTTAAGTTAATATATAAATTTAATTCATTTTGTAAACTTTAAAAGGTAAACTGTATTGCATTCTTGGTGTCACTCACAGCCAAAGTTCTATGCTATTTATACAATCCACTCCGAAAAGTAATTGTTGAACATTTCAGTCATGTTAAGAGCCGCTTAACAACATCATACAATAAATCTATATTTTTAGTCTTTAAGAGGTCCAGACATGGCCAGGTAGTTAAGGCGTTCGAATCGTAATCTAAGGATCACGGGTTCGAATCTCCATTACACCAAACATGCTTGCTCTTTAAGCCGTGGGTAGCAAAATCTGACAGTATCTGGCATGATTGAAGCATCTGCAATGACAGTTGAGCAATTGCGGGTATTGCGAACAGAGGAAAATTACAACAAGATATTTGATGAAGCTGAGAAAAAGGTAACTTCCCTAGATCTGGTGCCTATTGAACTACCACGCATTCGCAGACCCCCCAGAAGGATCACAGGTGATGGCTCAGCACACCATTCTGCAACAGCTAAAGATTACTACAGAAACCAATATTTTGAATTTGTGGACACAGTCGTAGAACATCTGACCACTAGATTCAGTGTAGACAACAATGACTTGAGGCAATGTCTGGCACTTGATAACATGATCACATCCGGCAAGATTGACAAATCTGTTATAAACTTCTATTCAGAAATCTCTGCACAACGGCTCGAGTTTCAGTTGCCCATGTTCAAAGGAACAACAAATTCTGAAAGGTGAGAAAGATGCTTTCTGTAAAATGTATGAAACAAGCCAGCAGACGTTTAGTAAAGTGTTTCTTCTCATGAAAATTTTGCTTGTATGTCCAGTATTCAGCTGCGAAAGTAAACGCAGCTTTTCTGCATTAAGACGGTTGAAGACGTGGTTAAGGTCAACTATGTCTCAGTGCCGCCTCAACCATGTGGCAGTTTGTCACATTCACAAAGATAAATATAGAAGAGCTTATCAAAAAATTCATAAACAGTTCATTACATAGGAGGTCCACGTTTGGAAACATGTACACTAGAGGACTAAATGAATCTTACTTCAATGAAAAGTATGAATAATTATGTGCTACGTTGTATTGATGTGTAATTTTCAAGAGTTCGCAAAGACATTTTAATTATTTTTATCAAACAACATAAACAGTTTTTCAGTAGATATAAACTTATCAACAGTAATTACTAATTTTATTAATATTTGAAAACGTAATTCATACAATGAAAGTTATTAGTAACCTTGTCAAGTATAATGGCCATCTTTTATACTGTGCAGTGTGCAGGAATAAATTCATGTGGCAGTTAATTTGTGACACATTTGTCTTTATTCTATTAACATTTTGAAAACTGTTCACAACACCTCACTTATACAAACCTACATGGAAACCTTGAAGTATCGTGGCAACAAGATTACTCTGTGACTGCATGTTTACAGCTTTCAGGTTCACGTAATCAGAGATTACCAATTTACAAATTGAACAGTCCACATAAGTGGTTGTAAAAATCATCCCTCCTCCCATCGGGTGTGAAAAACCTACGCTCATGTCTGGAACTCTAGACGGGTCATTAGATAAGTGTAACCAAATCGTTTACTTATCTCTGGAACTCTAAACAGGTAAGTAGATGGATGTAAACAAACCATTTATTTTTATCTGGATCTCTAAATGGGTAATTAGATAAGTGTAATAAGATTGTCCCTCATTGGGATGACAGTAAGTCTTTGGATTTACAACGCTAAAATCAAGGATTCGATTCCCCTCGGTGGGCTAAGCATATGGCACGACGTGGCTTTGGGTAATTGGATAAGTGTATATAATCTATGTTCTTTTTTTTTTTCACAGTAGCACTAGAAATATTACTAGATGATTGCTCAGATGGTTTGATACTGTCTTCCAGAAAATTAATTATTTCTATTCATGGGAAAGTAAAAATTCCAATTTTAATATAAAATAAGTTGAAACAAAATAAATCGCATTCTAGTGAAAAAACAAATTTTCGTACAATATTAGTTATTAGATGAATAATGTATCTGGCGTGTTTTTGTCAGTGGATAATTCACCATAGATGGCCACGTCGTTAGGGCGCTCGACTCGTAACTTGAGGGTCGCGGGTTCGAATCCCCGTCACACAAAACATATTCGACCTTTCAGCGTTGGGAGTGTTATAACGTGACGATCAATTCAACTATTCATTGGTAAAAGAGAAGCCCAAAAGTTGGCGGTGGGTGATGATGTTTAGCTGCCTTCCCTCTTGTCTTACACTGCAAAATTAGAGACAGCTAGCGCAGATAGCCCTCGAGTAGCTTTGCACGAAATTCAAAACAAACATAATCTCGTGTAACTTTGCTCAAAATGCAAAAGAAACAAACAATCTTTAAGTTACGTCACGTTTTGAAATCTGAATTATGGTGGGATTAATTTCTAACAGCTTAGTATAGAATATCCTACTTACGAAATAAATTTGACATCAGCATTATTTATGCCTGTTCTACAGCCACTTGAAATGTGAATGTTGAGCTTTGCCTGCGTGCACAGCTTTGCAAACGAGATACAGGCGAAAGTTCGGACAGACACCAGAGTTTTCAAAATTTATAAGTTGAGCTAATCAGATTAACATCATTGTTACAGCGTGTACCAGGCTCATTAAAAACACACCAAATATTACGTTCTAGCAGTAAGAGTGTTGTATGTGTAACAATTTGATGTTACCTATCACGGTTGATTAAAAATACGAAGAGTTCTTATATTTTTATTCGAAGAAGGATGACATTTCTAGCTCGCTCTCTTCTTCAGATCATACAAAATTAAAAATTAAAATACAAAATTCCACGTAAAGCCGAGCAAAAAAGATAAGTAGAAATGAAGATTTACTGACATACAAAATCTTTCTACTTTTGTCGTTTGTCGAAAATATATTTGAGATTACCTTAGCTTTCCAGCTACAGCGCAGATTTACTCAGGCTGTTTCCGTCTTATAGGATACTGATTAATGTATAATTACGTTTCTATATTACAAAGTATATACAATGAGTAGCTGAGATGTTAAGTGAACGAAAATAGTAACTTTCTATTAAACCAGTCTATACATGTCCAGCTAGTTCCTTGTAATCTGTGCTTTATTTGATGTTACCTTTTATTATGAGTGTCGAGTAAGATTTAATATTTAGAGAGATAAGATCGATATATTAAAATTATTTTGAATATAAAAATCAGCAAGTCGGGTGATAAACTCGATCGATAAAAGGTATCAATGGACTAGAATGCATCGGAACTACATCTTAAAATTGTTTTGTATTCTGTAGGTATTTTTTTACCATCGAAAATTCATTGCTTTTGGGTTTTACGTAAAAAATTCATACGTTCGGGCCATATAAATGTGTTCAATCGGGGATTTAGAATTTTAAAGACGGGAATATCCCTTGTGCTTACTACTATTGGGAAATAAAGGAATGTGGATCAACTTGGGCTATGAGGACTATCAATAGAGAGACTGCAACAAGTTGTACTCCACCCGAGCTATACAACTTGAGATATCTCGTACCAGTGAGAATACATGAACAAAGCGTTCAGTGGCACAAGATGATCGTGTAACCCAGGCAACAGCATGGAACCCAGTGAAGAAATATCTCTATCTGGAAAAGAAACAAAAAACACATGTACACAAGTTGCATCCGCAACACATCAAGCATACATGTACCTTGATTACTGTAAACTCGTACCATTTTCTACCGGTCAGTTAGTTGCTTTGCTCCAAAATATGCCAAATAAACAAACAACCTACAAGTAAATTATTTAAAAAAGTTTCTAAAAGTTTTACACGGTATGTCATGAAAATCTTCGGAGGAGTTCATAATCATCGCTGGATGCAGCACCAGGAACAAGTTATGGATCCAGAGAGTAAGTGTCCTGGATACATTGTACCACACAGGAATACCAGTTTTGTAAAGAAACAAGGTTCACTATGATAAGACTTTCAGTCATACCTCCTGTTAAATCTCGCATGCCTCAAACAGCGGAAGAATCAAACAACTATGAAGACAAACTGATCAAAACATCACAAGTGAATCCCCTGGGCTTATGTGAAATCAAACTGTTGAAAGAAGTGCTGAGAAACCACCGTGTTCGTGCACTGCGTGGTTTATGGAAAGAGCACAGAGAGAAATTACGTGTTTTGGACATAACAGTCTTACGACAGAGTTTTTTACAATGGAAACCAAGCTGTTACGAAAAGTAATGAGTCAAACTAAGGTGGTTTAATTATGGCTAAAGTCCATATATACAGGTTGAATAACAATCATGTCGTATCCACACTGTGAAATTGTCCACCTCCGTGATTTCACGACCATGTCTTGTAACATTTTCTAAATTGGTAACATGGATGGTATAAAAATTTTGTATTTCTATTAATCTTGTATATATTTATATTTTTAAATGAAAATTGCGTTAGGCTTTATATTTGGTTCTTAAACACTAGTCCTTTTTTTGACTTCATCATATGTCTGTGGAATGACGTGCGTACATTTATCAGTCATTATTAGTTTGTAATTATCCTTGGGCCTGCATCAATCCCATCTTTAGAGCTTTAAAAAAATCATTCTACTGAACCGACTTATTCTGCGTGTACGTCTGTGGTAGTTTTACATGTAACGTGAACTCAGAGTACATTCCAGTGTGATGAGTTCCAAGCGTAAAAATCAGCCAGTAATATTATCAGTTGCTACTTCGTGCTGTTTCTATGTCTTTTTAACCTACTTAATTAAACTCTATGTAAGTGCGTGTACAGTAAATATTCGATTTTATACGATGGCATATTCTACCACAATTGCTACGTAGAAACGACAAGCTTTGTAAGACTGCCAGATACAAAAGTGTCAGTTTATGTCAGAATAGTATATTTCTAGGCTAAGCTGAATAATATTACATTTATATTTTGTTCTAATCCTTTCAAGTTAATGTTTCAGTTACTCCTAAATTTAAAGTAGGTTTGAATAGTCTTTTCAATATCAATATTGAAGATTTGGCTTTGCTAATAAGCCCAGGGATGATAATACAACATTTCTAAAATATTTGTGGATGTATGTTTTTATTTGAGATTTAATCTCGCACAAAGATACACACGGCTATCTGGGAAACTAGTCACATCCGGACAATCCTATATCTGAACGTGATTCAACCGTCACTCTTACAATATACCCAAGACACCGCACTATGTAGCGTTGTTTTTGGTTTTTGTAGAAAATATTCGCGAACTACACACAGTATGGGAGTTCACAGTCCTGGAACCAAAGACCGCGCTTGACCAGTTTCTGGTACATGCGCGTTCTTCATTCTTAATAATATAATCTCATGATAGAAACCAAATGATAATGTCATGCCAATATGAAATGCGAATGGAGTGAAGGCAGTAGACAAAGAAGTAATAACAGCCATGCATCTCCAACTTTACAAGTAAATACGTCGTTTATTTTCGATACGTTCACTCAAACCACTATTTAATATTACGTTATCTCTCAATTTCCTGGAAGTATGCTCGTAGTTACTGAACCATACGTAGAAATAACAATTTTATTTTAAAAGAACTTGCACATACACAGAAGAAAAAGCATCTCTAATCATCAGAATGTAAATCATAACGCCACTGGATTGCATGCCACTCTAGGAAGTAGACCAATCAGAATAATAAATGAGATTTTCTCCCTCTTTCCCCCAATTTACGATTACATCCCCTGAGGTCACGCACAATTTGATTGTACAAAAAAGCACAGTTCTAATGTAAGATTAACACAATCATAAACTAAAAAAAAAAGTGCGTTTTTAAGGTTAGGTTAGCACACTTTTTCGTGAAGAAGTATGATTAACTGTGCTGTAGTTTATTCAAGTGTCCAGAATATTCCATTTCACTGATTGAACTAATATCCTTTGTAAGATCTAGCAAGGCGGTTTTTATTCTAATTTGGAGTATTTCTCTCTTTCTTGTTTGCTTTGTTAAAAAAAAATACGAGGCTACTAAATAAATATATGTGTCTTTTTCTTCCTTTTCATTAGTATTGGATAATAACGGTACAGAATAATGATCATTAAACTGCCCTGCTCTCGGCATTAATATTTTTTTACATATATTATTATTAAATTGGCATACAGTAAACCGTCGATACGGAAAGCTTAGACCGGGAGTATATCTTTTTATGTCTTATCCAATTCCTTGAATTTACTCAAACATCATTATGTCAATAAATTACTGAAATGTGCAAAAAATTTTCTCCAATTACGAGAATAGAATACAAATATTAATGATGTGTTTACACTTGTTATACAGATAGATGCATTTGTAAAGGTAACTACACTAACCTGCTATGGCTGAAGTAGCAGGCTGATAGTGATATACACTATAATAAGTTTTAGACATTAAGTATTCTATTCCATGTTCAAAAAAGAGACAGTGGAGTATAGATCACGAGGCCTGGCATGAGCAGGTGGTTAAGGCGTTCGCCTCATAATCCAAAAGCGCGAGTTCGAATCCCCATCGCACCAAACACTCTGGTCCTTTCAGCCGTGGGGGAAGGTTATAACGTTCCGGTTAATCCTACTATTTGTTGGTAAAACAGTAGCCCACAAGTTGGTGGTGGATGGTGATAACTAGTTGCCTTCCCTCTAGTCTTACACTGCTAAATTAGGGACGGCTAGCGCAGATAGTCCTTGAATAGCTTTGAGTGAAATTCAAAAGGAAGCAAAAAAGGTCATGAAACGTTACGCCAGCTGGCTCACTTTACAGTTCTAAATTAAATGTTTTATTTCTGTTCGATGACGACAACAAATTTTGTATAGGTGTACAGAAACGTTGACTTAACTTGTTGTATGATAAGGTATAGCGAAATAACTGCATTCAGCAATATATAACTTTAATTATTCCACCATTAAGGGCAAGAAAAGAAAATGTGTGAGTGTATGCTATTACAAAAGAGTAGAATGTGTGGAAGTACACGCTCACAGAGACACGTCTTCAAAACACAACAACTGATTATACATACCGAGGGACAGAAATTGGTTCCTTCTGTCTCTCTGCCCTAAAATTTATCGAATCTTTGTGGCTATACCAAAGTAGTCCCCCACTGGTACAGCGGTAAGTCTGCAGATTTATAACCCTAAAATCAGAGGTTCGATTCCCCTCGGCGGACTCAGCAGATAGCCCTATGTGGCTTTCTGATTTCTCCTAAAGTATAGGGTTCGATTCTCGACTTCCATAAATCATCACCACATTCATAATCCGTAATACTACTAGAAACAGCATCGAAAATATCGATCTGTCAGTTTGTTCAGAACTTCAATAAAAGTCATTATTTTAAATATAGTAATACATGGTGTGAGTGAAACATAAAAACACTTTTTTTGTATTGGAACAAAGTACGTGGTGTATTGTTTGTCTGTTTTTGAATTTCGCACAAAGCTACTCAAGGGCTATCTGTGCTAGCCGTCCCTAATTTAGCAGTGTAAGACTAGAGGGAAGGCAGCTAGTCATCACCACCCACCGCCAACTCTTAAGCTACTCTTTTACCAACGAATAGTGGGATTGATCGTCACATTATAACGTCCCCACGGCTGAAAGGGCGAGCATGTTTGGCGCGAAGGGGATGCGAACCCGCGACCCTCAGATTACGAGTCGCACGCCTTAACGCGCTTGGCCATGCCAGGCCAAACGTGGTGTATGAGAAGCCAGGAATCAAAAAACTTGTGCGTTATAAGAAGTTTTACAAAAAGCTAAAGTATAATTACACATGTTAAAATTGTTCAATGTTCTCTTGATTAACCCTCAAACTAATGACTTCTTTACTGACCGTTTAATAGATGTAAAATCAACACATTCAGTAATTTTGTATTGTTTTTCTCTATTAAAAAAGAACATTTGAATGAAGTCATCCATATTCCATATCAAACAAAGAGGATATCATATGAGGAATTAATAGGTTGAACTGCAATATTGACAAAATTTTATTTCATTTTTGTATGCTCTGGAACAATCGAAGATACCAGGGCGGGGAAGCATAGTATTATTGCTTAATGATGTCTGAATTTTGCCTCACAGTGCACGTCTAATTTGTGACAGTGAAATTTCCATGTTTATTATGTATCATTCTTTGGCAACTTGCCAATAGCAGTGAATGATCATTTTTACTCCCCTGTAACTACAGTACCTTACACCCCTCATCTTGTAGTTATGAAACTTTCAAATTGGTCTTTATATTTAGAATCTACACAATCTACTCCGAATTAAGAAGGCTATAAAAACGCTGACAATATGTAGGTGCATTAGATTTTGAAAGAAAATTAGAATATTTTAAAATTGTATAAGCATTCAAACCCTTTGTTACTGCAACCCGAAATCACTTCAAGTGCGAAAGAATAGTTTGAAAGGTCACAGCATTAGTGTGTTGGTCTCTGGCTGTGCATAATCAAAGTGGTTTAACATGTCTTCAGAGTAAATGTATCTGAACTAACTATGAAGACTAAGGAACTTTCCAGATAAGGCATGGCCAGGTGGTTAAGGCACTCGACTCGTAATCCGAGGGTCGCGGGTTCGAATCCCCGTCACACCAAATATGCTCGCCCTTTCAGCCGTGGGGGCGTTATAATATTACGGTCAATCCCACTATTCGTTGGTAAAAGAATAACCCAAGAGTTCGCGGTAGGTGGTTATCACTAGCTGCCTTCTGTCTAGACTTACATTGCTAAATTAGGGGCGGCTAGCACAGACAGTCCTCGAATAGCTTTGTGCGAAATTAAAAAACAAATAAATAAGTGAGTGGAAAAAGATTACTGATAAAGGATAATCTTAACTCTTCTATAGAGTTTGCAGCAAAGCATGTAAGTAATGCTACAGACATGTGAGGGAAGGTTTTGTGGTCAGACGAGACAAAATTCAGCTTTATGGCTTAAATTTAAAACGTTATGTCTGACGTAAGCCCAACACAGCACACCACCCAGTCGACACCAACACAACTGTCAGTCATGGTAGTGCCAGGATCAAGTAATTGGGATGTTCCTCATCAAGAGGATCTGTAATGTTTGTCAGGAATGAGGTAAAGATGGATAGTTCCAAGTACAGGCAAATCCTAAATGAAAACCTG
Source organism: Tachypleus tridentatus (assembly GCF_004210375.1). NCBI lineage: Eukaryota > Metazoa > Arthropoda > Merostomata > Xiphosura > Limulidae > Tachypleus > Tachypleus tridentatus. The sequence continues at coordinate 76,819,982 of NC_134836.1, read as the reverse complement.
CTTGGGTCAACCATGAATATAAAATTGGGTCAAAAATTTACATCTCAGCATGATAAGAATCTAAAATGCAAAGCCAAGGCCACTGTGAAATGGTTTTAAAGAAAGAAAGTGAATCTCCTAAAGTGGCCCAATCAGAGTCCTGACTTGAATCCAGTGAAACATTTATGACGAGATTTGAAGATTGCAGTGCATCAACGATCCCTATCATTCTTGTCAGAATTGGACAATTTTGCCAGGAAGAATGATCAATAATTATACCATCCCATTGTACAAAGCTGTTAAAGACCTATCCAAAAAGACTTACAACACTACTTCCTGCCAAATTTGTTTCCACCAAGTATTGACTTAATTGAATACTTATGGAATAAGCGAATTTCAATTTATATATTTTCTTTGCAGGTTTTGCTGACATTCAAACTCCTTCATACGTAACGTATATTACCGTCTTACAAAAGATATATATATTATTGTCTTACGATAGATGTGTATTTATATGTAGATTACTGTCTTACGATAGATGTATATATATATATATATATATTTGTCTTACGATAGATGTTTGTATGTATGTGTATATATATATTAGTCTTATGACAGATGTGTGTGGATATGTACATATGAATATATTTGTCAGTGTATATATATATATATTACTGTCTTACGATAGATGTTTGTATGTGTGTATATATATTGGTCTTATGACAGATCTGTGTGCGTATATATATATACACACAGTGTATATATATATATCACTGTATTACAATAGATGTGTGTATATATATTACTGTATTACAATAGATGTGTGTATATATATATACATTATTTTCTTATGACAGATGTATATATATATATATTACTGTCTTACGACAAACGTACAAACATGTGTCCTCGCTCTAATATAGAAAAAGCTATACTTATATTTTGTGGCTGAACACATTGAAAACAGATTAATCTGTCAAACTATCAGTGACATGAATGAGTCATTAGAATTGGTTAATATTTGATGAATTACGATTTGAGGATTTTGTTAGTATATGAATGTTTAGAGTAAAATACAACTTACATGCCTCTTGATTAGGAACATATATGCTAAGTAGTATCAGATTGCTTGGTCTTTCTGTTTCCTGAATCTTCTAAATTTCTGCCTATAAGCTTCTGATATTAACTCATAAGCTTCAAAACTGTTTCTTTAACAATGTCATACTTACTACTTTGTTCTACTGAAAGTGCCGAAAATATTTCCCTGGCTTTACCAATCATTACCCTCTATAACAGCAAAGTTCAAACATTTTTATGCCATTTCCGACTAGCAGCAACTTTTGCAAACTGCAAGAAGTATTTATCGACTTTTTTTTCCTGGCCTTTTGCCACTAGTTTGTTTTTTTGTTTTGTTTTTTGAATTTCGCGCAAAGCTACTCGAGGGCTATCTGTGCTAGCCGTCCGTAATATAGCAGTATAAGACTAGAGGGAAGGCAGCTAGTCATCACCACCCACTGCTAACTCCGCATATTTATATACTATCATAAAACTCTAGAACTTTCTAGCCTTTAAAAAAAACTTCCGCACGTGAATGTCATCACATCCTTTCTGGAAAGTTCGATTCTAGTAACATCGCTGACCACTAATCTGCATTCCACTTTCGGCAGTTTATAAATTTCTAGACCAATGTCACGAGCGTTCCAAAATATTCAATAACTTTTCTGTGATTCACGAATATTCGATAAGAACCAGCCATATTAATTATGCTAAGGATGCTGACCAGGTATTAAGTTCAATATTAAAATCAGTAAGATTTACGTTCAACCATTACAGTGTTACTATTTACTATTAACTACCACTACCTAGTACCAGATTAAGGCACTAATAAGTCAAAGCGTCCGTTTCTAAATATTGGGCTACTTTATTCGAAAAGTGAGAATTGAACACCAGTCTTATAACGTATTGACGCTCCAAAAAGAAAATCACGATTCTGACGGATCAAAACGCATATCTCAGGTTCACAGTTCACTAACCTTCAGGCCGCGCCTGTTCTCTAAAAAGAAAAGAGTAAAGATTCAACTTCTACTTCAAATTTAAATCTTTTGTTGAAAGAGGACCATTATTTGTAGATCTTCCTTTGGAGGATAGCCTGTAAGTTTAGGAGTTTACGATGCTAAAATCCGTGGTTCGATTCCCTAGAGTGAAGAATGTAAATAGCCTATTGTGTAGTTCTGTACTAGTAAATCGACAACCTTTATCTGCATTGTAATAACCCCAACAAACGAAATTGTATCGTAAAGAAGCTTTCATATTTTTAGAAACTTCTGATATCACTGAATAAATATTTTATGTAAGCTCGACTGGGACTTAAATACATAAAATAATTTATTAGTGAGTAGAGGGAAAACAAACAAACAAACCGAAGAAAATATGTTGTTGTACAAAACCATTCAGAAAAGGTGCTATCACTAGTTTGCACGTACATATTATTTCCCCAAAAGAGCCAGAAGATTGCCAGGGGGTCACCTGTTTCAGCCACTCGCACTGCTATATAGTAATTGTTGTCTGTCATTCAGTTAATACACACTAAAATGGCGTTACATAAAAGGACGCTTAACGTTGCAAATTTGCATTATCGTGACGTCAGTAAGACGTGCACATACCATGAATCACGAGAAGAATTATGCATTCTGTAGGCTACAATACAGCATGACATGTAAACTTCAAAAGCAATAATTAACATGCGGGGACCCTGCGCAAGTACAACAAATACGTATATATTTATATAGTATATGTGAAAATTGCTGGACACTGAGTTCTAAGATTAATCGAATTGATGGTTGAATGAATGGATTCATGAAGAAGAAAGAGACTATATTTCATAAGTGTATCCGATGGGATAAAATTTAGAAACCAATGTAGAATTTTTGTCTGTGAAAAGTAATACGTAAAAACGTCGCTTGATTTTAGTTGATTTTCGATGTACAGCCACATGATAAGTTAAATCACAATATTCAACTGAGAGAGTCATTGGACATAAACTTATGAACTGGAGGTATTTTTTCATATCGATTAAACTTTAAAACTGATCTTAATGTTGAATGACTTTTTAAAAACATTGTAATGTTTTTACGGTATAAAAATACAAGTTTCTTTTCTTCTAATTTTCCAGCAATAAAACAATTTTATAAAGTGCAGGTGTTTGATGAATTCGTTACGAAGGGAAATATAGCAGTGATGCGATGCCACGTGCCTTCCTTCCTTCGTGACACTGTCACTTTCACGTGGGAAAGAAATGACGGAGTGAAAATGACGTCAACGGCTTTACAAGGTCAGTAAGATTTTAACGTAGAATTTTTCTCCTATCAATATGATTTTAGTGTAGAGTAACTCTCTGTTCAGTAAGAAAGGCTCTTGAAAAAGATGTCTTCCTCAGATCGCTATTCAACCAGACTATTTGAAACGAATCCCATCTTGGCAATAATACGTTTAACATCGGACTTTTTCAAGGCACGGCATTGGCTGATTAGCTCTCACAAGTAGTATCTATAGGTGTTGCACTCCACCATAGGCCTAATAAGTTTGTTATAAGTCAAGAATAATGTTTGTTCCTACTTTCTCTTCGAATTTATGGTAGAAAATGGATATTTAACAACTGTTCCTGCTTCTTTCAAAACCTGTTTTGTTCATCTTGTCCTTTACCAGAATAATTCTAATTTTTCAGTCGTGAGAGGTCGTTATTTATTTTCGTACTTGATCTTTCGAAAGTAATCGAATTAAAATAACAACTGGAAAAACCTTCAAATAATTTTATGATATTGGGTATTAAACTACTGAACTTTTTATAAGATATTTTTTTACCTTCGGTTGTTTAGTCCAATAAAGTAATTTAATTGGTCTAATAACAAAAATATTTATTTTCTGTCCGTTTGTCCAAGAAGGTATAATTCCAAACTCAAAGCTGTTCACATGGAGTGCGCGTGAGTTGGAGGCCCTTGTCCAACGACTCGGACAGTTAACATTTATTCATCTGTTTTTACCGTCTATAACTAAACCCATAAAACAAAATTCACAATGTAATACCCACAATATCTTATATTAAAACACGTGTAAGCACATGAAACTTTGAGCAGACAGCGATTGGAATTGCTGCTACCCGTGTATTTTGCCCCTTCTTTTGTTAGAAAGACTCTCATGGTCTATAGTATATTGGATTGAAGGGCTTGCGTACGTGAAATTGATTTTCCTCCAAATTCTTTAGAAAGAAAATGGTTAGACTGCCAAAGGAAATGTAATATAACATAAGATGATACTTTTGTTTGGCCAACATTGTTGTTTGAACCCAGTTACTCTTCTAGATATGCCAAAACTTACATTTATACAGGCGATACGTTCAAAAGAACAGGTCGATTTCTGACAAGTATGGAACAGCGTACGTTTTGACTAGTTATTCGTCCAGAGTTTACTGCTTTAATATAATAATACATTTTAATAATTAATAAAATATGAGAATAAAGCAACATAAGCACAACTTGTCAACATTTGTTATTAATAATTATAATTATTAATTATTCATAACTAATTTTTACCTTTACAACGACTTGTAGCAGCATAAGATATAACCTTCAAATTGCAACTCCAGGTGAGACAGCGGTATACATTTAGAGACCAGTTTTGCTTGTTTTTGAATTTCGCGCAAAGCTACTCAAGGGCTATCTGCGCTAGCCGTCCCTAATTTAGCCGTATAAGACAGTGGAAGGCCGCTAGTCATCACCACCCACCGCCAATTCTCGGGCTACTCTTTTACCAACGAATAGTGGGATTGACCGTCACATTATAACGCCCCCACGGCTGAAAGGGCGAGCATGTTTGGTGTGACGGGGAATCGAACCCACAAGTCTCGAATTACGAGTCGAGTGCCTTAACCACCTGGCCATGCCCGGCCAATGGTGTTGGTATAACATCCTGAAAGCAGTAATAACCATAAATGATTATTATTTCCCTAACAAGATCTGTGTGCCATGTTGCAGTTTTTAATCAGAAATAATGTAGCTGGATATCCCCTGTAGACTTCCTTTTACGTTACATTATTAATGAGCTACTGTAAGCCACGAGTGAATACTGCTTTTACATTTTCGACATTTGTTAACTCACCATTGTCACGATTCTGTGTTACGCTATAATTGACACGACTGTAGATTAGAACTGGATAGAGTTGGAATTACCTGGTATTATGGCCCGTCACGACCAGGTGGGTTAAGGCATTCGACTCGTAATCTAAGGGTCGCGAGATCGAATCTCAGTCACACCAAACATGCTCGCCCTTTTAGCCGTGGAGACGTTATTATGTTATGGGCAATCCCACTACTAGTTGGTAAAAGAGTAGTCCAAGAGTTGGCGGTGCGTGGTGATGACTAGCTGCCTTCCCTCTAGTTTTGTTCCCCGCTGGTACAGTGGTAAGTCTACAAATTAACAATGCTAAAATCAGGGGTTCGATTCCCCTCGGTGGATTCAGCAGATAGCCCAATGTGACTTTGCTATAAGAAAAAACACAGAAACACAGCCCAATAGTCTTACACTGCTAAATTAGGGACGGCTAGCGCATATAGCCCTTGAGTAGCTTTGCGCGAAATTCAAAACACAAATAAACAAAGCAAAACCTGGTATTAAATTGTAAAAACCAAAACAAAAAATGCAGGTTTGTGCTGAACTTATCTTTAAGGCTTTCTTCTTGTGCTAAATTATAACTGACACGATTTTGTGTTAATTACAATCAACAGTTTGAAAATTCAAATAAAATGCGATAATTCACCTAAGTGAAATGGAAAAATAAAAAAAGGAAAAATACAGTGAGTATATATATATATGTAAAAACGGTTCGTTTGGGTTGAGAAAATGTTTTACGTAGAGAAGCGAACAATGTTTCGACCTTCTTCGGTCATCGTCAGATTTTTTACGTAAAAATTTTCTCAACCAGAACATGACGATGACTGAAGAAGGTCGGAGCGTTGTTCGCTCCTCTACGTAAAAACATTTCTCAATCAGAACCTGACGATGACTGAAGAAGATCGGAGCGTTGTTCGCTACTTTACGTAAAACAATTTCTCAACCAGAACCTGACGATGACCGAAGAAGGTCAAAACGTTGTTTGCTCCTCTACGTAAAAACTTTTCTCAACCCAAACGTTCCGTTTTTACATATATATTTCTCTACAAATGAGTTTTCTCGACATCACTGACAGTGAATATAGTTTTCCTTTATTGTGCTTCCAGCAGAAAATAAATAATTACAAATATTAGGTCCGTCAGTGAATCTCAAAGTTATTTGCGTAAAATCATTATTGATTTGTTTTTGAACAGGTGGCAGATTCAGTATTCTACCTTCAGGTAAGCTTTATATTAGAAGGGTGACAGCAGACGATGGAAGAGCCAGTTATAGTTGTTTTGCTCGACATCGCTTGACGTCACAGGTTATAAGCAGCGTCACTAGTGGGCGTCTAATTGTTAGAGGTGAGATGTGAAACATAGTCTTATTCTACAGTGTTGTTTTGTAAGTAATCTTTAACACTTAGATTCATCAAATCTTCCAAACGATTATTCACATATCTACAACTATAATTATTCAACTAGGAATTATATATGAAAAACGTCATTAAACAAAATATAAAATTTATATTTCGAGTTTCCAGAAGAAAAGAAGAAGAGCATTCTATAAGTAGTGCAATTATTTGAAACTCAAGAAATTTAAATATAATTTTTTTCGTTGTTGGTCATCAAGTTCTCTCAATGTTGTGTTTTTTATTTCTTTCAATGGCGTCTCTTGTTTTCGTTGAAACATATAAAATGGACAGTATTGAGAATTTGACCTACTTAATGACCATTACAGATTTCTGACCTCTGATATCCGATATTACTTGCCTTAATTAGAATAGTTTTTGTTTGTAATAGTAATTTTTGGAATTATTACTTTCAAAATGAATTATAAAACGCTTAATAAAAACTTGTTTATACTGTAAATTTTTCCGATAGCGATTCTGCAGTAGTTTCTAAGAGTTCCAGGACTTCGTACACGAAGTACTAACTAAGTAATATAGGTGCAAATATTGTGTTCAGAGAAATACTCGGGTAATTAAAAACCTCATGATTTTCCTTTTGTATTTTTCATTTTAATTATTCTCAAGTAAGAAATGTTTTTTCGTGTTTTTTTTTTTTGTTTTTTAAAACAGAACCACAAAGTCAGTTTGCTCCAAATATTGTTGACAGACAGCATCTGGTTAGAGCCAAAGAGGGCGACACTGTCGAGTTAGGTTGTGTCGCTCAAGGGAATCCTGTCCCAACGTACAGGTATTCTTATGTCACTAAATGTTTAATTATTTATTTTTAATATTAATTTATCTTTTTATTTAAGTCCACATCAGTTAACTTTTATATATTTTTAATGTTAATTTAGAAAAGTAAATGATACAATAGTACTATGTTGTTATTTTTATATACTTTCAACACGAGGTTCTAAATTACTTTTGTAATGACTGAGTATATGTAGGCTAGTTTGTTTGTTTGTTTTGAATTTCGCGCAAAGCGACACGAGGGCTATCTGCGCTAGCCGTCCCTAATTAAGCAGTGTAAGGCTAGAGAGAGGACAGCTAGTCATCACCACCCACCGCCAACTCTGGGGCTACTCTTTTATCAACGAATAATGGGATTGACTGTCACATTATAACGCCCCATGGCTGAAAGGGCAAGCATGTTTGGGGCGATCGGGATTCGAACCTGCGACCCTCGGATTACGAGTCGAACGCCTTAACACACGTGGCCATGCCGGGCCTTGGAGAGAGAGAGCCGTTAAATCACATAATTTTATACTGTATTGACAATGAAGCATTCTATCCAGACATATGATTTATAATAATTTGAAATTAGCAGTCTCTCTGATTATTACGAAATTAATCATAAGAAGCAGGTAACATTCTGAAGATTGATATCCCGTGTCAGATATTGTAAAGTTCTCGGTTTTTAATATCTGTTCAGGTTTGTTTGTTTTTTTATTAACTGAATGAACAGAACGCAGCAAGGCTTGGAACAAGAGATGAAATTTTGGACGTCATATTAGCGGTTAAATTTATCGAATAAAACTTGTTTTTTAATTAATAAAAAATATTAATGCCATTCTTTGATCGTATTAAAATTATATATTATAATTTTAATTTTTCTGTGCACTTAAAAATAAATATTTCCACGTTAAAGCTTCTTGAAAATTACGTCTATCCCTCAAATGGATCAGCGATAAGTACGCAAACTTATACCTCCAAATTCCGGGTTTTGATATCTGTGGTGGGCACAGCAAACGAACAAAAAGCACTATTAACAAAACAACAGAAGTAGAGCAAGTTTATTCAGCAGATAATCCGATGTGGCTTTGCTATAAGAAAAAAAACACAGACACACACAAGTTTACTCTTCCTTAAAGTATCATTTAAGTGCCATCTACTAAGCAGAAGAAATATAATTCTACAGAAATGAAAGTAACTCTAAGGGTAGAACGCCCCTTTTTTTTTAAAGCAAAGTGTTATATATTTGTTTTACATACACATTGTACTCTAACATCTGTTGTTCATTAAGTACCATAAGTACCACTACGATTAATGATGATGAAGGTTTTAGTTAAGAATGTTATATGTATGTAAAGGCAGTATGTAAACACAGTTTTTGTTTTTAAATAATTGAATTAAATATCAACAAGTTTGTTATTGGTATGGATGTGAAAACGTCTTTCTTGTTTCGTTTATCGAACGCCGTAAATGGCGCGACATTTTATTAGCAATGTCTGTGAGTTGTTAAATTTTTCTTATTACCTTCATATACATACATAGTTTCGGAAAGAACAAAACAAAATACCAAGTCGATTAAAGCTAAAAGAATAATTAAGTACAACAATGTTATGTAAGTAAAACTTTAAGTTTTTTTGTTTGTTTGTTTTTGAATTTCGCACAAAGCTACTCGAGGGCTATCTGTGCTAGCCGTCCCTAATTTAGCAGTGTAAGACTAGAGGAAGGCAGCTAGTCATCACCACCCACCGCCAACTCTTGGGCTACTCTTTACCAACGAATAGTGGGATTGACCGTCACATTATAACGTACGGCTGGGAGGGCGAGCACGTTTGGCGACTCGGGCGCTAACCCGCGACCTCAGATTACGAACAATGTTATGTAGGCCCCCAAAAAAAAAAAACTTTAAGCAGAACAATGTTATGTAAGTAAAAACTTTAAGCAGAACATTCTTACGTAAGTAAAAAATTAAATAAAACAATATTACTTAAGTAAAAAACTTTTATTAGGCGACGTTTGAAGTAAACGATTTTTAGCAAACCTTGTTTGTCAATTTTACTTATTAAAATGTTCTGTTGTTCCAGTTATGTTAAAACGCGTGTGTCAAACTGAATTTTAAAAGCCAGGAGCAAGAAAGAATTGAATAGCAGCAACCAAAACTACGAAACCAGTTAACAACAAATGTTTGAGAAAAGGTTGCGCTTTTACATTTTATTTCTTTGTTCAGTCTTTCTGGTGTGTGTTCTCACTCCAACCAAAGTCACGTCGGGCTATATGTTGAGTCCGACGATGGGAATCGAGCCCCTAATGTTAGCGTTGTAAACCACTAAAACTAGCGCTGTACCACCGGGGAACTATTGTGGATTGAATTCGAAGTTTATTCATTCGGTTTCAGGAACAAGAAAGAGGAAACTAAACAGTATCTACAGCTCCAGTTTAGCCATAGGTTATTAATTCCATTAATATACATATATGTATAATATAATATAATAATACCTCCATAAATATATATAAGAGAAAACAATACGATATTTCTTCAGAGTATGGATGTTTAATGAAATAAATGAATATGTTAATATCTTATCGTAGTGATACAAACCCGCAGCTATGATAGAATTAATATTTAAAATCGCTTTATCTTTACAAGAGCACGTGTTTCCAGTTACCTTTCTCTAAAGTTCAATACGACCTCAAATTAAATATATCCACATGGCGATGTGTTCAAGCTCTAACAAATGACAAAACAAACAGAAGTACTCAAGCACAAGAGATTTAGTTGGTGTGTGTAAACAATATATACCAATGTCTTTTATATGTCATGCCATTTTGGAAACAGTTATCCTTTTGTTAAGACTAAAACTAAACTAAATAGTTCAATTACCTTGTTTATTCGCCTCCTTGTATGTAAATATGGAAGATAAAATAATTACGTTCGTAAGAAAAACATTTCTCCAAATAACGTGTAGCTGCTGTTCCATTTTATAATAAAATTCTGAACAAAATATATGTATATGTGTGTGAAAAAAATCCGTTTACATTGTAATGAGCTGTTTCAGGCTACCCAGATACATGTGTGTGTGTATATTATTACTAGTAGAATATTTCCATGAAGTTATGTTTAATCCTTCCTGTGAATTCAAGCGAAGTCTATAAAGTTTTAGAAAAGAACATTAAACGGTTGAAAAAAACATATTTTTCAACAAAGCGAAAATTTAAAGATTCAGTAAAAATAACTAAATGTAGGCACTGTGTAATATTGAGTCTGGTAACTGACTTAAAAATAAATTACTCATCTCTGCGCTGGTTATTGTTACACTTCTATTGTTCTAAGAATTTCCTTCTCTTCTATTTTTCATGCGTGGTGTCTGCCACGTTTTAACAATGAAGTTAGTTCAAGTTTAAAAACAGTTGCTAAACGTCAAGTTTAAACTTTAGTAAACAGAAAGTTTTCTTTGTTATTAAAAAAAACATTTCCTTTTAATCGCCCTGCTTGCATGTTCTTTATTCACTCAATTAGATCATTGCTGCTGGTCGTATATATTTTATAACGCTAGAAATGAGTACTATCTATAATTTACTTCTTTAATACTTAAACTAATAGCAGGGTCATACTTTCAACACATTGAAGTATTAATTTGTGTGTGTGCGTTTTTTTTAATAGCAAAGCCACATTGGGCTATCTGCTGTATCCACCAAGGGGAATCGAACCCCTGATTTTTAACGTTGTAAATCCGAATATTTACTGCTGTTCCAGCGAGGGACCATTTATTAGTGACAATGAAGGAAAGGCTCGTTTTTACGATATGGTACAATAACGAAACACATATTATATACCGCCAGTGGCACAGCGAAATGTCTGCGGAGTTACAACGCTAGAAATCTGCCTTTGATACTCCTGGTGGGTAAAGCACAAACTATCATTTTGTACCTTTGTGCTTTTCTTCCAACAAGCAAACTTTTATTATACAGTTAATCCATTTCTTGCTCACGTGCGTAAGCTACTCCTTTCCTTTTGTACCACATTCTTCTATCGGAACTTATTTTGCATATTCAATTATTCCAGTCTCTATCTAGCTTATTTTATGCTTACGTAGGTGGTACAAGGACAGAGAAATAATCTATGGCGGACGTAGAATAATCCAAGTGGACGGATCGTTGATTCTCCAGTACGTGGGCTCCACTGATTCAGGAAATTACATCTGTATAGCAAACAACACGAAAGGCGAGGAAAGTGTTGATATTAACCTCATTGTCTCTGGTAAAATAACCTCACTTATTCTATTATGATTCAAATTATATTTTTTTCTTCTAATAGCTATGAGTTGAAATGCTGTAGCCTTAAAATCACTTCTATTAACGTTGTTGTCGACGTACCCTAAACATAACCATTACAGTAGACCTCGACGTAATTGAGAACTTTTATCAGAACTTGTGGCAAACCGGGTTTTCTTATAAATAAAAGTACCCGCGTATTAGAAATGGTAATGCTACTTCTGCACAACAGGCTATTTATTAAACTTTTGTATACCAAGCACAACAATACAGATAAAAATCAGATATCAGTGAATTTAATTCACTGTTACTATTATCCGAATCCATCAGTAACTACCATTGACATAAACATACTTTCCTATATAGAATTACCATGAAACTGAAATTTTATACCACCATAGAAAAAAAAAGAGAAATTCCCTTTAAACATCACGGTTCAGATAGGCAGTTACGTACTAACATATATGTATTGTTAATTTATATTGTGTTTCTAAAATAATCCTCGTCTGAGAAAAAAAAAATTATCTATAAACATTACTGTAAAGTAGTTAAAGATGTTACAAAGAACATTATCCTCGCATTTTCTTTATTATAAACATGAAAGTACATATAGGTAAAGAAGTTAAGAAAAACGTTACCCTCGCATTTTATTTATTATAAACATGACAGTAAATTTGTTACTGATGTTAAATAGAACGTTACTCTCACATTTTTATTATAAGCATGAAAATGTTAGTTAGAGATGTTAAAATTAACATTTCCCTCACATTTGATTTTTTATAAACATGACATTAAAATAGTTAAAGATGTTACAAAGAACGTTACTCTCACATTTTCTTTATTTAACATGACAGTAACGTAGTTAAATATTTTAAAAAGAACGTTACTCTCACATTTCATTTATTATAAACATGAAAGTACATATAGGTAAAGAAGTTAAGAAAAACGTTACCCTCGCATTTTATTTATTATAAACATGACAGTAAATTACTGATGTTAAATAGAACGTTACTCTCACATTTTTATTATAAGCATGAAAATGTTAGTTAGAGATGTTAAAATTAACATTTCCCTCACATTTGATTTTTTATAAACATGACATTAAAATAGTTAAAGATGTTACAAAGAACGTTACTCTCACATTTTCTTTATTTAACATGACAGTAACGTAGTTAAATATTTTAAAAAGAACGTTACTCTCACATTTCATTTATTATAAACATGAAAGTACATATAGGTAAAGAAGTTAAGAAAAACGTTACCCTCGCATTTTATTTATTATAAACATGACAGTAAATTTGTTACTGATGTTAAATAGAACGTTACTCTCACATTTTTATTATAAGCATGAAAATGTTAGTTAGAGATGTTAAAATTAACATTTCCCTCACATTTGATTTTTTATAAACATGACATTAAAATAGTTAAAGATGTTACAAAGAACGTTACTCTCACATTTTCTTTATTTTAACATGACAGTAACGTAGTTATATATTTTAAAAAGAACGTTACTCTCACATTTCATTTATTATAAACATGATGGTAAAGTAGTTAGAGATGTTACAAAGAACGTTACCCTTACATTTTTTTTATTATAAACATGACAGTAAAGCAGTTAAAGATGTTAAGAAGAACGTTTCTCTCGCATTTTCTTTATTATAAACATGACAATAAAATAGTTAAAGATGTTAAGAAGAATTTTACCCTCATTTTGTTTATTATGAATATGACGGTAAAGTAGTTAAAGACGTTGTGAAGAACGTTTCTCCCTCATTTTGTGTATTGTCAGGATCACATTGTTAATTAAAGATGTTAAAAAGAACGTTACGCTCATGGATTATTCAGTATTAGTGTGATAGTAAAGCAGTTTAAAGACTTTAAGATGGGCATTGGATGTCGTTGTTATAGTTTGTTTTTTGCAGTGCCACACGATGAGCTATCTACATTCTGTCCATTGCAAGGCATCAAACCCTAAATGTTATGCCGATTTTCTGTAGACTTAACAATGACTTAATGGGCTATCTTCATATTGGTCATAGCGAGGAATCAAACTCCGTATTTTTACGTTGTTAAACCTATAATTTTCCCGCTGGACCACTAGAGTTAACGCCTTTTTCTTCCAATAGTGGACAACTAATTATAAATCTCATTCGCTATTTGCTTCCGAGTAATCGATTTTGCACTTATTGTATGGGCTCAATTCGACTGTTTTTGGTTTTTGTCAGAAGTATTTACACTGGTTTATCTTTTTATTTTCTTAGCTGTTTTTGCTAATCAATATCAACAATTTTTGTTTATGTGCGTATCTGAAGCTTCCCTCTCTGTTTACGTCACGCCTCAGTACCACATTGCTGACATCGGTCGTCCTACTACATTAAACTGCTCTATAACAGGATATCCGATTCACACTGTTCAATGGATGAAAAACGCCGCTCCTCTGGTAACAAATTCCAGAATCACACTAATAGCGCAAGAAGTGCTTTTCTTCTCCGTGGTTAGAAGAGAAGACAGAGGCATGTACCAATGTTTTGTTTATAATGACAAAGAATCAGCACAAGGAACAACCGAACTAAAGTTAGGAGGTAAGTCTATTCTTTCAATTGTTCTTTTATTTCAGCGAATTTAGTTCGAAATTGGACGTAAATCATTAACAATTTGTTAGATTTTGAAAATAATATCAGATTAGCACAATATTAGACGATGAAAGTCAGTACAATTTATATTTTTGTGTGTGTGTGACATTTTGACTATGGATTCTAGAGTGTTAAGTATCACTTTACAATTAGGTATTAAATACCAATACAAATATGGTGGATTTCTTGTTATTGTTGTGTTTGTTTTACTTTATGATCGTGGTGGTGTCTCCAGTTTAAACGATGATTGTCACCACACCGCTATGCTTTGAACACTACTATAATTCTGTATTAATTTGTTTTGCATTTTTTTTACTAATTTGTTGTTCAGACATGGATATAGTGGCTATCCTGCCTTATTAAGTTTGTATCCTGATGATAATTGAAATGTCCTACGCACCTTAATCGCGTCCTGAAAGTAACAGTTATCTAGTTATGTAATTTAAAGACCTACAATGCTTTGTGATACTAGATGCTGTCCTCCATGTGGTCAGAAGTTCAAAATTAGGAACCTGAACCTTAGTACTATCTGACCTGTCCGTTTTGCGCGTGTCGCCTTTGATGCTGCTCAGGCTAAAGATTATTTTCTCACAAAATCAGGTGAAAGTAACAAGTACCGTTGTTGATGCTGTTTTATCACAAATCTACACAATGGAATATCTGAACTTTGTCCACCGCGAGGTAATCGAACCCCGGAATTTAGCGTTGTTCGTTTCTGAACATATTTGTGACTAATGCAGATTGTGCATATTAAACCTCTCGGTTTAATAGTTGCAAAAATGAGAATTTATATTTCTCTTTTCACTACTATGTCAGATTACGAGTCGAGGGTTCGAATCCCCGTCAAACCAAACATGTTCGTCCGTTCAGCCGTGGGGGCGTTATAATGTGATGTTGAATCCCACTATCCTTTTTTGTTTGTTTCTGAATTTCATGAAAAGCTACACGAGAGCTACCTGCGCTAGCCGTCCCTAATTTAGCAGTATAAGACTAGAGAAAAGGCAGTTAGTCATCACCAACAACCAACAACTCTTGAGCTACTCTTTTACTAACGAATAGTGGGATTGACTGTAACATTATAATGCCCAAGAGTTGGCGGTGGGTGGTGATGACTAGCTGCCTTCCCTCTAGTATTACACTGCTAAATTAGGGACGGCTAGTGCAGATAATTTTCGTGTAGCTTTGAGCGAAATTCAAAAAACAAGCAATCTTCACTTCTCCAGTGACTCTGAAGGCTTATAACGCTAAAAACCTTTGCAGGACATTTTTTTGAATTTTTGTATTAAGTCACTGATTACAAAAAAAAAATCTATCATGGAACGTCTTTTCTCCAACTTCAAGAAAACTATAAGTTCTATTTCAAAGCAATCTAATAAAGTGTTTTACCAATTGCATGTTTTTTATTGTATTCAGCTTTACGTAAAATTTGTTATATAATGATTAAGCCTTCTAGAAGACTGTTTCTTTGAAGTGTAAATTAGAGAGTTTCGCCCTCTTTTGATGAGTTTTTAGTTTGACATATCTGTCCATGAGGCATTTAATTTTCTCTGTTTTGACGAAGTGAGAAAGCAGGCATCTAAATAGAGTAGACGCACATTTCTGTGAGTCGATAGCGGTGGTTGGGTTTTCACCATCTTTGCAAATTTGGAAGGAAAAAGAAAATTTGTTATCGTGTTAACCCAGGCTGCGGAGGAATGTGTAAGTGATTTACTATCAGAGGAAACGTCTAAATGTCAATGGAAGGTTTCTGTGTAAATTGAACAGGTTTATGGAGAAACTGAAATAAGATGGAAAAACATCGGGTACAACTCCAAACATATCTCCAAAGTTCTGTCTTCTCCAGGTGTGGAGAAAAGGATTTAAAGTTTGTCAGTACCTCTAAATTCTTTTGTTTAATATTTTTTATCTTCGTCACGGTTTCGTCATCCTGCTTATGTGTAAGATCTCATTTTGATAACTGATATATATATATATATATATATGTACTTATAATAAAGCAGGCAGGGAACTGAAAATTGAACTAATTTGAATAAGTTACTTGAATGAATCTGTTGCTAGTGTTACTGTTTTTATTATCTTTGTTTGCTTGTTTTAATTTCGCGTAAAGTTACAGGAGGACTATGTGCGTTAGCCGTCCCTAATTTAGCAGTGTAAGACCAGAGGAAAGACAGCTAGTCATCTCCATCCATCGCCAACTCTTTAGATAGTCTTTTACCAACGAACAATTGAATTGACCGTCACATTTTAACGCTCCGCGACCCTCACATTACGAGTGGAATGCCCTAACCATCTGGCCATACTGTGCACCTTTATAACCTATCAAATACATAAACAAAAAATAAAGCCGACGTACGCTAGCTAAGCTTTTGTCCCCACCCAGTGTTTCACTGATAAGATTGAGAGTTTAAAACGTTAAATTCTAACCCTGCGGTGAACATAGTGTAATTTTACTGTTAAACAAACTCTTCAATTCGATTATTTTGTACTTAATTAAAGGTACATTTTGATTGTTTGTTGCACTTGGCTGGTCTTAAAATTACAATCTAAAATTTTTTGGATAACGATGGCAGTCTGCAGGTTCGAATCCCTGTTACAGAACATTTCCAACTGTTGAAGAGTGAGGTTATAACGTGAAGATCAGTTCGTTGGTATAAAGAGTAGCTCAAGAACTCGCTGCGAGTGCCTTCCCTATAGTCCACCACTACTAAATTAGGAATGGCTAACACAGTTGGCTTTACAAAAAAAAAACTCCAAATAAACAAACAAACCTAATTCTAGATAGCAGGAAGTTTGTAAGTGATAAGGTTATTTACAACTTACCTTTTTTTCAGAGGTTCCTCCAACCTTTCTATCAACGTTTACAGAGCAAAACTTAAAACCTAGTGTTGAGCTTTCGCTAAGCTGTTCTGCTTCCGGAAATCCTTTACCACAAATCACGTGGACCATGGAGGACTTTAGCATTCCAGAATCATCCAGAATTAGATTAGGAGACTATGTAACTTCTAAAGGGCAAGTAGTGAGTTACGTCAACATCAGTGACGTAAGAGTTGTGGACGCAGGAGAATATTCTTGTATGGCTACGAATATGGCAGGTATGACAAAACATTCTGCGAGTGTTAATATCTATGGGCCTCCAGTTATTCGACCTGCGAAAAATATTTCTATTTTGGCTGGAAACACCATGACGCTACGATGTCCAGTGGCAGGATATCCAATAAGTTCGTTTATGTGGACACGAGGTGAGTTTTATTATTTCTAATTATTATCATATTATCTTTGTAATTCAGGTTTCAAGTAGTTGTTTTTTTATCAGAAATTTTAACAAGAGTAAAACTAGTAGAGCAAAATGATTGTTTTTATATTCTGATAAGTTACTATTTAATTTGGTCAAAACAACCAACAACGATGTATTCAACGACACTAAGACAAAGATTTCATAACTGTGAAAATTGTATTATGTACAAGGACTGACATTTCTGTATTTTTATTAATCGAAAACTAAAGTGTGTTCACTTCCAAGATCAAGTAAGTTAGAATTTTTTTTATTAAAACAGATAAAATATCTCATATTGTTCGATGTTTCCCGCTTTCTTGATATCGGTGGTGGATGCAGCGCAGATAACCCATTAGTTGTGTAGTTTGGTTTGGTTTTGAATTTTGCGCAAAGCTTGTTTGTTTGTTTTGAATTTCGCACAAAGCTACTCGAGGGTTATCTGTGCTAGCCGTCCCTAATTTATCAGTGTAAGACTAGAGGGAAAGCAACTAGTCATCAACACCTACCGCCAACTCTTGGGCTTCTCTTTTACCAACGAATAGTGCGATTGACCGTCACACTATAACGCCCCCCACGGCTGGGAGGGCGAGGATGTTTGGCACGACGGGGCTGCGAACCCTCGACCCTCAGATTACGAGATCCACACCTTAACACGCTTGGCCATGCCAGGCCTCGCGCAAACCTACACGAGGGTTATGCGCGCTAGCCGTCCCTAAATTTGCAGTGTGAGAGTAGAGGGAAGGCAGCTAGTCATCACTACACACCGGCAACTCTTGGGCTATTTTTTTTACCAACGATTAGTGAGATTGACCGTCACATTATAACGACCCACGGCTGAAAGGGCATGTATGTTTGGTGTGACAGGGATTCGAACCCGTGACCCTTAGATTACGAGTACCTTAACCACCTGGCCATGACGGGCCTCATTGCATACCTTTGCGTTTAACAACAAATAAATAAATATTGTTTGAATTTTAAATGCTACACTGTAGCCAAAATTCTGGCATGAAGAGATTGTTGTTTTACAATGATCTAAGTTATGAATAGTTTTAAAGTATTTTACTGAAATTGCATCAAATAATGCAAATATTAGTTTAAAACTTTTTTTTCATTATTCGTTTAAATTTGAGGAGAGTTAACTAGCCAACTGTATACTATACATTTGATTAAGCAACTGAACGTGTGATGCATTATTATTAAAGTATCTTATAGGATTATAAGCCTGCTAGGTGTCCCAGCCCCATAGTGGCTAAGCGGTGACTCCGAAGGCTTATAACACTAAAAACTGGGTTTTGATACTCGTAGTGGACACAGAACAAGTAGCCAATTTTGTATCTTTATGTTTAACAGTAAACAAGCAAGACAAGACGCTTCGATTGTGTTTTATTTTCAAAATACAGGTAGTAATTTAAGTTATTTTTACTGTATTGGAATACATTGTCGTAACATTAATTGATTCACTATGGGTTTTTTTAATTCCGAAGAAAAGGATCAAAATTTCCCCTAAAATATTACATTAAAAAAAATAGAAATCAATGGCGTAAAAATGTACAGTTAAAACAAAAATTAGTAGAGATAATTTATTTGTTTGTAGTTGAGCATAATGAAACTACACAATGGGCTATCTGTACTCTGCCCATCACGGCTATCGAAACCTGGTTTTTAGTGTTGTAATTTCGCAGACGTTCTGCTGTGGCACTGCGGAAACAGTTGAGATATAATGCCTATTATTGGTTTCTTGGTTGTAATATTCTGTGAATTTTTTTTGGACCACTTATAGTTGGGGAAAAAATCTTCATCGTACAAATAATTTTTGTTTTCCTGGTTTTCTGCAAACAGCTGGTTCTCCACTGCCGAATTCTCTTCGTCAAGAGCTTAAACCTGGCGGGAAACTTCTTGTAAAGAACGTGGAGCGTGCGTCTGACGAGGGAGAATACACGTGTACGGCGAAAAATAAAAATGACCAAAGCGCAAGTGGAAAATTGTTTGTCTCAGTTAATGGTAGGTGGTTGGTTGTTTTTCTAGGTTAAAATGTTTACGGTGTTGTTAGCTGTTCAAGACCAGGCAGCTGTATTTAAAAAATAAGGGTTAAATTACAATTACATTCTCGGATTGATTTATTGAACATGTCTGGTGCAAAAAATATAATATTTGTTAAATAAATATATAAGCTGGTAAGGAATACAATAGTGAATACTCCATCTGAAAATACATATTTAAAATTTTGTTTGTTAAATACATCTTGATTGCGAAGGAAGTTCTAATCTTTTTTAAACACTTACCAAAAAAATTGAGATTAACAGATTGATAAAATGAAAATTTTAATTTCCTTGAAACAAAACAAAAGGACCAAAACACCGCCATTATTCGAAAGTGATGGCACTTTTAAAGCTCAGTTTTCCTACTTTTTCTGTCCCTTTTATTTGTAAATCAACGTCCTTCTGAGCTTCTAAGAAAACGTTATGCAGTTGGTGGCAGACAAACGACAAATAAAATATATTTACTTGTCATAACGTTTCTCTCCGTTTATAAACATGTTATACTGTTTTGAAAGTTAAGTATGTTTTATATTTCATCAGTTTTGTTAGCGCCTTCAGTGTGATGTTTATTAGCTAAGCCTAATCTAATTACTTTATGTAATAATAAATACAAGAGTTAAGCCTATCTCGTATAATTTAACTGACCATTTTTAGAGTACTATGAAACATACTTAGCTTACAAGACAGTATAACATGTTTAAAAGTCGATGCAATGTAAAACATACATGGCTTTCAAATAGGTATAACATGTTTAAAAAACTGACGCAATATGAAACATTAATTGATCATAGTTTGATATGCCACTGGAGAAAAATATGATAATAATGTATAATTATGATTAGTTTTTTTAGTTTTAAGTAATAATCTTGTGGTAATTTTCTTAAAGCGACCTTTAAGCAACCTTCAGGGTGTTATATTAAATAATGTTGGCCAATGCCGTGGTTCGCTTCACCTTACTTACACTCCTCAAAAAAAAATTTGTGTTCCGCACGAAGAAGTTGCGAATGCATTATGAGAGTAGAGTATCATTGAATTCCAATTATTCGTCCTGCCAAACGTAACCCTGGTATAATGGTGACTTTTTCTGTTTCTTATCTCTTCGGAACGTACAAATTGTTAGTGCAGGCAGGTCTTGTGTAAAAAAAAAAGGCCCGGTATGGCCAGATGG
Organism: Tachypleus tridentatus; assembly: GCF_004210375.1. Taxonomy (NCBI): domain Eukaryota; kingdom Metazoa; phylum Arthropoda; class Merostomata; order Xiphosura; family Limulidae; genus Tachypleus; species Tachypleus tridentatus. The sequence continues at coordinate 76,799,293 of NC_134836.1, read as the reverse complement.
TTAAGGCACTCGACTCGTAATCCGAGGGTCGCGGGCTCTAATCCCCGTCACACCACACATGTTCACCCTTTCAGCCGTGAGGTCGTTATAATGTAACGGTCAATCCCACTTTTCGTTGGTAAAAGAATAGCCCAAGAGTTGCCGGTGGGTGGTGATGACTAGCTGCTTTCCCTCTGGTATTACATTACTAAATTAGGGACGGCTAGCGCAGATAGCCCTCGAGTAGTTTTGTGCGAAATTGAAAAAATAAAACAAACAAACAACAGATACTTCACCGAAAAGTGAAATAACTTTCATTTTTTGATCTCCTTTAGCTTTGAAACGACGTGTTTCTGCCTCTATTTATATAACAAGTGACTCGTTTATGAACAACTCAGAAACTAATTTGTGAGTTGTTTTTTTTATTATTCACATTTCCTTTATTTGTAATTATTTTGCTCTAGTGGCGCCACATATCGACGAAGAAGTCTTTCCTGAGAAAAGAACAGGGACTGAAGGAGAGAGAGTAAAACTGTTGTGCAATATTGTTAAAGGAGATCTGCCAATAAGAATCACGTGGGATAAAGATGGCGTCCCTTTAAGTCGAGAACGAGGCAGAAGAATCCAAAGTCTGGAGGATTCGTCCATGTTGATTTTGAAGCACTTAAAATACAGAGATTCTGGGAATTACACGTGTCATGCGTCCAACTCGGCTGCGTCTGACAGCAGAACGACAGCCTTAGTTGTCAATGGTAATATCATGACGGGAGTTTGGTGTTCCATTTCTGAATCATTTTCTGCCACATTTTCTGAAATATTTATGATAATTTAAACCGTTTGAATAAAATCAACAAATATTAGTAGAGTGAATTACAAACATTGTTATTGCTAAGAAGCACTATAAAAGTAGAGGTGAAGCTCACATAATAATTTTTGTTAGTACTTTGTATTTCGTTTTAAAATTCTGATCTACAATGTCTTTTTAAGGTAATATTTTAAGATGTATTTCTTACGTTTTAAGCTGATAATAATGAAATAAATACACATGAAATATTGTAAAAAATATACAGATAGAAGCAATGAAACAATATATTTGTCTATATTCCTTGCAAATTCTCTGATACAGTTGTTCATAAAATTCTTATGAATGTAACAATTAAAATAGTTTTTTTTTCTTACCAATCCACGAGTAACAATCACTTCGTGACCTAATATGATGATAAATTAACTGCGATAGACAGTTTTTATTTTTAAAACTCCATTGTATAATATCGTACAGTGCCACCACGCTGGTTGTTAGAGCCCATTAATAAAGATGTCATTCGGGGTGAACAACTGACAATTGACTGTGTTGCGGAAGGCTACCCCAACCCACGGATGTCGTGGAAGAAACAACTAGGTAACAAAGTTGATATGTCTTTGATGTTGTTGTTGATTCATTCGCAGGGAAATTTTGACGTATATTTAATAATTATAAAAACGTATGATTTCTATATGAAATTATTACTTTTTTAATCTGATGTAAAATGGGGTTGGACGTGACGTAGAAGTTAGGGTGCCAGTTGTGAAACTAAGGGCTTATGGTTCGCGTCCTGCTGCTATAAAATCTCGTTCCGCGCTTTAGGGTCGTGGACTTCTGGATGCGTTATAAGGATGACAGTGAAATGTCACTATCCCAAGAACTGGCGGTTGACGTTATTCACCAGTTTCCCTTTCGCTAAGTCTCCCGCCATTACAGCGGTAAGTCTTCGGAGTTAAATCGCTAAAATCAGGGATTCGATTCCCTTCGGTAGACTCAGCAGATAGCCCGATGTGATTCTGCTATAAGAAAACATACACACATCCTTCTGTTAATCTATCGGTTCAAATTTACAGATAGCCAGTGCTCATATCTCTTGTTTAGTTTTTCAGGAATATTTTAAACAAACGAATTAAAACTACAGAAATCTTGTATATATACACGTATGACGTCAATACTTAAATTTTAGTTTTGAATGTGAAAGAAGTAGCGGTTTACTCACGTTGCTTAACTTTCAAATGTTCTCAGTTATAATCCAGAACAAGCTGTAATCTACACATCTAACGTTCGCCATCTGTCTTTTAATTTGTTCTCAGTCTTAACTTAATTATACGTTATACGTAAATTAAACGACTTCACTACTTTGATTTAAATTTGACCTCAACTATCACGTCGTGTTTTGATTCATCATGCTTATGTGTCATCACTTACTAGTAGGCACCGGCATGGCCAAGTGGTTAAGGCGCTCCACTCCTAATCCGAGAGTCGCTGGTTTGATCCCCGTCACACCAAATATGGTCGCCCTTTCAGCTTAATAAGAGCATTATAATGTAACAGCCAATCCCACTATTTGTTGGTAAAAGAGTAGCCCAAGAGTTGACGGTGGGTGGTGATGACTATCTGCCTTCCTTCTAGTCTTGCCCTGCTAAATTAGGGACGGCTAGCGCATATATCCCTCTTGTAGCTTTGCACGAAAGTTAAAAAAACATTTTGTGCATCCGCACTTTTTTTAAAGAATGAAAGAGTGAGTTAAGTGACGAAATGTGACACACGGATACGCATTAAAATGCTTTTATGTGTTGTAGTAATTATTTATTATTTTCATTAATAAAACTGTTAAAATGTCTAATGTTACATTATTGCACTGTTGACTCCTAATCACTCGTGCCATCCAAGTGATCATTTGTTCACCCTAAGGCGCCCCCACACCTTGAAAAACGCTTTCATATATAAATACTAATTCGTTTATACTTTATGAACACAATACAATGTTCCGTAATATCATATGATTAATATTTAGTATGTTTCTGTTTGCCATAGAAAGTACATGTTTTTTGAAATAATTATTCTAACACAAAATATTTTTTTCGTACTGTCTACGTTTTTATTCAATTCGACTCTTCCAGAAGTGTCATGTTGCTACATGTATTATTATTATCAAAAGCATTTTTTATTTATAGTTTTTTTCGTATCGTTAAATAGTCTAACCTTCCACGTGTGTTTGCTTTTTAACAATCGAGAACAGTGTTTACAGTAATTCGGGATGACGAGAAACCCACTTGAAGGAAAAATGTATTCTTAGGACGGCTGGTACAGGTATTAAAACTATAGTTAAAATAAAGTACACTACAACGTTTCGACCTTCTTAGGTCATCTTAAGGTTACTTCAGGTTAACCTGAAACTGACCTAGGAAGATCGAAACGTTGTTCTGTACGTTATTTTAATTCAAGTTTTGATACCTTTACCAGCCGTCATGAGAGTACAGTGTTTACAGCAGTTTAACCTTCCACGTGTATCTAATTGTTAACAACCAAGAACAGTGTTTATATTTACTAATATTTGTCACTTTTATTGAACCACGATTTCTTCAGATTCAAGTCTGGGAACATTTCGAGAAGTCCACCCTAACTACCGAACACAAATATACAGCAATGGCACTTTGGCCATTCAAGACTTGGAAGATGGCGACGATGGACACTATATATGTCAGGCTACTAACGGCATTGGAAGTGGATTGACCAAACTCGTTGACATCACTGTTCACGGTAACCTGTTTTATCATTTAATTAATGTTCATCAATTTTGAAATATAAAATATGAAATATAAGGAATCTTTGTTTTTAAAACAAATAAACAAACAAAAATTCAATAGATTTGGGGGGTCGCGAAAAATATTTAGATGGAAAGGGCCTGTAAAGTACTATAGTATGAGAACTGCTAAAAACGATAATAACGTTCTAAACTGATTGCAAATATAACGTTTAGCCTGATTTATAACATCGAAGTTATATATAATTAGTGTTTTACGCGATACTAAAGCTCGGCATGATCAGATGGTTAGGGCACTCGACTCGTAATCTGAGGGCCGCGGGTTCGAATCCCCTTCACACCAAACATGCTCGCCCTTTCAGCCGTGGGGGTTGTTATAATCTGCGGTCAATCCCACTATTCGTTGGTAAAAGAGTAGCCTAAGAGTTGCCGGTGGGTTGTGATGACTAGCTGCCTTCTCTCTAGTCTTACACTGCTAAATTAGGGACAAATAAAACATCTGAATAATATAGTAAGCACGTTTTAGTGTTATACATTTCTACTATCCAATAACGTAGTGTTTGCTACACTTTTCTCATTCACGCTCTCCCTCAAATAAATGTTTTTTTAGTTTCCACTTCCTTTTAAAAAAAAAGTGAGTTAAGAGGCCACATTAAAAACGCGGAACACATTAAGTTACTGTATGTGATGTAGTAATTAATTATTATATTCATTAATAGAAAATATATTAAAACATTAATTTGCATAACTGCGCTACTGATTCTACCCTAATCGCTCGCGCCCAAAATTGGTCGTTTTCGCACTCTGGTGAGTGTACCCCACACTTTGGAAAACATTTGAGAATGATGAGTTTTCAAAAAGACAGCCCCCTAGTGGCGCAGCGACATGTCTGTGGACTCTCACTTCCATAAATCGTGTTTCGATACCGTTGGTAGGCAGATCACAGATAGTCCATAACTCGGGAAAATAGTTTTTTTCGAAGACAGGTTATTCTTATTTTTGTATAATGATAATGAAATGTTTTAAGAAGAAGAAAACAGTTAAAACTATACGAAAATTCACTGAACCCTCGTTGCTCATGTCTGGACTCGTTAAATCCTTCAAGTTAAAAATATATAGTAATTCAGTGTCATGTGATTTTTTACCCCTATAACTAAGACATGATCTTGAGTTATTGTGGCTTGAAACAATATGAAAATGCATAAGGTTTGTGATAGCGATAGGTGGTTTAATAGCACTATAAAGAAAACATAAGGCTCGAGTTAGTATCTTGTGGCTTTTAAACACTATAAAAGAGGCATAAGGTCCGAGTTAATGTCACGCTGTTTTAAACTGTATAAAATAGGCATAATGCTTAACTAAGTGTGGTGTATTTGGAGTTCTCTAAAGAAAATAAGTCTCAGATGTGTAGCTTTTCACAGAGTTACATAATTAAAGTGATATAAACTGCTGAGAACCTCGTGAAAGGTCACTGACAGAAGTTGGTTTATTCTCATCTTAACACTCCTACGAAAAGACGTTTCTAGTCCTGATTTCTCCAAGCCCGTTCCCCTGGCTATGGTTTCGCTAGATAGTAGATAGGGACAGTGGGAATCTTGTTAATCCATTCATTAATGGATTTAAATGGCAATTTCATTTAAATACAAAATTATTAGCCTAATATTAATAACCTTTCAAGTTGCTCTGGGGCCTATTAAGCCCCACTTTTCGTAGGAGTGTTAAACTTAATGAGATCTGAATTATGTAAGATGGATTAAAACCGTTTCTAATGTGTTGTTTTACTGCGGTCCTACTAAAAGTAATTTCATAGGCATTTTATGTGGTGCGGAAAAAACTCTTTAAAACACCTTTCGAAAGTCACGTGAACAAGATGAAATATCAGATGCGTAGACAATGCCTCCGTTTCAATATAAAATTCCCATTTTGTGAGAAGGACGTGAAAAATATTGAAGATAAGGTTAGTATCAGCAATAACTTAAAGTCTTATTCAAATCACCTAATGGATCATCATGTGAGTACACTGTATGTGGACTACACAGTGGAAAATGTTGAAGACAGAAGAGTAGTGGTGAAGTTATAAGTACAGTATCTTTTCTCTTATGGAAAGTTTGGTCACGTGACATCATTCCAAATATATATAAATGAATAAACAGCTCGCACTAAAAGCATGTAGATTTGAAAAAGAAAAACGCAGCGTGATTGTTTGGAAATAGTTCGAAACAAACCACAAACAACTCTGGATTGAAAACTCTGGACACCATAACTCTGGATTGAAAACTATAGTAACTTCGATGTGAGATTATTTCTGAAATGACATTGAATTATCTTCGCTTCTTGAAGCTATTAAACACCATTTTATCCTCTCAGATGTTTACTCTTTCTTAGAATTTTATAAAAACATGTGTTGCACGAAAAGATTATATGTGGATACTGAAACCTTTCTTCTACTGTGTTCATTTTCAGCTCTTTTTTTATGCACTCATAGTCATGAAGCTTTGCCAAAGGCAAGAGTCATTTTATTCAAACTATAAAAAATATTTTCCTTTTTTGAGATCTCTTAGATATCATCATGATATGCAGAAATGTTCGTCTTATGTCTTATTCCGCGGTAAGTAAATAGATAAACTTATGAAAATTACGTGTTAAAGAAAACAGATATAATAATGAAAGAAAGTTAGATTGATACGTGGAAGTTGTATATTAGATCAGTGGGCCGTTTGAAAACATAGAAACAGTGCAACAAAAATATGTTTAATACTACTACACAGCCGTACATAAATCAATTACTTATTGTTACTTCAAGACTCATTTTCTTTTATTTCGATGTAAGCTCATTAATTAATGTACACATCGTGATTTAAAAAGAAACTTTTACATAAAGTTCGTTAAGATAGCTAAAACGTCTTCTTTTAAGTAATTTCGTCTGCAAAATTTCCTGTTGCAGCTAATTTTAGAATAAGCTGTTTGACATTGAATGTCTGAAAATTATGGTCTTGCGTTTACTTTTGCTTTTACCATTAGCGCCTCCGAAATTTGAAACTACTTTCACCAGCCAGACCGTTGTGAAAGGAGAGCAAATAGCTCTGAAATGTGAGGCGGAAGGTGATCGACCAGCAGTTGTGAAGTGGCAGAGAGACAAACATCCACTGAACCTGGAGACAGAAAAGAGGTTTAATATTTCTTTATTTTTATATATCCTAAACGAAATCGAAATATTTGGCTCTGTATTTTTAGTAAAGAAACAAGGACTGTCTGTCTGTCTTCCCCAGTTTGAAAACGTTGATCAAAGGGAGGACAGGCTATCAGTAGTATTCTACAACCCATAATCACATCAGCGACGAAATAAAAAAATACATTTTTTTCTGTAATGCAAAGAATCGTATTGGAAAAGCTAATAACACAAAACTACAGTGACTTGTACATTATAAAACGTTTTTCTTGAATACCATACTGATTTCATTTCTCTAGATATCAACGGAATATATTGGGATTCAGTGATTGGTCTGTTCATAAGGAACCAATTTTATTTCACAATTTCTTATTAAACTTTCCTCGCCAACAGATAAGTGGGCAACACAGACTAAACGTTAGTGGTAATATTAATGACAAGCAGGTCAGACCTGTAACCTAATAAATAATTCAAAACGTTTCCATATCAAAGTTAAAAGGCCAGACACGGCCAGGTGGTTAAGGCTCTTGAATCGTAATCTGAGGGTCGCGGGATGGAATCCCCGTCGCACCAAACATACTCGCCCTTCAGCCGTGGTAGTTTTATAATGTTCCGGTCAATCCCACTATTCGTTGGTAAAAGAGTAACCCAAGAGTTGTTGGCGGGTGGTGATAACTAGTTGCCTTCCCTCTAGCCTTACACTGCTACATTAGGAACGGCTAGCGCAGATAGCCCTCGAGTAGCTTTGCGCGAAATTCAAAACAGACCAAACCTAATTTCAAAACAAATTGTAAGAAATATTAATTATCGTCAGGATATATCAATACCTTCCTTATTTTAATCCCTGAGTTCTGAAAAAAATGAAAAAGTTAGAAAGTTTGGAAAAATATTGTATGAAATGTTGTGGAGAATAGGAAAATTGAACCAAAAAATAATTTAACGTAGTCTTGGCCCATCACTTTATCTTTAGTCTGGTGATAGTTATATGATGTTTTTATATATGATCATAGATACAAACAAAATTTCATCATCTTGTTGTCTACCATTAAGTTACAACACCTTTGAGTAAAGATATTTTTTCTTTTGTAAAGTTGACCACAGTGTATAGGTACCTAAAGTGGTGTTACTTACAATTATGAGAAAAATCTGAACTATTAGTGTTAGGTGAGTGGACGTGCGCAGGTTTATCAAATCTGGTATTTTGCATGGTAAGTGATCTAGAAAACACTTTCAAATTGATGTGGCCATCCTGATAGCATAATTTATAAAAAAATATATTACTCTGCTGTATTATTTATGACACAGTTATTTGAGAAATTGTTAATAATCACGTACAACAGAAAACTAATTTTAAATACATTAATGTACGAGAGACATTTTGGTTTTACTCTTCTACCTTCTAAAGTGATAGGACCTCATCTACCTCCCTTTTTTTAATTAAAGGTTATATAAAAATTTAAAAATGATGATAACAAAACTTAAACTTGACATTATTCCTGTTTGCTTGCATTGAACGTTTTATAGCAAAGAAAAGCTAAACATTAAATATCCTTCATATAATTAGGTTCTCCATGCGACAAGCGACCACCGAGTCAATAATTCAATCAACTCTCATTATTTCATCTACCGATAGATACGACTCGGCTCTTTATACCTGTGTCGTAACCAACGAGTATGGCTCAGGTGAAACAAACATCCAACTCATTGTGCAAGGTACGACTGCTTTATATGTCATTTATTCTTTAATGCTCTATATCATGTTAACTCTCATTTATGCAGTTGATCAACTCGCTTTCTCCAACTCTGACTTATTAAAACGATTTCTCATAGAGAAGCGATGGACTGTGTACTTCGTGGAACCATGTAATTAAGCTAGTTCAACTTTTCCATAACTTAATAACGTTCGTCACATTTTCGGTTAATTTATTCTAAATGAACCTGAATGGCTCGGTAATAGGTAATCAACTAATGTATATACTATTATTAGCATCTTCTTGTACACGTATTTTGCGATTTGTGTGTATTTTTCGTTTTCGCAAATTTACATCGACAATGTCAATGTTAAGCCACGGTTAACTTAGTCTAAAGGATTGTAAAATTTGTTTAGTTGTATGTGTTAGAGCAAAGCCATATTAGACTATCCTTCTGCTGTGTCTACCGTGGAGGAATTTAATCCCGGGCTTTAGCGTGTTAAGTCCGTGAACTTACGGCTGTCCAATCGGAGGCCATGAGTAGCAAAACGTAATACTATAATATTAACAACTATCCAGTTATTTTTATTCAACTTACTAGGCTTAAGTAGCTGAGGAATCAAATCCATAACAGTGTTGGTTTGTGACGATACATATACACACAAATAAAAGATAAGAAATATTCTTACAGTAGCAACACACGAATTTGTATCTCATCTCTATAAACATATCAATGATATTTTTATGGGATTTACAGACTCATGTTTACATGTCTTTTTCTTCTAGAACCACCTAGTCCTCCAACAGACGTTTCTGTAGTTACAAAAAGCAGTCGGACAGTAGAGTTGTCATGGAAACCATCCTACAGTGGAAACAGCGCTATCATTAAGTGTACCATACAATACAAAAACGTCACAAGTAAGAAAAAAAAAGACAAATATGTATTTCGAAGTAAGACGAATATACGTTTCGTAATGGATGTCTCATATTAGAGTATCTAGAAACTGATATAAATTCTTAATTCCAAGGATCAAATAACATGAATCGCTAGATCTTTCTGAACAAACTTTATTTGTAATGATAATTAGGTGCATAATTAGTTGTAATAACATTATACTATAACAAACTTAGCCAACATAGTAACAGGGAATTACAATATTTACCTGGAAATAATGGTGTGGTGTTTATAGATTAGCAGTTGCTGGGTATAATGGCACATTGTTTGTAGATTATTAATAGCTGGGTATAATGGCACGTTGTTTGTAGATTAGCAATAGCTGGGTGTAATGGTGCGGTATTTGCAGATTATCAACAGCTGGGTATAATGGTACGATGTTTGCAGATTAGCAATAGCTGGGTATAATGGTACGATGTTTGTAGATTAGCAATAGCTGGGTATAATGGTGCGGTGTTTGCAGATTAGCAATAGCTGGGTATAATGGTGCGGTGTTTGTAAATTAGCAGTAGTTTGGTATTACAACACGTAGTTTGTGAATTAGCAGTAGATGGGAACACTACAAGTTTGATAAATAACACAATGTAGTATATCAAAGTACACGTTTGATTATATAATATATATATATATATTATTGATAACAGATACTTCAGACCATGTGCTTAAATTCATCACATGAGGTCAACAACTAAAGGGCACATCTATGGATTATTTTAAACATATTTATACCGTTTTACTGCCAAATGAACATATACACACAAAGAACCAAAATTAAACACTACGTTACTTAATCGATTAAATAAAATTGCAATCTTTGATTCAGAACATTTCCAGTAATGTATCTATCTTGTGTAAAATTTTGAAAAGTTTTGGTTTATGAATGTGGGAAAACTATTCAAATCATGAAAAATACGTAAAATACTGTGTGTGTGTTTTTTCTTATAGCAAAGCCACATTGGGCTATCTACTAAGCCCACCGAAGGGAATCGAACCCCTGATTTTAGCGATGTAAATCCGTAGACTTACCGCTGTACTAGCGGGGGTACATAAAATACAATAACAATGAAACAACTTGAATATCTTCTGTAGGAAGTCAGAAACTCCATGAATTGTTTAGTTTTATTGTGAATTTATTTTTTTTCTAAATTTTTAACGATCAATATTGTTTTTAAAAATAAAAATTTCGCAGCATGAATGTTTTTGTATTTTATAAGATATCGTTTTTTGTTATTTGTTTTAGAGCAAAAGACAAAACTATCTATTTTCTATTTCCACCGCAGGAATAATTCCCAGAAAGTTTCGTAAATCGAGGGTGGCGGGTTCGAATCCCAGTCATACCAAACATGTTCGCCCTTTTAGCCATGGGAGCATTATAATGTAACGGTCAATCTCACTATTCATTGATAGATAAAAGAGTAGCCCAAGAACTAGCTGTGGGTGGTGATGACTAGCTGCCTTCTCTTTAGTCTTATACTGCTAAATTAGGGACGGCTAGCGCAGATAGCCCTCGAGTAACTTAGCTCGAAATTCAAAACAATCCCCGACATTTCGCGTTGTAAGTCCCTAAACTTACCGCTGTACCACCAGGGGACGATATCACTGGTATTCCGTCTATAACGTTTCGGTTGAATTTTATAAAACGATAAAAAAAAGCAAAAACAGCGTAGAGCCAAATTAATTTTATATATCTCATTTAAATATTATATGGTTCATCTGTAAAACAATTATACATTTGCGGACTTACAACTCTAAAATTTGGTGTTCAATTCTCAGCGATGAACGCAACAGATAACACTGTGGTTTTGCTCTTAACCAAACAAATATCTGTTTGTCTCACAGACGAAACAAAATATAAAATATTGAACAGAAGGGCGGGTAATTACGTAAATGCGGGAGTGCGAGATTTTAAGGGATATTTATTGATATCTTCAATTGATTGGGCTTATGAAGTTAGCTCGCTCTCAATACGAACCCCATCTCTCAGTTGAAAAGTCAACTGATGTTAGCCGCGAATTTTCATTTCACAACATATATTGAAATAAGTTTAGTTCGCATCTCCTCCACGACTGATAATTAGTACTGTGAAAGTGTATATATATATATATATGTATGTTAAACGTTACTTTGATCAATAATGTTTTGTGGAAATCCAATCATTAAATCAATGAGGTTCTGCTTTAATTTGCCATTTCTACGAGTGAATATCTGTTATTAAAAGTAAAGTTCCGATGATAAGATGTGGCTTAAAAATCGTTATAGGTTGTTTTATTTGAGTAGGCATATTATATAATAATGATTTAATTCTTAAGTTCTAGAATTTGGAAGAAAATAATTGAACTCAATTAAACTTAAGAATCAATTTTTTTTTAAAGGTGATTACTTAGAATCTCGCTTCCCATATTGTGATCAAATGTTTAAATGTTATGTAAAACAGTTCATTATATTTCCTAATAGAATGTTCCGTATTTTGTGCAGGTAATTGGGAACACTGCTCGCAATTGGTGCTCTCAGGCTTTGAAACTTCCGCTACCGTGAGAGGTTTACTTCCGGTTACTTCCTATGATTTTCGAATCATAGTTGAGAATGAGTTGGGAAGAAGTAATCCCAGTGACGTCATTAGCGCAACCACATTGGAAGAAGGTAATATAACTCATATCGTTATTAATATTTAGAATAAAAGTATGAATATTATTTATAAAGACTTTTTGTTTCGTCAAACAAGGGTAAAACATATTCAAAATTGTTAGAACTACAGAAATATTTTTCTTAGTTTAAAAAGTACAATTTTATTATTATTTTAATCAAACAAGTGGTTTGTATTGAATTTCGCGCAAAGCCACTCGAAGGCTATATGCGCTAGCCGTCCCTAATTTAGCAATGTAAGACTAAATGGAAGGAAGCTAGTCATCATCACCCACCGTCACCTTTTGGGCGACTCTTTACGAATAGTGGGATTGACCGTCACATTATAATGCCCCCACGGCTAAAAGGGCGAGCATGTTTGGGGCAACGGGGATGCGAACTCGCGACCCTCAGATTATGAGTTGCACGCCTTAACACACTTAGCCATACCGGGACCGAGCAACTGCTAGAAACGTTTCGTATTTAAACTGGTGATTTAACAGCTCTGCGGTAAATAAAGGTATAATTATTATTTATAAAGGTGTAATTATTATTTATTTCCACAGATATTTTTATAGATCTTCTAGGAACTTCTGAGTGGAAAATCATTATAAACTACTTTAGAGGAGGGCCTGGCGTTGCCAGGTAGCTAGCACACTCGGACTTGAGTCAGAAGATTCATAGTTAATTGCCAGTTTCGGGAAAAATATTAAATGAATGAAATTCAAATTCCACTATTCGATGAGACGATACCCGGCATGGCCAGATGGTTGGGGCGCTTGACTCTTGATCTAAGGGCCGAGAATTCAAATCTCCGTCACACGAAACATGCTTGCCCTTTTAGCCGTGGGGGCGTTATATATAACGGTTAATTCCACTATTCGTTGCTGAAAGAGTAGCCCAAGAGTTGGTGGATTCTGATGACTAGCTGTCTTCCCTATAGCCCTTGGGTAGCTTTGCGCGAAAATGAAAACGAACAATCAAAATGCATCCCCAGAATTAACGATGTGTCTTTCTCCTACCCTGAAGTCTATCTTATCAAAATTAGAGGTCATTAAAGATAGTGATGTGCACACATCCTAACTTTGCTAGGAATTTTTGAAACAAAACAAAAACTTAAGGTGCAATAGAAACACTTAGTGTGCCTTCAAGATATCACTTGGAACCAAAAACAAATTGCCATGAAAAATATGCAATTAGATTTTTTTTAATCCAATAAGGGTTGGGCTGTTTTGAATTTCGAGCAAAGCTACTGGAGGGCGGCTACCTGCATTGATAGACTAGAGAAAAAGCAGCTAGTGAACACCACCTACCACCAACATTTGGGGTTCTATTGTACTAACAAACAATTGGGTTTGGCCGTCGCGCTATAACGCTTTCACGATTGAAAGGGCAAGCATGTTCGATGATGGGAACTCGAACCCTAGGCCTGTAGATTGCGAGACGCAATAAGGCATAAAAGTATGTTAATGTAAAGGTATCTCGGGTATATTCGAAAGAGCGTCAAAAGCGACAAGAATGTATGACGCGGATGCTCAGTGATTGCTATTCCTAATATTTAAATCTGTTTATTGCTATTGAAACAGGATTAGCAATCGAAGGTTTGTTTATTTTTTTTACATTTGCACAAACTCTACAGAGGACTATGCGCTAATGGTCCATAATTTTAGACTAAGAGACTCAAGAACACAATAACATGTCACTAGCAAGTCGCGAACCCTGAACCTTCAGATTACAAGCTTAAAGAAAAGGGAATTAAGTCACTGTGTACTCCTTAAAAGAGATGAGCTGTAAGGAAATGACAACAACAAGGAACGCTTGGACAGAAGGAACATATTCGAAAATCCAAATGCAACAATGGTATAAGAAGTAAATATATGTCTGCATAAACTGCTGGCCAAAATGTTAAGGCCAATGAACATAAGGAAAAAATATGCATTTTGCATTGTTAAACTCAACCACTTATTTGAGTATAACTTCGAAAGATGTAGATAAGAGAAGGGAAAATAAAAATAAAAAATATTTTTAGCATTTAATAGGGAAAATGTGAACAATATGAAATTAGTCTAAATACTAGCTGGTCAAAAGATTAAGACAATACTGAAACGAAGCATTAATCGGTAAACACATAACGAAATTTACACATTTGTGTTCAAGTATTAGCGTTGTCAACATCTCCCACTGAACTCTTCTGTGTTACATTGAGCAAAAACATGGCAAAGGCTAAAAAGTTAACAGAGTTTAAACGCGGCAGAATTATCGAGTTGCAAAAGCAAGGTCTCTCTCAACGTGCCATCGCTGGTAAGATTGGACGTAGTAAAACTGCTGTTGCAAATTTCTTAAATGACCTTGAGAAATACGGAACGAGAATTTCAAGTGGTCGGCCCAAGAAAATTTCGCCGGCGTTGAGCAGAAGGATTTGACGCGTTGTCCGGAAAGACACCAGCCGATCGTCGAACCAGATTAAGGCTCTTACGGACGCAGAATGCAGCTCAAGAACAATAAGACGGCATCTACGAGAGGAAGGCTTTTAAAACCGTAAACGTCTTCAAAGGCCACGCCTCCTTCCACATCACGAAACAGCTCGGTTAAACTTTGCTGATAAGCACCAAACATGGGACGTAGAAAAGTGGAAGAAGGTTGTGTTCTCTGATGAGAAAAAATTTAACCTGGATGGTCCAGATGGCTTCCAACGTTACTGGCACGATAAGGATATCCCCCAGAGACATTTTTTACACGACTCAGTGGAGGAGGTTCCATCATGATCTGGGGTGCTTTCTCCTTCCATGGAACAATGGAGCTTCAGGTTATACAGGGACGTCAAATAGCAGCTGGCTACATTGGCATGTTGGAGAGAGCATCCTTATTGACTGAAGGCCCTCATTTGTGTGGAAATGACTGGATCATTTAGCAGGACAACGCTGCAATCCACAATGCTCGCAGGACAAAGGACTTTTCATGGCAAATAACGTGATTATTTTGGACTATCCTGCGTGTTTGCCTGAACTGAACCCCATTGAAAATGTTTGATGGTAGATGGCAAGGGAAGTCTATAGAAATGAACGTCAATTCCAAACAGTGCATGACCTTCGAGAAGCCATCTTCATCACTTGGAATAACATTCCAGCCAGCCTTCTGCAAACGCTTATATCGACCATGCCAAAGTGAATGTTTTCAGTTATTCGCAATGACGGCCGTGCAACTCACTACTGAGACCTCTTGTTGAGCATTTCCTACCTTGTTTAGGACTTTTTTTTGGTATGGTCTTAAACTTTTGAACAGCTAGTATTTAGGCTAAATTCATAGTGTTCACATTTTCTCTATTAAATGCTAAAAAGGATTTTTTCCCTTTAATAATTTTCATCTTTCGAAGCTCTACTCAAATAAGTGGTTGAGTCTAACAAGGCAAAATGCATATTTTTTTTAATGTTCTTTGACCTTAAGAGTTTGGCCAACAGTGTATATATAGTTTGTTCAATTTCGCGTAAAAGTACTAGAGAGCTATTCGCGCCATTCGTTAATTAATGGAACCCACCGCACATTGTTTGATTGCTTTTTCACCAACGAAAATGAGATTTATTATAACATTATAGCATCCCTAGGTATCAACTGTGCGTTGAGCACCTCTGACTTTAATGGGTCGTTATAAAATAAGGAAAGGAAAGAAAAATTAAAGTAATGACACGTAAACATAATTTGCAAAATAAATAAACTAAGTAAATAAACAAAATACTAATATGGACGATAAATTAATTAGACGTTAAAATATGTAAACATGAAAACGTGCTTTTAATAATGTTGTCGAGTGACACAAAACAAAGGGAACTGAAATTAGAATTACCCAAAGAGAGAGTACTTTTTGTTTGTTGTTTGTTTTTCGCGCAAAGCTGCACGAGAGCTATCTGCGCTAGCCGTCCCTAATTTAGCAGTGTACGACTAAAGAGAAGGCAGCTAGTCACATCACCCACCGACAACTCTTGGGCTACTCTTTTACCAACGAATAGTGGGATTGACCGTCACATTATACTGCCCCCACGGATTGAAAGGGCGAGCATGTTTGGTGCGACGGCGATACAAACATACCGTTGTACCACTGGGGGGAGAGAAGGCAAAATGAAAATATACCAAAAATAAATAAATAAATATAAATATAACAACCTTAATTACGAAAATTACTGGATGTAACAAACAACCTTAAATGGATTCACAGTCCAGCATGTCAGCCACAAATAATGCGTTCGCGTTTAATTCCATCGATTTTATCCAGTTTTTTGGATAAAAATTTTATTAAATCCAGTTTTCTGAAATTATATACTCCGCCAATTGACTTGCAACACTTGGTAATAATGTCTTACAACGTTGGTAATTTATTAATTTTTATCCTTCTAAATCGTTTGACTTGGGGTGAATTGATGTAACTGTTGCTTATAATTTTAAGATATTTCTGTTTATGCCGTTAAAAAATGAAGAATAGCGTTAAAATTCCCAGGCTTTTACTTTATTTTCAACATTATTGAAACTACGTTTTTCAAATAGAGTTTATTTTATTCGTTGTATCACTTTTATTTCCATTTATTTTAGGGTCAGTGTTGTTATGATATAATTGACATGTTCACGTGATACTTTCTCGGCGCGTGCCGACCATAAAATTTCTTTAAATATAACAACGCAATTAAAGTAATGAAACTGCAGAACGTGCACAGTTTCAACAATGTTTTTTCGGTCCCAGCGACCTCTATAATTAGTCCTCGCTTTCACTGAGATTCCATTCATTTTTAGTGACTCTGTATAAATTTACATATCATTCAAATAAATATACATAGCTCTCCACAACTACTTCAGTTTTCTAGTATGCTCACAATCTCCATGTACTTAAATATTCCTGTCCACTATTTCATTTTAACTGTGTTATAAACTGCACGTGACCTGGTTGGTATGGTTCAATATTTACTTTTTTTTTTTTTAAACCAGAAATGTTAGTTGGTGATTGCAAGCTAATCATTGTAGTTTTATAGTCACTAATGTTTTCAAGACATAAGAAAAATGACTAATAGCTTTACTATAGTAATTCACAAATCTTAAGTTTAAGAGAAAAAAAAAGATTCTTCGGGCTGTTGTTTTGAATTAGGCATAAAGCTACACAATGGGCTATCTGTGCTCTGCCCACCACGGGTATCCATACCCGGTTTCTAGCATTGTAAGTTCGCAGATATACCGCTGAGCCACTGGAGGGCCTTCTTCAGGTTAACTACTTGTTGATTTTCCGTCCCGTCAAAATATGTAAAATGAAATTAAATATTCAGATTTCTTTCACCAACTAACCTTAAAAGCTAAATATTGCCGTTATTTCGTGCCACTTAGGGTGACATGCTAAATATTGCCGTTATTTAGCATGACATTTAGGGTGACATTTGAATATTTTACTTCAGAGTTGTAAAACATTAATATTTCCTTGTTTGCAACCGATTTTATGTGTCGAACTGAACTGAATGTTTACAAGTGATTCTATCACTGAGGGCAAGTGAATTCTCACAGGGGAAAGACCCTCCAAAATGATTAGTAGCTTTAAAATCGCTTAGACTGTAGTTTTCTAGATGATTCGTTTTTATAACTATTTACTTTAGAAAAACACCCCTCCCCCCAATGGCACAGCAGTATGTCTGCGAACTTACAACGCTAGATACTTGGTTTCAATATCCGTGGTGGGCAGAGCACAGATGGCCCATTGTGTAGCTTTGTGATTAAATTGCAAACAAACATAACAAGCATAGGACGAACTACCAATCCCATATAGCAGCAGATTTAAGAACAAACTCAGGAACAACACACACTTCCAAAAAGCCATAGCAACAAAAAGGAAACATTGTGACTTAATGTTTCCCCTCAGGGGACCCTTAATATTGTGACTCTTCGTTGCCCCTTCACAAACACACCGAATGAAAAACAACAAAAGATACGGATTGTAACTATACAGAGTATCCTCCCCCACACATACACTTATTAACAAGTAAATATGGATTGTAACTCTGTAGCATCTTCCCACATATACCCATTTAATAACAAGGAAATATGGATTGTAACTATATAGTATCTTCCCACACACACATACTTAAAAACAACAAATAAATATGTATTGTAACTATATAGCATCTTCCCGCACAGATCCACTTCATAAAAATAACGAGATATGGATTGTAACTATATAGTATCTTCTCACACACACATACTTAAAAACAACAAATAAATATGTATTGTAACTATATAGCATCTTCCCGCACAGACCCACTTCATATCAATAACGAGATATGGATTGTAACTATATAGTATCGTCCCCAACACACCTACTTAATAACAACAAATAAATATGTATTGTAACTATATAGTATCCTCCCCTCCACACCCACACATATTTAATAACAAGAAGTAAATATGAATTTTAACTCTCTAGTATCCTCTCACACACATACTTAAACACAGCAAATAAATATAGATTGTAACTATATAGTATCTTCCTACTTAATAGCAACAAGTAAATATAGATTGTAACGATATAGTATCTTCCTACTTAATAGCAATAAGTAAATATAGATTGTAACTATATAGTATCTTCCTACTTAATAGCAACAAGTAAATATGGATTGTAACTGTACAATATCCTCCAACTTAGGCAAGTTTAATGTTTTGTTACAACGCTCGAGGTAAAGAAGTGTCCAGAGATTTAATTAAACTGCTCGTTTGGATTAACTACAAAGTGTATGGTAATATATTTACATTGTTTTTCTTACTCATATTTGAAACAGTATAATCAACATTTGTTGACTTATACAAATAATCTGGTGAATACACCATTTAACAAATGCGTCTTTTAAAGTGTTTAAAAGTTCTTCTCTATGGAAACTTCTTGTGGTTTTTATTTGTTTGTGGTTATACTCAAAGCTGCACAATGGTCCGTGTCTGCTGTGCCTGTCACGGGTATCAAAACGCAGTTTCTAGCGTTATAAGTTCGCAGGCATTTCGCTGAATCTAATATGTGTTTATTATCTATTGATAGTTCCTGGTGGTCCCCCAATGGATGTTAGTGTTGAAGCCACTGGAGCCACATCATTAAAAGTCACCTGGAAGGTATTGTCAGTTGAATTACTTCTTTTTTTAATTAAACAAAAATTAACTCAATGTAATGACGAGAACTAAAGGAAACAAAGATTGAATACGTTATATGAAAACTCATTTGGAGCGTCATCACATTGCTACGGTCCAGTTTGCCTCATCCAGTCATACTCTATCTGCTTCTTGACAATGGTCTTGCAGCGTAATTTCCGTTGGAAAAGATTTCTATGATGGCCAAAGCACACCACACCCCATATTTGCTTTCCATAATCCATGTAGTGTAGGAGGACGACGCTTTCCTAACAATAGTTTCAACAGTCTGGAGACTTGATCAGTATGTCTTTGTACATAATAATATTAACTGCCATTTCATTTTCCACTTGCTTAAGGCATGATCAATTGAAAGAATATGCTGCAGAAGCAACAAGTGCAGATGTCATTTGTGTTATTTTTCCAGAGAGAGATTTTTCTTTATTCTGCTGTATACTGCTGTCTGTGACATGTAAATACATTTTCTACTGAATTTTGTGTTCGTGAATTCTTAGCTGTTAGAAGATGCTGCACTTTGCTTACCGCTGATGAAGTATGACTTATTTCAAGTCTTTTTTCTGATCGATCCTGGTTTCCAAAGTTAATCCATATTCTTTTGCTTTTAAATAACACTAAATATAAAGTAACAAATGGTATATGCCTCTCTTGACATTTCTAAAGCGTAAATCTGAATACATCTTTATCATCTTAGTGTATGAATATCTTGCGTCTGGAGCAGTGTTACATAACTTTTCCAAAAACAATTGGTTTTTGGTGACTTCACGCTACCTAAGCAACACGAAACAATATCCAAATGCCATTTTAATACACTATTATATCGGCTGTGATTGTCATGTGACTTGTTGATATGAATATTCAAAACCGCTTTAACATAATGTATTCCACTCTTTACTGAATTCGTAGTGAGATAATAAATTTCTAAAATTGAAAGTTGAAAAGTAGTTTCTTGTAGAAAACTAAATTTCTCTAGTATGACTTCGCAACAAAAATACCAGCTTAAAAATTACAGTTGAAACTTTGTACTGTATTTACCATTTATAAGATTGTGACAAAGGAAATATTAAAATAAAACCTAAGAAATTAGAAGTGGTATACGGGATTGTAGGGGGCGTAGCCGCTTATACTCTCGTCCCTAAAATATGTGCCAAGCAACGGTCAGTTGCACGCTCTCTATGTTAACTTAAAGATGGCCTAGGAAAGTCGAAACATTGTTCTCTCCTTTATTAGTAAAAGTGTTAATACAAACAAGCCTTTTGAGATACAAAAGAATGAATTACGCCATATTTTTTGTTCATTTATTTTTGTTTGTCTAAAATATTCATCCACAGCTGCACAAGGTTTATTTGCACTGGGCCTAGCATGACCAGGTGATTAAGGTATTGGTCACACAATATTCTACTGGATCCTTCCTCACTGACCGGTCACACAATATTCTAATGGATCCTGTTTCACTCTACTGGTCACACAATATTTTACTTGATTCTTTTTCACTCACTGGTCACACAATATTCTACTGGATCCTACATCACAGACTAGTCGCACAATATTCTACTGGATCATTCTTCACTGACTGATCACACAATATTCTATTGGATTCTGTTTCACTCACTGGTCACACAATATTCTACTGGATCCTTTATCACTCACTGGTCACGCAATATTCTACTGGATCCTGTTTCACTCACTGACCACAAAACATTCTACTGGATCCTTCTGCAGAGGAATGAAGATTATCTTTGATGACATATGCTGGTTGGAGGAGTCAAGACTCTGCCAGAAGAGGAGTTAATATTAACTTTGATGACTTATGCTGGTAGAAGGAGTCAAGACTCTACCAGAAGAGGAGTTAATATTAACTTTGATGACATATGCTGGTAGAAAGAGTCAAGACTCTACACGTAGAGACATGAAGAACGATGGACAAACACACGTGAATTCCTTCACTGAACTGACAGTTTAGATTTGATGGTAACCATAATAACCCTGTTATACGATTTTATCGTTCTAAAGTAATGAAAAGTATGAGGATTACATGAACAAAGCAATGAAAAAGAGAACGCCTTAATCCGCATTGATGTCGGAAAGTGGACCTTTTTTTTCTTCAGGGGTAGAAGGCGGAAATAAGGTCTCACCTTTCCAAGGCACTCGATTATACAGCATTTTATTTTTCATGCAAATGAGTAGAGATAGTAATATGGTGTAAGTTGATTTTAGTTGGTTTGTTGAATGGTAGTCGTTGAAGAAGTTATGATTATCTTGTTACAGTGGGACAACCTAAAGAATATTGCATTTCCTGTATTTGTGGAACGCTATAGGAAATCATCTAAGTTTTTCATGTCATAGAGCTCGCCCTTTCTAGACGTATATGTATATAACCTCAAAAAACAACAACTTGAATCTAGCTAAAGCCCAATATAATGTAGAAGTTGAAATATCATTACATTTGAAGCTAATTTTAAGAAAAGGTGTAAGAACTAGCCATGTTGAGATTATGTGGTGGAGACACTTTGCATTAGCCCGCGAATGTTGGCCACTCTAATTTTTTTTATTATTAATTCCTATGTATTATTTTATCATTTCAGCCCCCACGGGGAGATCTACTTCATGGTAAACTGCTGGGTTATTACGTAGGTTACAAACAGAAGGACAGCCAAGAGCCATTCCAATATAAAAACGTCGAATCTCCCGGAAACGGAGAAATCACCAGCTACCTAACGAACCTGAAACGTCTAACCTCTTACCTTGTCATGGTGCAAGCTTACAATAACGCAGGACCCGGACCTAGATCTGATGAAATCCAGGCTAAAACCCTAGAATCATGTAAGTTTCTTACATACAGTTGTGCTAGATCCAACCATAATACGAAATAAATGAAAGTTTGTCAACAGTAGAGGCTTGATGATTAAACTCTCAACTTGCAGTCAGTGTATCGCGGGTTCGAAACCCGACCTTCGCTGAATATGCTCACTCTTTATGGTTGTTGTCAGAGCCATCCACACCGACTGTAAAAAAAATATTAATTAATATAAAACACACGAGAGGTCAACGCCAAAATTAAATAGTATTGTGACCAAGAAAGAATAAACCATGGCGAATTCTAATATTTTAAAAACACCAATACAACTGGAAAAGTACAGCAATACGAAACACATCAGCGACATCTGTATGTATTTTACTTTTGTTTAGCCTAACTATTGTAAATGTCTTATTCTTTCATTTTTAGCCCACTTCCCCCTTAAGAGTATAAAATGAAATGTAATATATTGTTAATATACGTATATATTATAAATAATATGTTACATAAGTAATTTAACTTTTTAGGTTTATCTTTATTTAAATTTACTTATGTTTCACTCACGTAATCATTTCTTTCTTTGTCGTCGACAAATATTTTTACATTTTTATTTTCAGTTTAAATATAATTATTGTTTTAATACTAAAAAAACAACAAATAAACCAAAGAAATAAACAGTGTCTCCTTAAAACATACGCTTTATTATACGTCTTAGCCCCTCCTACTTCTCCTGGATTAATTGTGGTTTCATCTACGTCATCTTCAATCTCTATTGAATGGGAAAAGAACGAAAACGTCGTGTCTAAAGGTAAGTAGGTGAAAGTAACTGACAGATAAATAAGTAGAAAATACGTGCACATAGACGGGTGGATAAATCACTTCGCACAAAGAACGTTGGATAAATAACATTTCGTGGAAAGAATACAATATGAAACTATACTTATTTAAAAAAAAATATTTGCTTGTTTTTTCGTTTGTTGTTGTTGTTATTGTTTTGTTACTTTTGGACTCATTTGCTTGCATTTACAACGACTTGCCAATAAAGGTGTCACACAGTTGTTTCATGGAAAATCTGAGAGCATCTACCGCTGAAAATCGTGTCTTGATACCATCGACGGACAGATTACGGATTGTCCGTTGTCTATGTTTACCCTTAGCGACGGCCCGGCATGGCCAGGTGATTAAGGCACTCGATTCTCAATAGTGGGATTGACCGTCCCATTATTCGTCGGTAAAAAAGTAGCCTAAATGTTGGCGGTGGGTGGTGATGTCTAGCTGCCTTCTCTCTAGTGTTACACTGCTAAATTAGGGACGGCTAGTGCAGATAGCCCTCTAGCAGCTTTGCACGAAATTCAAGACAAACCTTTCGCAACAAATAAATAGAGAATGCGGCGACCTCTTGTGTGAGCAATTCTATTTAAATGACCCAGTAAACATGTAGTGGGAAAAATCACCAAAGGACTGTAAATGTTTTAAATATTAACATTATTCTCGGGAAAAAATTGTGTAATTTTGAAATAATCGTTTTTAGCTTCAATATTTTTATACGTTATAGTGCAATGTATTTAGATTATACGTATAATTTAAACTTTGCTCAAAAAACATTTATCATGAATCAGTTACTTTAATTTATTAAATTTGGTGGAATAACTGTATATTACAAGGAGCGTAATATTTGTTTGTTTGTTTTTTAATTTCGCGCAAAACTACACGAGAGCAATCTGCGCCAGCCGTCCCTAATTTAGCAGTGTAAGATTAGAGGGAAGGCAGCTAGTCATCACCACCCACCCTCTACTTTTGGGCTACTCTTTTACCAAAGAATAGTGGAATTGACTGTAACATTATAATGCCCCCATGGCTGAAATGGCGAGCATGTTTGGTGTAATGTGAGCCATAACATATCAAATTTGGTGAAATAACTGGAGGTAACACACATGCTCCTAAACTTTAAAATTGTCAGACATTCCATATTGTTAAAATGATTTCAGACTGCAAGGCTTACTTCTTTAGAACAGCACAGTTCCTGTGTATTTGAGTTTTTCTTGAACCCAGACACCAATTTTGTTTATTTCCTAGATTATATTCTTCATTATAAAGCAGAGGGAAAAGAATGGATAAAAGAAACGTTATCTACAACTGCAAACAACTATACTTTAAAAGGTCTTCAGTGTGGCACTCGATATAGACTCTATATGACTGCCTCGAACAGTTTGGGAACAGGGGAGCCCAGTGCCACTGTTATAGGTCGAACCAAAGGAGGAGGTAACTAGAATTTCAGATACTAGATGACAGCACTATACTTATCAGTTTGTTTCAGTACTTAAAATACAGAGTTTAAACATTATAATAGACGTGATTTTTAATTTGAAATAATTTTCCGTTGTTTCATTCTCCGTAAATTGATTTTTTAATCATCCGTTGAAGTTTATATTTAAAAGACAGTAAGAAATAGTGATAAGAGTCTTTTGTTCTCAACGTGTTTTTTAATGCAAATACGAGAAATATAATCCTTTGCGTGTATAATCGTGACTGATAAATAGAAATATTTATACTGTGAGCTATTTAGGTGTTTTTGAAGTGTTTATAGTTAGAATATTCAAGATTAATTATCCATTTTTCATAATAAATATAACTGTCTTCACTATCATCATATGGAAGTGCTAACTTTAACAATTACATGATATACGTCAAGTAGTCCCCAGTTAATAGGTTTTTCTCATTATTATTTCTTGTAAGAAGTTTTCTAGCTGTTAACTGATGCTTAAAAGTTTATTATCTGATTCAAGACTACAAAACTGAGTCTTCTTGCTACAATTTCAAAATAACTATATTTTATTTTTCTGTAATGTTGTAATGTAATAATGCACTCACTGCTCTTCAATATTTATTTTCATTATTTATTTCCTGCAGAAGATTAGCTGCCGTTTTTAACATTTTCTGTCTTAATCTGTTTCCAGCTCCCGTCTCTCCTCATAAAAGAACGTTTTTGACAGTAAATTCGACTTCTGTAAACATGAACTTAGGTTCATGGGATGATGGGGGATGTCCGATACAGTACTTCTCTGTTCGTTATCGACCTACATTTCAACACGTCTGGAACACCGTAGCGTCCCGCGTGATGGCGCTGCAAAAGCACTTGAAAATAGGCCACTTGACGCCTGGTCGGGACTATAGTCTCTTAGTAAATGCGTACAACGAAGCAGGAACAACGGAAGCTGAATATATGTTCCAGACATTAAACAAAACCTTGTCCGGTAAGAGAGGCTTCATCAAAACTTCATATTGTACTCACTTACAAGACATGGAACATTGGTTTGTTTTGAAGTTCACGCAAAGATACTCTGGGGCTGTCTACGTCCCAATTTAGCACTGTATGACTAGAGGGAAGGCAGCTAGTCATCACCATCCATCGTCAATATTTGTGTTACCTTTTTACCAAACAATAACGGGATTGACCGAACATTATAATGCACTCACGGCTAAAAGTGCGAGCATATTTGGTTCGATGGGGATTCGAGCCTGCGACCCTCATATTACGAAGTCCAGTTCCTTAACCACCTGGCCATGCTCGGGCCTAACATGGGAGAAGTTATGACTGCTGTCTACATAAAATATACACTGCTGGCCAAAATCTTAAGGCCAATGAACATAAAGAAAAAATATGAATTTTGCTTTGTTAGACTCAACCACTTATTTGAGTAGAGCTTCGAGAGATGACAATAAGAAAAAAGAAAATATAAAAAAACCTTTTAGCATTTAATAGGGAAAATGTGAACACTATGAAATTAGCCTTTAATACTAGCTGATCAAAAGTTTAAGACCATACCAAAAAGAAGTCCTAAACAGGATAGGAAATGTCCAACAAGAGGTCTCAGTAGTGAGTTGCACGGCCGTCATTGCGAATAACTGCAAACATTTGCTTTGGCATGGTCGATATAAGCGTTTGCAGAAGGCTGACTGGCTGGAATTTTATTCCAAGTGGTGAAGATGACTTCACGAAGATCATGCACTGTTTGGAATGACGTCCGTTTCTATAAACTTCTCTTGCCATCTACTCCCAAACATTTTCAATAGGATTCAATTCGGGCGAACACGCTGGATGATCCAAAAGAATCACGTTATTCGCCATGAAAAAGTCCTTTGTCCTGTGGGCATTGTGGATTGCAACGTTGTCCTGCTGAAAGATCCAGTCATTTGCACACATGTGAGGGGGGCTTTCAGTCAATAAGGATGCTATCTCCAACATGCCAATGTAGCCAGCTGCTGTTTGACGCTCCTGTATAACCTGAAGCTCCATTGTTCCATGGAAGGAGAAAGCACCCCAGATCATGATGGAAACTCCTCCACTGTGTCGGGTAGAAAATGTCTCCGGCGGGATATCCTTATCGTGCCAGTAACGTTGGAAGCCATCTGGACCATCCAGGTTAAATTTTTTCTCATCAGAGAACACAACCTTCTTCCACTTTTCTACGTCCCATGTTTGGTGCTTATCAGCAAAGTTTAACCGAGCTATTTCGTGATATGGAAGGAGGCGTAGCCTTTGAAGACGTTTACGGTTTTTAAAGCCTTTCTCTCGTAGATTCCGTCTTATTGTTTTTGAGCTGCATTCTGCGTCCGTAAGAGCCTTAATCTGGTTCGACGATCGGCTGGTGTCTTGCCGGACAACCCGTCGAATCCTCCTGCTCAACACCGACGAAAATTTCTTGGGCCGACCACTTGAAATTCTGCTTCCGTATTCCTCAGGGCCTTTTAAGAAATATGCAACAGTAGATTTACTACGCTCAATCTCACCAGCGATGGCACGTTGAGAGAGACCTTGCTTTTGCAGCTCGACAATTCTGCCACGTTCAAACTCTGTCAACTCTTTTGCCTTTGCCATGTTTTTACTCAATGTAACACAGGAGATGTCAGTGGGAGATGTTGACAACGCTAATACTTGAACACAAATGACTAAATTTCGTTATGTGTTTACCGATTAATGCTTCGTTTCAGTATGGTCTTAAACTTTTGACTAATTTAGGCTAATTTCATAGTGTTCACATTTTCCCTATTAAATGCTAAAAAGTTTTTAATTTTATTTTCCCTTTTCTTATTTTCTTCTTTCGGAGCTTTACTCAAATAAGTGGTTGTGTCTAACAACGCAAAATGCATATTTTTTCTTTATGTTTTCATTGGCCTTAAACTTTTGGCCAGCAGTGCATATCCATTCACTCCCAAAATAGGCAGCCAAAAGAAGCTACAATAACTGTTTCAAATCTCCATTTTCTCTAATTACATCCAGTGCCAATTGTACAAATGGCAGCACACATTGTCACATTGATGATTTGCAATGCGCAAGTGCTGTCATTACATTTTAAGGAGCTTTCGTTGTAGAGAGAAAAACGGTACAGTTTCTGTAAAAATCTTCTTTTCCTTTAAGCCTGTATTACAACCAGTACTTCTTTAAAAGAAAGTTCAACTTCATTAATTCTTGTCTTAACTGATTGAGTTCTTGCCTATCTAACGACAAGCTGAGAACATAACTCACTAAGGACTATTTGGTTCTACAAGGTTGTCATTACGTATCAATCTTTACAGTTCGGGAAATCATATAAACTCCTACAAAGTGCTAGTCTTCACAAGTGGTAACAACAACCATCCCATAAATCAATCGCCCCTTTACTGAAATAAAACTGCCCAAACTAGAATAAAACATAATTTTTACAGCTTGTAAACTTATGCCAGTTTGTTCTATTGGTATTCAGAGTATAATACAATGAAATCAGCAGCCTTAATTATATGAATCTCCCGGATGATCTTCCAAACTCGTAGAATATTAGCTCTTACCGTTCTTTTCTCAAGAGAAAATACGTCTAGAAATCTTAACACGTCCTTGTGAAATAAATAACCCTTCCATACCTACAATCACATTAGTAGTCTTTGAACTCCATCCAATAAGAAATTATCAGTTCTTGGATAAGGAGACCAAAAGTCTGTAGAGTACTTTCAAAAATGTCGTAATTAGTGAGCAGTATAAACAGATAATCATTACAATTCTTGAATAAGGAGACCAAAAGTCTGTAGAGTACTTTCAAAAATATCGTAATTAGTGAGCAGTATAAACAGATAATCATTACAATTCTTGAATAAGGAGACCAAAAGTCTGTAGAGCACTTTGAAAAATGTCGTAATTAGTGAGCAGTGTAAACAGATAATCATTACAATTCTTGGATATAGAGACCAAAAGTCTGTAGAGTACTTTGAGAAATGTCGTAATTAGTGAGCAGTGTAAACAGATAATCATTACTTTTGACATGTAATCGATGTCTACAAATACATTCTAAATTATATTAACTTTACCACTATTAACAGATTTGTAACTTAACGGCTTACTTGATTTAACCAAAAATTCGTCAAGACCCTCTCCTTCAGTCACGCTATCAAGTTGGAGCCCGCTTATGTATAAAAGGTGGAAGTTCAAGGCTACATTATAACTCATAGTTGGTGGTAAATATCAGTCAATCTAAATCACAAAGAAGCCTGTTTTAAACTTTATTATACTTAAAACAAATGTTTAGCTTTTCTCTTTCTATTTCATGGTGATTATTATTCATCCATGTCTTGGTATAATTATTACCTCTCTTTAATTTAATTCAAAGCTCTTCAGCTATGTTGTAGTTCGTATTAAAAGTACTCGTGCATGAATTTATATTGTGCAATTGTTAGATTACTCGGCCTGGTACTGGCTTACCACTACAATAAATCAAGCTCAGTCACATATAGGTCTTATTACTAACTTAATCGGTTTGTTTGTTTGGAAGTTTGCGCAAAGCTACCTTAGCTAAGTGTTCCTAATTTAGCAGTGTAAGACTAAACGGTTTGGTTTATTTTGAATTTCGAGCAAAGTTACACGAGAGCTATCTGCGCTAGATGTACCTAATTTAGGAATGTAAGACGAGATGAAAGGCAGCTTTTGGGCTACTCTTTTACCAACGAATAGTTGGATTGACCGTCACATTATAACACCCCCACAGCTGAAAGAGCAAGTATGTTTGGTGTGACAGGGTTTCGAACTGGCAAACAAAAGGGAAGGCAGATAGTAATCACTACACTATGCCAACTCTTTGGTTGTCCTTTTACCAACTAATAGTGGGATTGACCATCACATTATAACGCCCCCACGACTCAGTTCCCAACGTCTTATTGTTAACTTAATCTGTTTGGAACTGGTGTTCATCGTCAGAGGGAATCAAACTCTTTCCCTTATGCCTTATTTTTATATAGCTCACGTTTCTTTAAAATAACATATAAATACATTTGTGAATGTATGTGACTGTAAATATAAGAATATGTTAGATATAGCTATTATTACTGGGTTTGGCAATTTGTGGGTTCGAATCATAATTACCGAATATGCTATTCTTTCAGCAGTAATAAAGTGTATTTAACTTTACATTCATGTTTACTACAGTATTAGAGTGTATTTAACCTTACATTCATGTTTAGTAAAATACTAAAGTGCATTTAACCTTGCATTCATGTTTACTACAGTACTAAAGTGTATTTAACCTGACATTCAAGTTTACTGCAGTACTAAAGTGTGTTTAACCTTACATTAAAGTTTACTGCAGTACTAAAGTGTGTTTAACCTTACATTAAAGTTTACTGCAGTACTAAAGTGTATTTAACCTGACATTCATGTTTACTACAGTACTAAAGTGTATTTAACCTTACATTCATGTTTACTACAGTACTAAAGTGTATTTAACCTTACATTCATGTTTACTACAGTACTAAAGTGTATTTAACCTTACATTCATGTTTACTACAGTACTAAAGTGTATTTAACCTTACATACATGTTTACTACAGTACTAAAGTGTATTTAACCTTACATTCATGTTTACTACTGTACTAAAGTGTATTTAACCTTACATTCATGTTTACTACAGTACTAAAGTGTATTTAACCTTACATTCATGTTTACTACAGTACTAAAGTGTATTTAACCTTACATTCATGTTTACTACAGTACTAAAGTGTATTGAACCTTACATTCATGTTTACTACAGTACTAAAGTGTATTTAACCTTACATACATGTTTACTACAGTACTAAAGTGTATTGAACCTTACATTCATGTTTACTACAGTACTAAAGTGTATTTAACCTTACATACATGTTTACTACAGTACTAAAGTGTATTTAACCTTACATTCATGTTTACTACAGCACTAAAGTGTACTTGATTTTCTATACCAAGCTTCCGTATTTACGCCACCACCAGTAAGACGACCGGAGAGTAGGAACACGTCCTTACCGTTCTATCGGAACTTGACTGTTATCTTACCGGTTGTGTTCTCCATCATTGTGCTTCTTGTGGTCACCACAGCTGTTTTGGTGTGTCTCAGAAAACAGTCAGATGGCAGTAACGGTGAAAGCAGTGCAGGTAATCAACCATACAGTTTCTTGTAATCCCGTATTTAATCGGTTTTTATCATTTACTGCATTGTCCTGAGTAACCTAAAGAAAACTACCGAAAGAATTTTCTTGACGGGTAGTTTTGTAATTAAACTGAGATTTTACATTCAATTTACAGATACTTTAACAAGGCTAATAAATTAATTGAGCCCTTGAGGAACCTCAACGCCCTCTCATTTTCGAGCACTGGACGCTTGTAATGAATAAATAAAAAATACATTAACCTACTAAGGAGCATCACAGAATGTTTACCATGATACACATAACTAAATTAATTTCCGAATACAAACATCCAAAAAAGAAAAACACATTTGGTGTAATATAAATATTGTGGTATTATGTTTATGACATCTTACGTGTGTTTTTATTGTAATATCAGAGCTATCTAATCCTCACGAACTATTCTGAAAACTGAAATAGGGAGTAATTGATCAACTGGTTGCACGTATTTAATACAATAAATTTGAAAATATTTTTTGAACTTTGTAATAAAAATATCGAATGAACGAAAGTGGAAGTTTCTAGCTGCAATATTGGTTTAATAGCAATGATAATATTTTGTAGATGGTACAATAAATTCTTAAGAACTGAAATACCAAATTATTCTACCAGTTATAAAGATGTTGCCATAACATGAAATCGATCTGATAAAAATTAATTCGTATTTACTTCATTGTTTACCTGAATATTCACGTCAGTGACTTTTTTATTTGCAATTCGATTAAGCCTTCTTAACAAGTACTCGTTAAAACGAATAGTTGTTCGTGTATTTTTTGCCATTTTAAAACTGAATAAATACTGCACGTGTGTATTCACGATTAACTATTCCCGCCTTAGTTATGCATTTTTATTTTTCTATTAAAAATTAACTTTTTGCATAAATTTGTTTTTCAAACAAATTTTGTGTTCTTTTGTCAGAAAGCCAACCACGCAAGGGTAGACAGGTTGAAAATGTCGGTATGACAGAGTTTCCCCAAAAGCCTCCGAAAGAAATGGAGCAAACATACAAGCCGTCGTACTATTCCTCGCCTACAAGAAAACCGACACCTATTGCTGCTAGAGGGAGACTTCGTATGTACCAATTCAGTTGTAGTAACTAACTTGGTATAGTTAATTTAGTGTTCATCACTCATTATCAGCATTCATCAAATGCTATTGGAATTCTCTGTCCAGTGCTAAAGTAGTTGTAAATAGTAAAATATATCAGACAAATGTCTAGAAAATCCCCTACAGATATTTGTTTTAAAACTGGAATTTAAAACTTCGAAAACGCTGAAAATTCACTGTTAGACTTTGAACATTCTAGAATTGTTTGTTTGTTTTGAATTTCGCGCAAAGCTACACGAGGGCTATCTGCGCTAACCGTCACTAATTTAGCAGTGTAAGACAGAGAGAAGGCAGCTAGTCATCACCACCCACCGCCAACTGTTGGGCTACTCTTTTACCAATGAATAGTTGAATTGACAGTCACATTATAACGTCCCTATAGCTAAAAGGGCGAAAATGTTTGGTGTGACAGAGATTCGAATCCGTGACCCGCGAATTACTGGTCGAACGCCTTAACCACTTGGCCATGCCGGGTTCTGACCATTTTAGAATCGTGTTTCATGTAATCGACTTTCTTATTCGTAATGTTTTAAAGATCTTATACTACGAAGAGTTTATTTTCTTTAAATCACACTTCTAAGCTAGTTTGGATGCACAGTTAATATATTTTATGTGGTAATACCAAAACTTTGAAGTTCAGGTCCTCCTACTTCTAGTAGCACAAAGATGTGTCTGTGGACTCACAATGCTAGATATCGGATTTCGATACCCGTGGTGGGCAGAGTACAGATACCCCATTATGTAGTTTTGTGCTTAACTTCAAATAAACAAGGCCCGACATGGCCAGGTAGTTAAGGCACTCGATTCGTAATCTGAGGGTCGCGGGTTCAAATTCCCGTCACACCAAACATGCTCGCCCTTTTAGGCGTGGAGGCGTTATAATGTTACGGTCAATCCCATAATTCGTTGGTAAAAAGAGTATTCCAAGAGTTGGCAGTGTGTAGTGATGACTGGCTGCCTTGCCTCTAGTCTTACACTGTTAAATTAGGGACGGCTAGAGCAGATAACCCTTGTGTAGTTTTGTGCGAAATTAAACAAAACAAAACAAATTCCAATTTTCAGTCTGTCACAGTGTTACCGTTGTAAGTTAAAACGCTAATAAGGCTGCATTACATACTTGAATATCTTAGTATTTAATATCATTACAACTACCTCTTTTTTGTTTGGTAAATTTAACTATGAATACAAGAACTCTAATAACGATTATTTTTATGTCTTTTAAAGTATGTTACGTTTTAAAATCTCTTGAGTTTAGGATGTAGAGATGAAAACCATGAATATGCTGAACCGTATGCTTCTGTACCTCCCCCGCGATGTGTGGTAGACGAAAGGAACTGTCCAGCCATGTTATCAGTAAGTTACTGAAGTTATGGTGGATCTTTCTTTTAATTGGTAATGTCAGCAAAGAATGTTAAAACTTTCCAGAAGCAACTGGCTGCTAAGGTTAACAGAAAAATTATGACATGTTAATGGCGCGTAAAAATACTGAATTTTAGTTATTTTCAAAATAAAGAAGCAGAGCTTTTCTCAAATTAAATTAATAAGTTGAGTTATAGTGTGAAGATGAAATCCTAAACAAACCCTAGTTGTTTAGATCGCAAAAAAAGTAAACTAAGTCTCGCAGACTACGTGTTTGTGCGATGAATTCTCTTTAATTTGGAGATGTGAATATTTGCATCAAACTCGACTGAAAATCTAGACGTCAAACTGGAAACAACCACACAGGATTTCTGAGAATTAGTGCGAGGGACAGGTTCACTATAATATTGTTAAACAGATGTAATAGGAATTATTATGATGATGAAACAGGTGTAATACAACATATTACAGCAGGGTTCCCAACCGGTGTGTCGCGACCCCCTGGGAGGTCGCGAAGCCTTGGCAGGGGAGTCGCGTAGCCTTGTTAGAAGTAGCTTGGGATAACATTAATTTTATTGCATCAATTACATTTTCATGCTCTTACTTTTTTTTGGTTCGATGCAAAGCAAAACGTGTGCTACGTTAGTTCAATGTCATTAGGTGATATTATGGGTGTATGTATGCGTGCCTGTGAGTGAATGTGCCTGTGTGAATGTGTATATGTCTGCAACTGTATGTATGTGTGTACTAGTGAGTAGCGAGTATGTGAGTGCACGCGCACGTACGTATGCTTGTGTGTCTGTTTAGCTGTGATTAAGAGTGTGTGTGCTCGCTGTCGAAACGTGAGTCACATGTCCGTTGCTGATTGGTGGATGACGAATCGCGCGACTGGCCACGCTCCCTTCCCTCCCAATACTTACTCCATCATTACTCTACCTGCACCCCCACAAGTAGTCAGTGTAAGATCTACAGTTGCCAAAGCATTCATTATTCAACATTTTTATTTTATTTTAACAAGGAGATAAGTAAGCAGTAGAGGTGAGTTGTGTCCATGGCTAAACGGCGCAGATACTCAGAATGCTACCTCAACATTGGCTTCACCACTGTGATCGCCAACGACGGCATCGAGAAACCAAAGTGTGTTGTGTGCCAAAGAATCGATAGAAGTGGGTCGTTTCAGCAGCAGAGTGCAGCCGTAGTGGAAGCTTTATATGAGATTGCATTCGAAATTGCTAAACAAAAAAAGCCTCACACGATTGGAGAAACACCTCTTAAACCCTGCATGATGAAAGCAGTAAATCTTATTCTTGGAGAAGCCAGTGCAAAGAAGATGCAGCAAGTATCCCTCTCAAAGAATACTATACAGAGGCGCATTTCTAAAATGTCTATGGATGTGAAGGAACAGGTTTTGACTGAAATCAAGGGTTCCCCTTTGTTCTCCTTTCAGCTCGACGAGTCAACAGATGTAAGTTCATGTTCTCAGTTGCTTGTCTTCGTGAGATAAATTAATTCAGGTGACATCAAAGACGAATTCTTATTTTGCAGTGCACCTGAAACCACAACAAAAGCTGATGATGTCATGGAAAAAGTTAACTTTTTTTCAAGACGAAGATCTTCAATGGGAAAACGTGTGTGAGGTTTGTACGGATGGGGCACCGGCTATGCTGGGATCGAAATCAGGATTTCAGTAGAGAGTGAAGAAGCTAGCACCTCAAGCAAAGGGCATCCACTGCATGATTCATCACTATGCTCTCGCCAGTAAGACTCTCCCTGCCTCTCTGCAGGAAGTGCTTGAATCTGTAATCAAAATTGTAAATTATGTGAAGACACAAGCACTCAACACTCGCCTATTCAAAGAACTAAGCAAAGACATGAATGCTGACCACGAAGTCCTTCTCTTCTACACAGCAGTACGTTGGTTGTCGAAAGGAAACGTTATTAATCGTGTCTTTGAAATGAAAGATGAAATAAAGCTATTCCTGGAGACTTAAGAAAGAAAAGATCTTGTAGCTCACTTCGAAGATGAAGCATGGAATAAAAGGGTTGCATACCTAACCGACATTTTTGACCAGCTGAACAAGCTCAATTTGAAGCTTCAAGGAAGGGAAACACATGTTCTCCTTTTGCAAGATAGTCTTCGGGCCTTTGTTTCCAAACTGCAGAACTGGCGTCGGAAAACCAATCTTGGAAACATCGCTATGTTTGAAAAACTTTGTGGAGTGACGGATGAGTCTCAGATCCAACTGGATCAGTTCCTCAAGGATGAGATTACTGAACATCTTCAGTCTCTAGAAAAGGAAGTCGAGCGTTACTTCCCTGAGCTATCACAGGAACAGGAGGCCCTGGTAAGGAACCCATTTTGTACTGAACTTGATGTATCCAGCATCCCAGATGATATTCAAGATGAATTTCTGGATCTAAGGAACGACTCTTCAGCTCGTGATCTCTTCAAGGTGAAATCCGTGACTCAGTTCTGGTGCGCTATGTATCAGTCATACTCCAAAGTCAGCATGATAGCTTTACGTGTCCTTGTTCCATTTGCTTCTACCTACTTGTGTGAGGCAGGATTTTCCACTCTTGTCAATATAAAAACAAAGAATAGGAACAGATTGGATGTTGGAGATGACATGAGACTGGCTCTAACAAACGCTCGACCACGAATTTCAAAGCTTGCTGCTGAAATGCAACATCAGGCATCTCACTAGCTGGGTTGGATAGCTGTTCAAACCTATTTTAATATTATTTTAAAAAATATATGTTCTTTTTGTGAATTCAGGTTGGACCAATGTAATTTAATTTGCTGATAAATAATTACAGAATTTTTAAATATATTTTTTAGATGTTTCTTTCCCTCTCCTTCACAGAAAATAAAAGAAAAATTAAGCTGCTGATAGTAAGCCCTAAGTAGGGGGTCACATGGGTTTCAAACTTTTAGGTAAGGGGTCGCGAGTGCCAAAAGGTTGGGAACCCCTGTATTACAGTGTTGCTTGTGTATATGATTATACGTATAGGAGTGATTTAACTGTAACAGTTATAATGTGAATTATAGTTGTCATTGTGTGACAATACTTTAACGTATCGTATGTTGTCTTCTGGTGAGAAAGCTGACATTTTTATAAAACACAAAATTCCAAACAATTTTTCACTCAGTATATACGGTTGATAATAATCGGAGATTAATAATAAAGTTACAACTTTTTAGATTGTTTGAAACTAACAACATCTTTTAACAGAAGCGGGTATATCAGACATTATCTCATCTTACAAGGATTTTTCTAACGGACTTTTTCCACGGTTGTGTAAAACAAAAACGCGTAGAGTTTTCTGTAGTTTTGGTTTCATTTTGCAGTAAATGTGCCTACAATTTTTTGTTTCTAATATTAGACAAGGAACGACGGTCCTTACGCTACGATAAAAAGGAGTCCGCCTCGACCTGTGTGTTATTTGCCCCCAATGAACCAGGGTGAGTGGAGTGAACGCCATTCCGAATTCCACGTATATTTTGAATGTTTTATAATGATTATTAAAGCAATATAGATGGTTAAGATTTGTGTCTATATCAGAAATACCAGAAATTATTCGCTGTAAATATATATTCCACAGCCTGAGAGACCATGAAAGCTCCCGCAGCCCAGAAGAGAAAATAATAAAAACCAATAATTAGGAAATGTTCAATAACAACAATAGTTCAAACTAATGCTTTAAATAAGCAGCCACGCATGCGTACTGGTGAATTGCGTTTTAATGGTTGCACGCGTACAAAGTTGTTATTGTCTACATTTAGGTGCTGTGAGCTGATTTACGTTACAATAATGATTCTTGCAATCAAAGCGAGTTGAAACGTTCTAATTTGAAATCAATATAGCTGTAACTTCGATAACGTCATATTTTCAAGACAGACAGCAAACTTAGATGCCAAATTGTAAGATATTTTTTTTGTATTTATGGCTAAGCCAGTAATGCTATCGAACTCTTTCGATATGTTTAAAATGTTGGCAGATGGAGTACACCCAGCCAGTAGCACCTTGCTTAGCATTACCAATGCTAAGGAATTGGCTCACTCTTGTAAAGCACCTTCCGCTGAAGTTGTGAAGAATATTTTGTAATATCACAAGTTCTTGCCACGTTCCGCCAACTCATGTTAACACTTAACATACTTGTGTCATTTAGTTACGTAGCAGATTATAAGTTAGAAAGGTATACATATGTATTTGAAGAACCCGGGCTTTATGTACCAGCTTTCTAACAGCTTAAAATAGTATGTGTATGTGTGTCAGCTAAATTTTGTGTGACATACCTTACGGTGTGCTAAAGTTAGTATTATAATATATATGCAGGGTGGCCCGTAAGTCCCTACCCATCCATATATCTTATGTATCCAGTGTATCTGTGTGTTGTCCCTCATTCTCGCTGCATATATTATGCGATGCCATGTTCTGTGAGACATTTTCCTCAACATGGGCTTACATCGATCATATTCTCTGAAAAAAGGAATCAAATGTATAATACATGCGTAATTGAATATAACATAATAACATATGGATGGGTAGGGACTTACGGGCCACTCTGTATACATATATGTGACAGTTTATTTTCTCTTACAACGATTTGTGACAAGACAAGAAGCAACAAGAAAATAGATCTGGTATAAAATCAATGTGGCTCAGCAGTAAATCTGTGGGTTTATACAGCTAACAACTAGAATTTTATCCATGCAATAGACTGAACATGGGTAACCAACCCATTATGCAGCTTTATGCTTTAAAACAAAGTAAAAAATCAAAAGAGTAATCACTGTTAACAGGAAGGTAAGTAACTACTGTTAACAGGAAAGTAAGTTCAATTAACCACTGTTAACAGGTAGGTAAGTTTTGTTAACCATTGTTAACAGGAAAGTAAGTTTTAATTAATAACTGTTAACAGGAAGGTAAGTAAATACTGTTAACAGGAAGGTAAGTTTTATTAACCATTGTTAACAGGAAAGTAAGTTTTAATTAATAACTGTTAACAGGAAGGTAAGTAAATACTGTTAACAGGAAAATAAGTATAATTAACCGCCTTTAACAGGAAGGTAATTTTAATTAAACACTGTTAACTGGAAAGTAAGTTTAATTAGCCACTGTTAACAGAAAGGTGTGTTTAAGTAGCTACTGTTAACAGGAAGGTATATTTATGTAACTACTGTTAACAGGAAGGTATGTTTACGTAACTACTGTTAACAGGAAAGCGAGTTTTAAGAAAATACTTCAATTTTGCTTTTTATGTGCTAATTAAAGGTACAGTTTGTACTGCTCAAACTATTAATAATAACGTGTAGCATTTTCGGTTTAATATGTTCTTTTATTATCACATAAAAAATCCTTAAACAGATTCGTCATATATTTTGTTAATATTCCTGTTTTTTATTCTGCGAATTTTTGTGATCCTCCTGAGAGACTTGAGTTTCATATATCACATACGATAGAAACAGCATGTTACGTTTTATATTTCTCCAAATAGACCAAAGGTTTAATACCAATTCACATTCATTGAATTCCGTTTAGTTATGTACACACGCCGTATACCCAAACTTTATCCATTAGGAGTCAAACTGAGGTCCACACAGCAGACGACCTCTCCTGAAAGATCGGGTCCATACTGCCAGTCTGGTTCAAGTCCATCAGGTTCCAGTGGAGAAAGGCCAAGCAGCATGTGAAAGTAAGTGAACATATACAAATGAACAGTAAACGTTCGATCTTAGAACTATTACAACATATAAAATCCCAATCGATCGATTACTTACTCTGGGAAATAATAAAAATCAATTTCTTAGAATCGTTTGTATTAGGAAATAAATACAGTTATCAGTATTAATACAACCTGGCGAAGAAATCATTTTATGTATTCTACCCTACTATAGGCTTACTTTCTTCACACTGAAAGAAGGCTATAACTTCATTATTTACTGAAAGTCAGAGGTCATTTTGGTCAGTATGTCAAAAAGCTATTATACTATGAGTACTAATGCTTTATAATACAAATTAATTATTCAATTTTAGTTTGTTTCAAACAAGATATATAAAGAATGAGTTATTTTTTTATTATTTGCTTTGAATAAGGCTACATACTTAAATAAATAAATAAAATATAAAAATTTGAATATTACTAACAACGTTTCTGTCAACAACAAATTATGGTGTTTACGTTGCTTTTCCATTGGCTTTATCTGACTTAAAATTTCATACTTATTTGTTGACGAAAACGTTTAAAAATGTTTTCAATTATATCTTTGAAAACTTCCACTCTATTGTGAAAGTCGTGTCGTGAAGTTGTTTTTGTTTCTTACTATATATGACCACTTTAAGCCAAACATGTTTCTTTTGATCCAATCAATAAATCGTAAAAACTGGGTTTCTAGTTGTCCCGACTGAAACGAATCAACCGTTTAAATCGAAGTGATTCTTTCCCTGTAAAACATGTTTGTCTGTCTAGTACTCGTGCCATGTTCATAAATCACTCGATCATATGAACGCTATTATAAACCTGATAGTCAACAGAAAGACACGGTATAGTCAAACTTACAGTGAAAGAGTTGAATATCATTTTACACTGAACTGGGGGTTAATTAAAAATCGTAGAAACTAGGTCACTAGAAATCTCGAATGAATCGTTTAATTCATCATTCAGCCATTTTCAATTATTTATAAGTATCACACAGCGCCGCCCTGTTCGTAAAGCACCTTGTCAACAAATCACTATAACCTTCAAAGTCAGCGGGAAGTCTGTATAGTTAGGCTTAGAGTAATCAGCTTAGATATTTTTTATACTGAACTGTTACATAATTACCAGTATTGGAATGAAATATAAATCACTAAAGTATACATTTTTTCAACTGTGTAAAACAAATGTACCCATTTGAGTGTACGACATTTACATTTACAGTTCGAATTTAATGTAATAAAACTAGTATAGAACCATCAATCAGAAAGTGTTTTAACAAAGATTCGAACATTTCATCTATCCATAGTTTCGTAGAAGAGGTAATATATAGTGACCTCTAGGTCAATTTATTCACAGCATTTGTTAATACTAACGGGTCATACCAAGGCTCTGCATACACTGCTTACTCTACATACACTGCTTAGTTGTTGTTCTCTAAATAAAAAAGTAGTAGTAGAAACGTGGACAAACAAACAGCAACAGCTCTAACAAAGTCTCTTTCTTTTATTTCTAGCTATATGAAGTGAAAGATCTTCGTTTATTGCTAAGGAACGTTACGTTTTTGTTCACTTTGTTCTATTATTATTGTGTTATCAATGGAGAGCAGGTTGAACAGTTACACCCCTCCGTCCCCGTGAAATACATCGTTTCCTTGGTCCAGACAAACATGGCGGAAGAATTTTACTAGACTTAACCGTAGTCGTAACAACGTTGTTTAGAGGAAGTAATAAACCAACCATGCGCAGATCTTGTTACACTAGAGACACGAGTTTTCTCTTCGAATATTTTAAAAAATCCATCAATTTCATTCTTGTTCAATCAGAAATGTTCATTAAACTTACTATGTTTGTGACGTTTGATCTTTCTCACAACTCGGTTACCATCTGTTTCATCTCAACAAGTACATGATTATATTGCTTAGAAGAAAAAAATAATAGTTCGTCTCGTATGGTATAAGTGGAAATTAACTGCCAGTAAATATCTGTTTGTGGATAATTTAGTAAACTAAAATAATGATTACAGAATAATTGTAATGTTATTTCGCTAACATATTATAATTTATTCTTTGATAGATTGTTTAGGCAGAGTGTTCATGATGAAACTTTGTAGAATGGACGGCAACTGCCTCTTGTAGAGACGGAAGACTTTCAAAACGTCGTCTTCTACACTTGTATCTCCACAACAGGCAGTTGCCGTCCATTCTACAAAGTTTCATTATATTATCATAATATAGTATATCGTTTCTACCCAATGGAACAGGTTTGTTTCTAATCGCTATTTTTAGTTGGATTTTTAAACATTTATATAAATATATATCCATACATGAAACTCTCCTATTATCATTATGGAATGACCTGATTTGTTTTCATTTGTACTAGTAACAATTGTGAAACGTTTCGTGACAGTCACTTCAGTTATGAATCGCTGTGTAGTTTTGTTGTTTAACTTATGAGTAGAAACGCTTTTGTTTGCCCATGTCTTTTGGATATAGAACACAATCAATTGTGTGCCTTTCGTCAGCTAATTCGGATCAGTGCAGAGGATTTATGTGGTTATTTCTTGTTTGTGATTATCGCCAAATAGAGTAAGATGTACAACTAATGTATAAAAGCACATTCTGTATATATATATATATAAAGGAGGATCGATGAAACAAACTAATTTTTGGTATCTGATTTTTTTATATCCAATTTATTTCTCTGCCGGAAGAGGACACTCTATCAGGTAGAAACGTAAGCATTCTCGCGCATACGTAACACCCAACAGTATGGTGTTTGTGTTGTACTCGACGATTTTTTAAAAATTAAATGAACAATAAGGTTCGTGGATTTAATTTTATTAGTATTTATTTTCACATTTTCCGCCCCAAAGTGACACAACAGTGTCTTCGTACTCATAATGCTAGAAACCGGGTTTCGATACCCGTGGTGGGCAGAGCACAGATAGCCCATTGTATAGCTTTCTGCTTAATTATAAACAACGTAACACCTGAAGTTTTCCCTAATTTGTTACTATATTTGAGTAGACAAGGTTATGAGTAGAGAAAGACTGATTTACAGTTAAACTATGAAAACTTACAAGTAAAAGAAAAGTATTTAAATATAGATAAACAAAATTTAGTAGTTTATTCTGATGTTCCACAGCACGTTTCTTTTAGTCAATAATGAAACCAAAACCAAATATTTGTTTAATATGTGTCAATTTCTTAATACAATTTATTATCTGTTCTAGCTCTATAAGGGCTGAAGTTCCAGTATAATGACCGACAATAACGACGTCACAGCAAATGATATTTAAGATTTGTACCTTAACTGATGTTTTTGTAACGTAAACACAGATTAATTCGTCCAAATGCATCAGTTATGGTCCACGTTTGTTTGTTTAGTTTTGAATTTTGAGCAAAGCTACACGTGGGCTATCCGCGTTAGCCGTCTTTAATTTAGCAGTGTAAGACTAGAGGGAAGGCAGCTAGTCCTCACCACCCACCGCCAACTTTTGGGCTTCTCTTTTACCAATGAATAGTTGAATTGATCGTCACGTTATAACACTCCCAACGCTGAAAGGTCGAATATGTTTGGTGTGACAGGGATTCGAACCCGCGACCCTCGAATTACGAGACAAGCGCCCTAACCATCTGGCCATGCCGGGTTCTGACCATTTTAGAATCGTGTTTCATGTAATCGACTTTCTTATTCGTAATGTTTTAAAGATCTTATACTACGAAGAGTTTATTTTCTTTAAATCACACTTCTAAGCTAGTTTGTATGCACAGTTAATATATTTTATGTGGTGTAACTTCAAGTTACGAGTCGAGCGCCCTAACGACGTGGCCATCTATGGTGAATTATCCACTGATAAAAACACGCTAGATACATTATTCATCTAATAACTAATATTGTACGAAAATTTGTTTTTCACTATAATGCGATTTATTTTGTTTCAACTTATTTTATATTAAAATTGGAATTTTTACTTTCCCATGAATAGAAATAATTAATTTTCTAGAAGACAGTATCAAACCATCTGAGCAATCATCTAGTAATATTTCTAGTGCTACTGTGAAGAAAAAAGAACGTAGGTTATATACACTTATCCAATTACCCAAAGCCACGTCGTGCCATCTGCTTAGCCCACCGAGGGGAATCGAATCCTTGATTTTAGCGTTGTAAATCCAAAGACTTACCGTCATCCCAATGAGGGACAATCTTATTACACTTATCTAATTACCCATTTAGAGATCCAGATATAAATAAATGGTTTGTTTACATCTATCTAATTACCTGTTTAGAGTTCCAGAGATAAGTAAACGGTTTGGTTACACTTATCTAATGACCCGTTTAGAGTTCCAGACAGGAGCGTAGGTTTTTTTACACCCGATGGGGGGGATGATTTTTACAACCACTTATGTGGACTGTTCAATTTGTAAATTGGTAGTCTCTGATTACGTGAACCTGAAAGCTGTAAACATGCAGTCACAGAGTAATCTTGTTGCCACGATACTTCAAGGTTTCCATGTAGGTTTGTATAAGTGAGGTGTTGTGAACAGTTTTCAAAATGTTAATAGAATAAAGACAAATGTGTTACCAATTAACTGCCACATAAATTTATTTCTGTACACTGCACAGTATAAAAGATGGCCACTACACTTGACAAGGTTACTAATAACTTTCATTGTATGAATTACGTTTTCAAATATTAATAAAATTAGTAATTACCCGTGATAAGTTTATATCTACTGAAAAACTGTTTATGTTGTTTGATAAAAATAATTAAAATGTCTTTGTGAACTCTTGAAAATTACACATCAATACAATATAGCACACAATTATTCATACTTTTCATTGAAGTAAGATTCATTTAGTCCTCTAGTCTACATGTTCCCAAACGTAGACCGCATTTGTGATGATCTGTTTATGAATTCTTTGATAAGCTCTTCTATATTTATCTTTGTGAGTGTGACAAACTGCCACATGGTTGAGGCGGCACTGAGACATAGTTGACCTTAACCACGTCTTCAACCGTCTTAATGCAGAAAAGCTGCGTTTACATTTGCAGCTGGATACTGGACATACAAGAACATTTTTCATGAGAAGAAACACTTCACTAAACATCTGCTGGCTTGTTTCATGCATTTTACAGTAGGAATCCTTCGCACCTTTCAGATATACTGCTTTTGTTGTTCCTTTGAACATGGGCAACTGGAACTCGAGCCGTTGTGCAGAAATTTCTGGATAGAAGTTTATAACAGAGTTGTCAATCTTGCCAGATGTGATGATGTTCTGAAGTGCCAGATATTACCTCAAGTCATTATTGTCTGCATTGAATCTAGTGGTCAGATGTTCTACGACTGTGTCCACAAATTTAAAATATTGGCTTCTGTAGTAACCTTTAGCTGTTGTAGAATGGTGTGCTGAACCATCACCTGTGATCCTTTTGGGGGGTCTGCGAATGCGTGGTAGTTCAATAGGCACCAGATCTAGGGAAGTTACCTTTTTCTCAGCTTCATCAAATATCTTGTTGTAATTTTCTTTTGTTCGCAATACCCGCAATTGCTCAACTGTCATTGCAGATGCTTGAATTATGCCAGATACTGTCGCTGATTTTGCTTGGAATGCACGGTTTAGTTCCTCTTATGCAGCTAATGGATGCTGAGCCATCAGCAATCCTAAAATTGTCTTTCCTTTGTCAAATCTGTCCAGCAGACCTCGTGCTTTCACTGCTACATCTGATTTTTCATTTGCTAATTCAGACAAAGAATCAACAATGTCACTGTAGTGATCATTAGGACGTGTAATTGCAGATAGGCGGCACAACCAGCGTGTTGGACACAGTGGGCGGATGTATTTAACTGGACCATTGTGGCTGTCTGACGATACAATATTTTCAAAGATTGTCTTGTACTTGCCTGACTTGTGAAGCAATACACCAAGTTCATGTACCCACTGGATAGAATCCCGAACACATTCACAAGGTTCAACTGCATGTTGAATTATTAAATTAGCCTTGTGTGCTCCGCAGTAAAAAAACAAAGCTGGCAGTTGTTTCTCTTTTAT
Source organism: Tachypleus tridentatus (assembly GCF_004210375.1). Taxonomy (NCBI): domain Eukaryota; kingdom Metazoa; phylum Arthropoda; class Merostomata; order Xiphosura; family Limulidae; genus Tachypleus; species Tachypleus tridentatus. Next base: position 76,754,678 of record NC_134836.1, on the reverse strand, counting down.
TTTTGCCTTGCATCCACTGTACGCACCACTCATGTTAGCGGCTCCAACATAAGTTTGTGCTCTTAATCCTGACAGTGGTAAATTGAGTCTAGTCAGTACATCAAGTATAGTCGAGGATATTGTTTCACCAGTTGTATTGGAAACACTGTACAAACAAAGAAATGTCTCATGGACGTCAAGGTTCTCATCTACGTATCGTACACATAATGCTTCCTGTTCGGCACCTGTAAAATCTTGAGTGCCATCAATCATTAATGCAAAGATTTTACTTTGATGCACTTCGTGTGCTATGTTCCTCAGTATTTGATGGCTGAACATCTCCATTATTTCATTCTTAGCCTGGGGTGATGTGAATGTGGTTTTCTTTGACAAGTAGGCCGTCAACTCAGGATCTTCCTCTTCCAGAAGCTTCATTAACTGCAGGAAGTTCCCCTCCGTATCAGTATGTCCACGTAATGCTAAACCTTGACGCAGTAAGAAACGTAAACTTCTGAATGTTTTGGCTAGACTTCTTTTACATTCTTCCTGCTGCTTCTTTTTTTCCATCATGTAGCTGGACAGTCACTGGAGTTACATCAAGTGAACCTTCTGGATATATAGCGAATCTGTGCTGAGAGGAGGATTGGTGTTTGTTGAATTTCTGTTTTGCTTTTTTCCAGGTGTAAAAACCGGTGAATATGAAGGTGTACTCCACTGGCCTCTCCAATTTCCCTGTAAAAAGGCCTCTATTTTCTGCCTTGGCACTTTGAAAGCATATGACTTTTTGAGTCTGATTGTCGAAGTGCAGCCATGGGAACTCATTAAACCACTTGCCCTGGAAGTTGATATTTTGAGATTTTGCTTTCTGTAATGGTATTAGTTGTGCGTCTGGATGATATGGCTTTCCACACTGTATCTGTGGAGTGTCAGAGCTTTCATTACTGCAAAACTTGTTTCACAACTACCTGGTGGTTCTTGATGTGCCATAGTTGCACAAGTATTTTCAGACTCGTCCTCTGAAGAACATGGTATTTCCTCTGTATGGCAAGTTTCCATTCTTTTGCTTGAGGTTGTTAGATTATTAATTATCTGCATCTGCATTACTAGTACTAGTAACTGACTTGCAGAACTGTCTAATATCGGACAGTTTCAGACGCTTGCTTGTCATAGTTGGAATCTGTTTCCCAGATGACTCAACAGGCTAAAATACAGTCTTTATTGAAAAACGAACAAAGATAGAACAGAATGGAAGTAGGAATTCTGGGTAGGTATTTGGGTTAACTTATTATTCTGTTACCCGAAGGGAAACGAAAAATAACCCAGGGCGGTCAGAAACTGTTGTTTCTCTTCACCCCACACGAGACAAGAATAAATTAGTCACCTGATCTCGAAAATAATTAACTGAATTAGAGTGGCACGTTGGTTGTTAATCTAGAGTGATAGTCACTAATGGCCTTATGGAGTTAACAGTATTGTGCATCTAATTGAGGAGCGTCGGGAAACAGTTGAGAAGCGGGCCGACGAGCCGGAGAGAAAACGAAGAATGAAGAGAAAAGGTTCAGCACATTTCGTCCGAAGAATTATGTGGCGTAAATATTGTCGAAGTGAAGGGTGCAGAGAGATGCAAACACAGTCCGTCGACATAATTAAGACACGTGACTTTGATTAACTGGAATTTAAACACTTACAATTTAGGTACTAAATTTTGGGCTGGGATCTATAGATCCTATGAAACAAAACTTTTGCTGTGGGGGGAAACGAAAGTACCCCGAAAAAACCCACTTTCACGACCAGGGCGCCGAATAAAAGGCCCTGACCGTGCCCGGAAGAAGAGCTGTAAGAAAAAAATACAAGGATTAATTAATAGAGACATACGGTAACAATAACAAAGAGATGTGCAAATGATAATAATAAACATAGATTGCAACTAGGGTGCATTTTAAACAAAGAAGACGAATGTTAGAAAGGACATGACGGATCATCTAGGATACATAGATCTGATTCCAGCTTGGCCGGAGGAGGAGTGTTGATGAAATTCTTCCTAGGTGAAAAGTGTATATTTATATTTCTCCTGAGTCCAAATGGGTGACGGAGGAAAGAGTCGGGATCCATGGATGACTTGGATGAAGGAGTAATCTGGGCTTCTTCCTGTACTAACTTGCTGGATGCTCTTGTGAGTCGCATGTTTCCAGGAGTATGGATTTTTTGGTGATTCATGGCTATGTTTGTTTGAGAATCATCGTCTACTGTTTGGACATGATCGGTCGAAGCTGAGGCTCCACGAGTTTTAGTCTCTTGAGTGGTCGTTTGGGTGTTCTGAGTTATTTTGTTACAGGAATTTGTGTGGGTACACTTGTCGGATGATTGATTTAAAACTTGCGGAGGGTCGATGGGCGGAGTAGATATTACGTTAGGTTGCAAGACAAGTTCAGGTTGCTTGGGTGTCCTTGGTTTGGTTGGGTTGCGTCGGGGCGTTCGGCACTAAAGTGTAAAATGTGATAAAAGCACCCATTACGTAGAATGGTGTTGGCAATATGTTTGTAGATTGTGACTATTTTCACGAAGTTAGTAGCTTGTTTGGTGGATTTCGAGAAGATTCGGTGGACGGCGTACATAACTAACTTTGGTTTTCGATGGCGCATATGATTTCGCTTGGGTGTATGGAAGGGTGTATTCCTCTCACAAAAACAGAAAAAAAGGCTTATTCGGCTTTTGGTCGGTTAGTATATGATATTTATTTCAGGTGTTCCACGGCTCGCAAAGGTATTCTAGGTCTGTAGGCGTTGACGGCTGGAGGAGAATACCTCCATTCGAAGAATCCGTGTTCCGGACGGGTCTATGGAAGCACTGGGCTTGGCCTGGGCAATAAAAGTAGCTATTTGCAGGGGCGAAAAATGTGATGGTAGACCGTCGACGATTACTTGCGGGACAGGTGGTGAGATCGGGGCGGTGGGTCCGGGCAATGAAAACGTCATGTTGGCAAGGCAGTGGGAGAACACACGTCTTTTTGCTCGGCGTCAAGGAGGAAACGGAAGTAGGATTGATTGATACTGGACAAGTGTTTAGGTTAACTTATTATTTCGTTCCCCAAAGGTGAACGAAAAATAACCAGGGGCGGTCAGAAACTATTGTTTCTCTTCACCCCACACGAGGCAAGAATAAATTAGTCACCTGATCACGAAGATAAATAAGTGAACTGGTGTGGCATCGTGGTTGTTAATCTAGAGCGATGGTCATTAATGACCTTGAAGTTGACAGTTTTATGTATCTAATTGAGGAGCGTCGAGAAACAGCTGAGAAGTGGGCCGGCGAGCCGGAGAGAAAATGGAAGTAGGACTAAACTGTACAATGTATTTCAGTCGAACGCGCGAACCTCACAGTGACTACCGAGCCGACTGACCGCCTGGGCATCGCTGGGACAATAATGGTGCTAGTTACAACACAAGTAATTGCAAATTTCTCGAAAATACTTAAACAATCACAAATATATTATATTCCTGTTAAAGCTCATCAAAAGGCAAACACGTTGTGATATAATGTCTATAAGCACGTCTATTAAATAAAAACACCTAAAGAAAAACTAGCAATACAATTCAAGTAGAGGCTTCAGGCCGTTGAAATCGCTCCTTTTGTGTTCTAATTATACAAGAAAATAGAATATTTTTACTATCTATGATAAGAGAATATATTGTTCTTTTACCATAAAGCACCAGCACTTTATTAGAGGGCGTTGATACTCTGAAATTTCATGAATTAATGATGGCCACAAACACAGGTCTAATGAGCCCTGTTGTAAAATCGTGGCTCAGACTAAAGGGAGCGGAGGGGGGTGATGTTGAGCGCGTCTGGATCCGAGCGGCCCGAACCTGTCGTTAACTGTACACTAAACGTACACTGTGGTCAGCAGTTCGGCAGCTAAGGAGAGTAAGGCGTTCAACAATAAAACCGGCTAGACATGCATAAGAACAAATGGCGTTGGAAAACCGCACAATATACACATAAGATTGATGCAGCTACAAGCTACAAATGGCCTGCCAGATCTAGATTACAGGAGTTTACGCTTGGAAGTAATATTTTCGAATTTCATGCTTTGTTCAATCTGTTGTGATGAAAATTTTACTTAATCTTACACTACGTACAAGATGTAGGTAGATTCTGTGATAGTGCTTGCAAGACTTGCATGTATACTTAGGCCTACTGACTGATACTTACGAACTATCGCTTAGGTCGAAAAGCTAAGAAGCACGCCTATATTAAAGATGTACATTACGAAAAAATAACCAACATTTGGAAAAACTTATAACAAAACACAACATTCAGTAAACACCAAATTTATTCAAAAACCAGGTACAAACTTAAAGTCCATATTATGTAAAAACTATACTGACAAACACAACACCAACGTAATTTATAAAATACAATGCATAACTGCCACAATTTCTATATTGGAGAAATGAGCAAAAAAATAGAAACTAGATTCAAAGAACACTCACACAAAAACAACACCTTCACACGTTTTTTGAACACTGCAAATCAAATAAACACAACGTAACCATAGAAAACACCCAGATTTTAAGTAGGGAAACAAATATAAACAAACGCAAAATTAAAGAAGCCCTACTTATAGAGCAACTAAAATCAAAATTAAACCAATATAAAGGAACACCTTTATACCTATACTAATTAATAACCTATATCCAACTGCAACGCCCCCTACAATCCCGTACCCGTTTATACTCTCATCCTTAAGATATGTGTCCGTCAACCGTCACATTCAAACTCTCTCTCTCTTTATCTGAAAATGACCTAGGAAGGTCGAAACGTTGTTCTCTCTTTATCAATAAAAGTGTTAATACCCATACCAATCGTTTTGAGATACAAATGTAGAGTCGAGGGAATATTAAACAACTAGAGTCATGAATCAATTCTTATTGAAGAATATAACATACAAATATTAAAGGAAAAGCTTGTATTATATGATCAAACCTGCTTTGTAATAGGATGGGTGTATAATTTCATCAATTATTTATTGAAGAATTAGCAAGTAACTTTTCTATGTATGAAACAGAAAAACGTGCAGGTTTTCTTGCGTAAATTGTAATGTGCATCGATCAGTATTTGACTATAAAATAATATAATTACCACTAGATGGCACAATTATCAGAACGAACCTGTGTGATTCAGTGCTCGACAATAAAAAATCATTAAAAGATTAACCTCTAGGTTTAAGTGTAGGGAAGGGAAACCATTTGACCACAAAAATATGAAATGTCATGACCTGACACGCCACTCATTAAGGTTATGTAACTGTCTCACTAGACACTAATTAAATAAAATTATAATATTCCTCGTACACAGTTATTATACTGTTTTACTCTTTTTTAAAATGAATGAAGTATCGAGAGACATCTAACGGAGGAAGACAGCAATAACTCTGCTCCATGAATACACACTGTATTTAAAAAATAAACGAATTACAACACCATGAATAACACCGAATGTGTGTTTTTTTTATAGCAAAGCCACATCGATCTATCTGCTCAGCCCACCGAGGGGAATCGAACAATAACACCGAAACTATTGATAAGGATGTATTACACTTTATTTTTTTTGTAATTAAACGAAAAGCTACACAGTGTATAATTTGTGCTCTACTCACCACCTGTATTTTGATACCGTTTTAAGTCCACAGACATGCCAGTGGGAGGTAATGTATTGTGAATTTAATCACTATATGTGACATTATGTAACATAGAAGTTTTGATTTTATATAGTAGCTAATATTCAGAGTTTGCAGATGTGTCTGTTTTCCCAAATTTTTCCGAGTTTGCTAACAAATCTTTACACGTTATTGGATACAGATTTACCAGCTCTACGTATTACTAACGGACACTGCAACGGCAACTTATAGACTGTCTGTTTACACACACATAAAATAACAAAGTTCACTTACAAAAGTACAAATAAAAACAGCGAGTTAGACCTCTACTGCAGAGATATAACATTATTTTAAAACATCTCATAGGTACAGCGGATTTAACTTCTGACGGGTTTCTTTCCATAGCATAAAAAGTTATTCCTCAGTCTAAAAATACAAAATTAAGGTGTGATGTTTTATGATTTTTTAAAATTTCAAAAATTAAATCATGTCTTGAGGTGAAAATTATAAACTAAACACTTCATTAAAATTTAAACTGAAAACTGATTTCAAATACTATTTTTGTAATAAAGGGTCTTAGAATTTCTAAAATTTATACTTCCTAAAATTTATTAATGGAAATACATATAAATAAAAATAAATATCTTATACTAAACTGAAATGAATTACATAAATCTTAACTTGTCATTGGTCAACAACATTTATAAAACTCCACCGGTAAATGTAAGGACTTACAACGCTAAAATCTGGGGTTTGATACCCGTAGTAAACAGAGCATATATAGCCCATTGCGTCCCTTTGTGCTTAATTACAAACATACACTAGAAGCAATGTTTTTTTAGGCTTAGTTTAATTAAAAGTAACTTCTAGTGCCACCTAAAAAATACAGAGCATATATAGCCCATTGTGTACCTTTGTGCTTAATTACAAACATACACTAGAAGCAATGTTTTTTAGGCTTAGTTTAATTAAAAGTAACTCCTAGTGCCACCTAAAAAATACAACAATTTAATATTAACAATTTCAATTAAATTCACCATTCAGCATTAAGTTCTGAAATATCCTGTGTTGTTCATTTTCACAAGTTCAGAATAAGAAAGCATAAAAATATAGTACAAGATTTTCGTGGAATTTTCGTTTTAAATACCAAACTGGGAGAGAATGCGGGATCAAATGCTACCCCTAAACTAAACATTACAGCCATACAGTCTGATTTTATCAAAAAAATCAGTTAACGTACATTGTTGGATAGTGTGTTTGTTTCTTGTCGGATTTGAGGATATGTTAGAAGACGACTACTTGCACTCACTGTCAGTAATTTTGAGGTGGTAGATTTGTTTGTTTGTTTTTGAATTTCGAGCAAAGCTACATGAGGGCTATCTGCGCTAGCCGTCCTTAATTTAGCAGTGTAAGACTAATGGAAAGGCAGATGGTCATCAACACCTACCGACATCTCTGGGGTTACATTTTTACCAACGAACAGTGAAATCAACTGACACATTATAACGTCTCTCACGGGTGAAAGGACGAGTATGTTTGATGTGACTGGGATTCGAACCCTCAGATTACGAGTCCACCACCCTAATCACCTAGCCAAGCCGGGCCAAAAACTTAAGTAAATAAGACAGACGTTACCTCTGTAAAATATGGTACAATATTTTCTGATATATATGCAATATATTATAGGTCATATCTGAACAGACCTGGTCGTCAGTACAGCTATGTTGATCGCTTAAACCTCCCAACGAAATTTCAGTTAAAACTGACTCAAGAAAAATCAACCTTTGACATTCTGTTAAGTATGATATTATTAAATATTTTAAAACATATTTCGTAAGGTATAAACCACAGTTCTTATTTTAGTACGAGAACAACTCATTTTCATAAGTATAAAACATGGACACCACTCACACATAACTCAGTTTATCAAAACGACAATGAAATTAAATATATATAAGTGTTCTAAGTTTAGCTGATTTCATTATTGGATACACTGGAATATAAAATGTACAAGGAGAAAAGGACATGGTTTGTTTACGTCCAGTATCCTTCAAGGTTACACAGAGGTTAATTGCACAAGCAATTTCATAAAAGGAAAAGTAGAAGGAACACAGAAATCAACATCATTTTGGGGCTACGATAATGAAAAAGTGAAATTTGACTGTCACTCTTATAACGTAGTCGTAGCCACAGAGTAGAGATTGCTCTATTTTTATTCTTCTTTTTTCCTCTCGCCAACGAGACGCAACGATGGACATCCGTATCGTCAATCCGGAACGTTAGTCATTAGACTACTTGCAAATGGGATATATAAGATTTAGCTAAATGAAATCTCGAATTAAATTTTGTGTAAAACACGAATATTCTCTAAACTGCGATGTGTTACGTCGAGCCTTCCAAAAGCACATCCAAAGACAAGGAGTTTCACACATTTGTCTAGATCGAATTATATTATGAGATATACAAAACCTGTCTTAATCGGCAACTCCTTCCAAGTTTTCCTCTTCGACTTTTATATATTTCTTTAAATAACAACGTGATTTTTGTTGTTTCTTTCAGTATGATAGTAATTTCAAGAACTCTTACATAACGATCTATTTTCTACTTAACCATACCACTAGCAGTTCTAAGTCTGGATTTTTGTCCACTTGAAGATTCAGTGTCTTTTAGTCTCTTGTTGTTCCTTTTCTGATACCTTCCACGCACTTTTAATAGGATGGTGATGTAATCTGGCCAATCATCGGGCAGTAGGACTAGTAAGAAGCCAATAACAATCAATGATATTCCAGCCAATTCCATTCCTTTAAAGACGACTCCGTATATATATATATCGATGACTAAAAACGAAACAAAATGAAATGTACATTATTTTATAATAAGACGTGAGTTTTTATTTCAACAAAATTTAGCATTTTTCTGAAGATTAAAGCACTTCTAAAATGCATGTGCCTTAAAACTAGAATCTTAAGAGAACCGAATTCAGCTAACAATTTACTTATCACAAACTTTTCAAAGGCTTTTCAAGGATAATTACATCTTCATTTTGCTTCTGAACATATATGTTTGTTTTTATAAGACTATTTTTTTATCTACTAGATGCCTAGTACCAATGCATAATTTGTATTTAAACTGTAAATACAGATAAAGATCTTATTAGATGGTTATATCGTGCAACATGTGAGGAATTGTTTCATCCAATATTTTTCTTATTCTTTGATAAATTGTTTAGTGGAAAAAAAATTCTTGTTCAGTAGCTCTAATTAATTATTTATAAATCTTCTAGCCGCTAATTATATATTATATAATTTACGAAAGATTACTAAGAAATTGTTGGCCGTGGTCGATAAGGGCTCGCCTTTCAAGCGCTTAATCAAGTGTTCGCTATTTCACTTGCTGTGTTTACGTTTTGGTGCGACGAATGAGGGCGAAATACAAGGTACTTTAAAAGCTATTTTACAGCAGATTTTACATTTCTTAAATATCATGTTTTAAAAATATTTGCACACCGAACCATCTTCTTCACATTCATAGCACTTAAAAATTACGCCAATTTTGTATACAGTTGGACAAAGTTTCGGTACTTACAATTTTAAGATTTTCTGGAAAATGTCATGCAGCTATAGAATTTAAGGTAGGCAAAGCTAGTGAATGGTATTTTATAAACGTGTATAATATTCAGAATAAACGAAAACATTCACCATTTTTAATTCTGAAATGTGGTAACTTATTACCTGATGAAGCTGGTATCGAGAGGACGAGACCAAACGAAAGAAACACTTCATATGTACAGACTATTCCAAAACTGCCAATTAAGTTGGTCACTGCAAAAACAGAGACAGACTTTAACTTTCTCTACTCATGAGAAGAAACGACTGTCGAAGAAAAAGCAGATGTTTTCTCATTTTAGATATAAGCCCACAAACAGAGAGTATTGATTCGTTTGTTTGCTTTTTAATTTCGCGCAAAGCTACACGAGGGATATTTAAGCTAGCCGTCCATAATTTAGCAGTGTAAGGCTAGAGGGAAGGCAGCTTATCATCACCACCTACCGCCAACTCTTGGGCTACTCTTTTACCAACAAATAGTGGGATTGACCGCACATTTTGACGTCCCACAACTGAAAGGGCGAACATTTTTGGTGTGACGGAAATTCGTCAGCTAATTACAAAATCAATTATTAATTACAAAAAACATAAGTCATAGTTAACTGAGGCATGGATAGATAATAATTAAGATTTTATACTAATTACCAATAATTGCAAAAAAAAGGACAAAATCTTTGAGTGTGTAATACTAGATAAATTAGTTAACTAACAAAAACACGTCAAAATGCATCAAAACATGCGTAATAAAGTAAATAAAGCAGATTCTCTCAAACAATAGGTAGCAACCTGACTCCAAGAAAAGTTCAAAAGAGCTCCAAACGATGGGCGTGAAAGAGGTTGAAACAAAGTTACTTGACCTTCGTTATATGACGGATTATGACTAATATCATTTCTTATAACAGTTAACATGTTTATAATGGAGTATTTTAAGGTTTTCGATTAGATGAAAAATAAACTATACTGTCTGGAATTCTATTACCATATTATTTTTAAGTGGTATTTGCATTTAGTAACGTGTAACCTGAGAAAAAGGGAATCTTAACTGTTAACTCATAAAAACAAGGCCTCGCAGTGGCACAGCGGTACTTCTGCGGACCTATAATGATAGAAACAGGTTTCAATACCCGCGGTAGACTGAGCACAGATATCCCTTTGCGTAGCTTTGTGCTTAATAATAAACTAGAACTCATAAAAAAAGATTTCTGAAGGAAGAGTTTCGAAAACATTTGATAGAAACCACTGAAAATATAACAAATAGTTCCTTTGTTTATAAATAAATGTACTGAATTAGGCAGTTGACAATAACTTAAAATAATTTAAAACATTATTGAATGGAATAGTAAAGATGGCGCCACACTTGTGAAGATTAACGTAAACGAGCACTTACAATCATATTGCTGTTGTTTGTTTGTTTTTTAGTTTCATCATTACCTAAAGACAATATTGCAGCTGCGACTAGTGGCACCCACGGTAACTGGCTCCAATTTATAGCTTCAATATGAGTCAGGTGGAGAAATATAAAAAATGGCCATATAACCAGTAGATTTAAAAGAGCAATCATCGTAAAAAATATGGAAAGCTGTCCGGAAGTGACGTTTCCAATCAATTTCTTGAAGAATACCTGTTAATAAAAAGAACCAAGAAAGTTATCCCTTCATGGAAATATGTCTGCCAAAATCAACCTGTATGGTAATATAGATTAAAAGGGTGATAAAGGTATAGTTTTGTTCGTATAATCAAAGAAGTATAAAACCAATTGCTCCTGGAAATTTCATAGGCAACGAAATATGCAGACTCGGTTTAATAGAAATATTTTTTTTTTAAACCAAACCTTAGGATTTGATTTATCAGATTACCGAGTTACTATCTAATAACACAAAGTAGTGTTGTTATGTGTATAAGCATGAAGGGGTGTGTTTATATGTTTGTTTTATTGTTGTTGTATTTTGTAAGTTTCCTAAGTCTTTTTTCTGTTTTATCTATTCACTTATCTTTTTTTCAAATTTCGGAATATAGATATGTTAAGAAGCAAAGTCCAATGTTAATTTGAGTCATTAAATAAGAAAAAAGAAGATTTTATAGAAAATACAAGTGAGGAATAAGCTACATTTTTTTAATTTCCAGTGATTTCCATGTTAATTCTTTAGATCTAATCTACACAACTGGCTATCTTTATGCTGTCCGACACAGATATGAAACCCGTGTTCGAGCGATACAAGCTATAAGACTCACTGTTAAGTTCCTAGAATGCACACATGCCTTTGTTATTATTGATCAACATTATTTTAAAAAAGATATTTTGTTTTAAAGCTTAATCTCCTAGTAACTAACTATGATACTTTATTTTTTTAAATCTAGCACTTAGCTCTATTTATTTTCAGGTTTGTAGTATATTGTAGTATTAACACAAATTTTGTGAACATAATAACGAATTATTCAGTTTACGAAGTTAAAGCCATAAAATCAGAGGTCAGATTATCCACGATTACGGTCTTCCAATGATATACAGTGTGTCTGTAGACTTATAACGCTAAAAACCGAATGTCGATACCTGCGATGGGCAAAGTACAAAGAGCCCATTATGTATCTTTGCACCAAAACAGCAGCTATAATTTTATTAAATCTTAGCTCTATTTATTTTCAGGTTTGTAGTATATTGTAGTATTAACACAAATTTTGTGAACATAATAACGAATTATTCAGTTTACGAAGTTAAAGCCATAAAATCAGAGGTCAGATTATCCACGATTACGGTCTTCCAATGATATACAGTGTGTCTGTAGACTTATAACGCTAAAAACCGAATGTCGATACCTGCGATGGGCAAAGTACAAAGAGCCCATTATGTATCTTTGCACCAAAACAGCAGCTATAATTTTATTAAATCTTAGCTCTATTTATTTTCAGGTTTGTAGTATATTGTAGTATTAACACAAATTTTGTGAACATAATAACGAATTATTCAGTTTACGAAGTTAAAGCCATAAAATCAGAGGTCAGATTATCCACGATTACGGTCTTCCAATGATATACAGTGTGTCTGTAGACTTATAACGCTAAAAACCGAATGTCGATACCTGCGATGGGCAAAGTACAAAGAGCCCATTATGTATCTTTGCACCAAAACAGCAGCTATAATTATATTAAATCAATCAAATATTATCACAGATACAGTTATCAATGGTGTACTCTAGGATCTACTGGATTAAATCGTCGTGGACTGACTGGGGAGTAAGGTGCCTTTGACAAAGGTGTAAATTGGAAATCGAAAATATTGAAAATTCACCAAACATCCCCCTAACGTCAGTCGTTATATTTTTTTTTTTTTTTCAGTGCTGTATTTATTTTGATATTATACGGGTATGAAAATGGGTCAGCTATTCGGCTGAACAAATGCGGAAGGTAATTAACTTCATGTAGAACAAAATAATAAAAAAGCAAAATTCCATTGTGAATCACTCTTACCTGTATCAACTCGAACGACAAAGGTACCGCGAAATTTCCATTAAAGGAATATCCCTAACAGGACCGCGTTATGATTGTTTTTCGCTCTTCCATTAGAGTCATGCAGTTGACCCGTGTCTTAAGAGAGTATTTTAAATACACAAGCAACAATTGTTCATATAAGCGTTAAACCTTTAAGTATATAATTGTAAAAGAAAACTTCAAGTTAATTTTACATTAATATTTTAGACTACTTTCTTTTAAATCTTAGATATAGCATTTATCGTGAATTAAAGCTAATTGTCTTGAACTCAATAGCACAATTTTATGCGGAAGATGAAAAAGCATTTTGACATATATGTACTTAAAACAGCTTTTTTTAATATATTGAATATTATTATTAATATTATCAGACTTAACAAGAGAATATCATGACATTACATTCCTGTAAAAAAAACACTTTATATTGCCTTTGTGTTACGAGCCTTCTGTCAACACTCTAAATGGTTTTGTAAATGGAATAAAAACCTGTTGTATAAGAAATGTACAATAACTTTAACTTCGAGATTATGGAAATACATTGAACAGAATAAATATGAATAAACTCCCAAACTAAGTTAATCAAATTACTAAGATTGTTACCTTTAACATATATATTTTACCTACAACTTAAATACCTTATACACTACTATTTCATCTGGATTGGCATGGCTAGGTGGTTTGGGGTTCTCAATTCGAAATCTGAGGGTTACGGGATCAAATCCCCGTCACACCAAATATGATCGCCCATTCAGCTGTGGAAGCGTTATAATGTTATTTTCGTTGGTAAAAGAGTAACCCGAGGGTTGGCTGTGGGTGGTTATGGTCAGCTGCCTTCACTCTAGCCTCTCACTTCTAAGTTACTGATAGGTAATGTATATAGCCCTCGTGTAACTTGCACGAAATTAAAAAAACAAACAAAAAACACTGTTATAATCCATTTTCCCATTTATCTTGGAATATATACATTGCTGGCCAAAAAACCTTAAGACCAATGAACTTAAAGAAAAAATATGCATTTTGCTTTGTTAGACTCAACCACTTATTTGAGTAGAGCTTAGGAAGATGAAAATAAGAAAAGGGAAAATAAACAACTTTTTTAGCATTAAATAGGGAAAATGTAAACACAATGAAATTAGCCTCAGTACTAGCTAGTCAAAAGTTTAAGACCATACCAAAAATAAGTCCTAAACAGGATAGGAAGTGCCCAACAAGATATTTCAGTAGTGAGTTGCACGGCCGTCATTGCGAAAAACTTCAAACATTTGCTTTGGCATGGTCGATATAAGCGTTTGCAGAAGGCTGGCTGGACATGGTATTCAATTTGTGAAGATGGCTTCACGAAGATCATGTACTGTTTGGAATTGACGTCCATTTCTATAGACTTCCCTTGCCATCCACTCCCAAACATTTTCAATGGGGTTCAGTTCGGGCGAACACGCTGGATCGTCCAAAAGAATCACGTTATTCGCCATGAAAACGTCCTTTGTCCTGCGGGCTTTGTGGATTGCAGCGTTGTCCTGCTAAATGATCCAGTCATTTCCAAACAAGCAAGGACCTTCAGTCGGGTGTAAAGAGCACATGTGTAGCTTTATGCTTCCTTACAAACAACCACAGCCATGTCTTTTGAACTGAAATATCCCCAAATGTCCAAAGCTAATTCGTGTAAGAAAATCTATGTCCTATTTCAGTACATTAATATAAATTAGTTATGATGTTACATTAGTTCTTATCAGAATGTTATTTTCTTTTACTTAATTAAAGGGATTTAAGTGTGGCCTAGTGTAACTACATAAAAAAATATATGGTAAAAAACAGCTATATTTACCCAAGTGTTTTCGCTGAATTATCTTAGTGAAAATTATACGTTAACCTACTTTCAAAGAGTGGATAAATTGCTCGTTTAAGATTCTCATCTCGTATGTCTCTCGTCCTTTATAAGAAAAGTCACGTATTTCTTTACTTTAATAACCCATCAAAGTGAACTTAACTGTGATACCTGGGTATAATCTTCAAACACCCTGAATTAATCAATTACGGATTTCACAGTGTTCTTGTACCAAATGTGGCTAGCGAAGATAACCCTTGCGTAGCTTTGCGAAAAGTTAAAAAAACAAAACAAAAACACTACTATAACCCATTTTCTCATTTATCTTAGTATATATGTCTTTGTCCTCCAGTGGCGCAGCAGTATGTGTACAGGCTTATAACGCTTGAAACCGGGTTTCGATACCCGTAGTGGACAGAGCACAGATAGCCCATGTGTTGCTCTTACCAATACGTTGTAGTAAAGCCACACATAGCTTTATGAGCATATAAAACTTAAAACTTTCAAAATATTCCTAAGTTTTGTAAAGATATTTCTAATGTAATTTTACCACATTTAATATTCTATATTATTGGTCCTTAAGCGTGCAGAGAACACTAATTATTATTAATACATTAGTATATACTAGTTAAGAACATGTCATATTATTGCCTTATTAGAAAGTTCTAGTCTTTTACTTATTTAATTGGATTAAGCGTAGCCTAGTGGTTAGTGTGCCCGACTGTGAATTTGAAAAACAGTTTTTTCGACTCGTTGCTGCAAAAAGCAATCAGAACTTTAAATCGTGGGTGCGCTATAAATGTGACAGTTAAATTTCTATAATTCGGACAGACAAGAGAAACTTAAACGTCGGCGATGCCTGTCTCTTAAACCTAGTATTTCAACTCAGAATGAGGTGTGTTGGTTATTAGCAGATAGCCCTTGTATAACTTTACGAAAAAGACTTTATAAAAGTACTCATATAATTCATGATATGTTAACGATTGTATGACTGTTATCGCTTTTATAAGTTTTTTTTTATATTCTTAATGGGGTGAGGTATTTATAATTCTTCTTCCATAATTAGGAGTTTGAGACATGTATGGCATAACCTTATGGTTATAGCATTCAATTTGCAATCTTTGTGTCAAAACCTTCCGTCAAATGTGCTCGACCTTGCAGTAGTGAGGACGTTATACTGTTACGGGTAATATAACTATTCAGTCAGGAATGAGTAGCCTAACAGTTGGCGGTGGGCGATCTCGAGTAACTGCCTTTCCTCTACTCTATCACTTCAAAATGAAGTCGGCTAGCACAGGTAGCTATCTATCAAGTAGATTTAAGCGAAACTTGAACAACAAAAACATAAAAAGATGTTCATGGTGTAAGTTGTTATATAGAATATAATAAAAAACAACAGGCGACCACATCGATTGTATCCGACTGATTAACCTATACATCCTAATCATCACAGATATATGATATTACATATTTTTGCTTTGTTTGATACATCAAATTAGTTACATTATTTATCGGGTTCTTAAGTGTCGGTAGTTAAGTTTTATCAGAAATATTATTGATACTGCATGTTGCTGAACTATCAAGTTTGTCTGTTTTGTTTGTTTGTGTATTGAATTTTGCGCAAAACTACACGAGGACTATCTGCGCTAGTCATTTCTAATGGAGCAGTGTAAAACTAGAGGGTAGGGAGCTAGTCATCACCACCCACAGCCAACAACTGGGCTACAATTTTACCAACGAATAATGGTATTAACCGGGACTTTATAACGACCCCACGAATGAAAACGCGAGCATGATTGGTGTGACGGAGATTCGAACTCGTGATCCTAAGATTTTTTGTTTTTAAATGTCATGCAAAGCTACACAAGGGCTATCTGCGCTAGCCGTCCCTAATTTTGCGGTATAAGACTAGAGGGAAGGCAGCTAGTCATCACCACCCACCGCCAACTCTTGGGGTACTCTTTTACCAACGAATAGTGGGATTGACCATTACAATATAACGCCCTCACGCCTAATAGGGCGAGCATGTTTGGTACGAGGGAATTCGAACCCGCGGCCTCGAATTACAGGCACCTGATCATGCCGGGCCGATCCTACGATTACGAGTTCAACGCCCTAACTAGTTGGCCATACAGGTCATCAAGTTTGTCCCTGAAGAAAATAGGCCCATCTTTCGAAAGCTCTAGGGTTATGGGTTTTTACCATATTGTATTAAGACTTATTGAACCAACATACATTTCATACATCATGAATATACACGTTATAATTGTTTGTCTAATTATAAGTTTTCACCAAAATCAGAAAGTTTATTTTTAGTACCATTCCTTTCCACACACATATATATATATATTTATTATTTGTGACTGTTCGTTCACTATCCCGTATTAGTGTTAATCACCATATCAGCCAAAGAAGTGTTTCAGTTCTAGTAGCCGTAACGCCGAAATGTTTTTCTTCAAAGATTGTCTTTTCTTTCTGTTGCAGCAAATTGGTCGTAGAAATATTTGAGTTAAAAATATATGTTATCAATATTTTTCATCTTTACTTTAACAAAGACAAAACAAAAGTTCGCAAAATATTAACGTATATTTTCAAATACTGATCATTAAAGAACGTCATCTGTGACTGAAACAGTTTGAATGTGTCTGTTTTAGGTAAAGATTTAAGTATTTTAGGGTACAAATATATCTGAGATTCAAGACACTATTTTTATCAAGCTAGAAAAATACATTTAACGAATAAACTGGAACAAACATTCATTACTTTCACTATGGCTGGTTGTTTTTGTGACGTAATCTGAAACATTTATCACCTAGACACAACAGTGTCCTCTGCCTTATAATGCTGCGTTAAGTTTTTATATTCCGTGTTTAGAAATTTTCAAATCGTGTAATAACAGATTAGAATTACTGCTGTAATTTTAATTTTTATTATAAGTTAACAAATAAAAACAACAGAACTCACTTTGTATACAGCTGACCCTGCTGCAGCCGCAGAAGCTAAAAAAACCCCCTAGCGTTGGAGATTCGGT
This sequence comes from Tachypleus tridentatus, assembly GCF_004210375.1. Lineage (NCBI taxonomy): Eukaryota > Metazoa > Arthropoda > Merostomata > Xiphosura > Limulidae > Tachypleus > Tachypleus tridentatus. The sequence continues at coordinate 76,737,093 of NC_134836.1, read as the reverse complement.
AACTCCATCCATATATGCCAAAAGGGCGATTCCAGTGTTACACAAGATGGCTGCAACAATCTATAAATATAATATTTTTAATACACAGAGCTTGGTTATGAAAAAAATAACGTGTTTATTTTTTCATTGATGGAAAGATTTAGTTTTTTAATTTGTTTAGAGACTTCATAACTTAAGTTGAATTACCTAGATTATTATAGGTCTATGAAATAAAATATTTTTTAAAGTTAGACTTTTATTGAGTAAAATTATAGATTTTAGTCTTTAAGAAGATTAGAAATTACCAGCTCTGATTTAAATGTTTTCCATTGTAGTAGCTGATCAAAAGGAAAATGCTGTAAGACGTCATTTTTCATATATACATACTATTTTTATTATTTATCAAAATGGTACGTTTTCACCAAAACCAAAAATTTTAATTGTTTATTTATAGTTAAACACAAGGATACATTATAGGTTATCCGTGCTTCGTCCACCACGGTTATCGAAACCTAGTGTCTAGCGTTGTAAGTCCGCAGACACACCACTGTACCACTAGAGGGCCTTTAATTGTAGTAAAATGGAGTACCACATACATAGTAGTAATATGTGCATATATAAATATGTATTGTGAAAATATGATCTCTATACTATGAGGAAACAGTTTCAGAAGATATTTTTATTTACGTAATAAACATTTTGTGTGTGTGTGTTCGTCCTACGCACAGCTATCACAAATCAATGTTACCTTTTTGGATGTGATAAAAAACAAGAAAACCGATCACCTTTATATTACAATTTGAACCAATATAATAGAAATATCTTCAAATATTTATTAGTAGCTGGTTTTTATTATAAGATATGTTAACTGTTTAGAATATTCCATTCGTAGAGCAGATTACGTGTGGTTTACAGTCAGAAAAATAGTTGATGTTTGTTCCCAAACAGACAAGCTATGCCACAATATTCTCCATATTCACGATTTGATTTACTGAGGCTGAATGTTTAACCCAATTCAGTAAATAAATTATTATTTGATAATCACTGATGAATATATATACACATAGTTATGAATCAAGGAAGTCCTAACCAGGGTTTTAGGAAACCATCTAAGAAGTTTTCAAGAACTCGATGAAACTGACCTCGAATAATTCGTTAAGTTTATTTCACGTACATCTTAACACATCTCCTGAAACATCAAATACGCATAACTGAATTGTTTTTTTAAATATCGGAACATTTTTTAATCTAAGCGTTTTTCTACGAACTTCAATAAATTAACAAGTCGCCGTTGAATCAATGTGTGGTCAGTGAGATCTTTAGAAACGTATAGTTAAGTATACTCTTAGAAAAAATGAGGATTAGAAACTTGTTCCAATAATGAGACAAAGTAAAGAACTTTAGCTAAAAAAATATAATGGATGTTAATTTAACACAAATTACAACACCATTATAAACAACTTACTACTCTTTAGTGATTTTCAATTATTTTCATTACGTTATTATTGATAATAGAAACTCTTAAACTAACTGCCACTATATAAATTCCATTATATTGCGAAATTCCATTTATGGGTCTTATTTTTAACTGTTTTTTCCTGTCGTAGATTTATTTGACATCTCAAAACAAATGAGGTATTTATATGGTTAATATTGAGAGTACATTATATTGAAAGGATTTTAGAGTCTCGCCACGTCGTTATAGTCCATGTCGTATGTTCAGTCGTATTCTACCTGATGTCAAGGCATGTTGACAATAGTTCTGCGACATAGATTTTTGTTGAGCAAGCATCCTCCCTTCAAGATTTCTGTAGTCAATTTACTGTATAAAGACATTGTTTTACAGGATCTATTTCAACAGTCCCATCATACAAGATTCCGATTTTAAAAACGCAAATCAGCAACTTTTATGATAATCACAAATGATATAAAGTCACATTGGAACGGCAACGTTTTCCAACAGGCAAAAAAAAACAATGAATACAAAAATCAATAGATGAAGGTATCAATATTTTATAAAAATAGTATGCAGTATAATCAACAAGTATCTTCATTTTGATGAGTACTCGAACACAGTTTGTTTCCACGATACATCCCGTGATGCGTTGCTTACCTCAATCAGCTGGTGAATAAAACGGCTATTAATGCTATTTCCTACAAATACATATCGGACAACTCGCCAGATTAAGTATCTATGAATTTCTTTGGGGTGAGGCTGTTGAAACTGGTGCTGGGAAACCATTGCTCTCTTACACTACGCGGATTATAGAAAGCTTGCAGGGAGAAATGTACTTTCTAATAACTTACGAAAGAGCCTTTTACAACGGAAACTACACTGAAGGGGTATTGTCAAGATGCACTGTGGCATGGACTGTAACGACAAGTGAATCTCAAAAATAATATTAATATAGCCTACTTAACATTTAATCCATTTTCTTTCTTTCTATATTATTCATGGATAGTTTTAATCAAATGTCTGAACATTTGAGGTAAACCAACCAGTCTGAAAAAAACGAAATGTTTTTCCAATTCTAACATTTGTTGCCATTTTTAAAATATCATCAATTCGGTGAATTGTACGAATGTTTTACAGCAAAGAAAAACTATTAATTTCATTTGAGGCACAATCTAACTTCTGCTTTTATCGTCCACGTTCTTTGAATAATTAAAGTTTATCTTTAACCCACTTACTCTTATCCCAACAAACTGTTGATGAAGGACTACCCAGGAGAGAAGGTAGATAAAAGATACGTTGGACGAGAACAAAGCTATGACATCAGTAGTATTCAGGATACGGAGAGAGCAGACAAACATGTAATTGGTTACTACCCAAAGAAGGCAGAACAGTGAACACCTACCAAGGAACTGCGACGCCGAGAAGCCCATTTCACGGAGCTGGTGGATGCATTCGCTGTAATAAATCATAGTCACTCATACACTTGTTCCTGAGATAAATAATATACAGAAACCTTTCATTAAACAAATTTTAACTCTATAAAAGTATTAATTAATCAGTAGAAGCGTGGAGTTACTAAACGGCACAAGAAAGAGCGAGAGGCGACAATTTTGTGAAATTACAAGAGAGCGTGGAAATTAACACTGTGCTTTGAGAAGTAATCGATCAATTGACCAAGTATTCTTTATAACAACAAGAAAAAAACCTGAAGAACTGGCCAATAAAAATCCACTTTAAAAACTGAGAAAAAACAACACATTCAAAACATACATATGTAGAAGGAAAATAAAAATGCCATTGTTCAAAAACAAACACGTGAGGAATTAAACAAATGGTCAATAACTGAATTGCTATAAGTGACAAATAAAAACTCTGTAACCAGAGCGCTTTCGAAAAGGTGGACCTTTCAAAATCGTTCAGGTTATAGGGTTTTTTATTCATTTCTATAAAGGCATCTTGAGCACACGTGTTTTTCTATCATGAATATGTTGATATAAATATTGTATACATGTTGTTACTGTTAATATTATACAAAACAAGTCAGTAGAATAATATTCTAATGATATAACAATATCCAATTAATTATTCAATCGAAAGCCTGCATTTGTTGTTATTTTCTACAGCTTAAGATATACGGTAGATAGTATAATATTCAAAGTGGTTTTCAATTTCAATCATTCACCACAAAATAATTTTTTCACGAATTGCTTCGACATTCTAATAAAATAGAAAATTAAGTGAAGGTTTGTGTCATAACTTTCAAATATTTGATTTCAGTCTTTATTAAAACAACTAAAAAAGAATAAAAGTGAGGAACGAACAGAACACGAGGTTTCAACGAATTAACTTGTAATTATTAGACGGTTCATAGTAGTTTTTGTTTTACTAAACTCAAGAGTTAATTTATCATACCAGCATAGACATGGACAGGTAGTTAGGACGCTTTACACATAATCTTAGGGCTTCATCAGAACTTTAGTTTTTCTGAAAATTACAGTCCTGATGAAGCCCTACGTTGACCAGAATATTTCTTTGTTATGTGGTAGAGCGAAACTAGGCTGAAATAAAAAGATTTATCTTCTGGTGCTTTCCCCCAGTAGCACATCGGTACATCTGTGGACTTACAATGCTAGAATTCGGATTTCGATGCCCGCGGTAGGCAGAGCTTAACTTCAAACAAACAATCAATTATTTTAGCGGTTAAAACTTGAAATGATATAACAGTTTACTCTTTGCAGTTGAAGGTCAGTTTTGATGGAGCAGTCAGCAAGCCCTTGCTGTTTTGGGCATGAATACACTGCTTATATCCCATAGTATGGATATACTTCCATCATTGGTATTGGTAAAATATCACTTAAAAAGAGCTGATTATTGTATTATTATCAAATATTATAATTTTTACACTACGCTTTTTCCTTGTTATAAAGTAATCACCGATATCAATAGGTTCTTAAACCTACAAATCAACTTTAATTCGTTGAATTGCACTACGTTAATAAACTTATGTTTAGTATCATTTATTATCTGTGTAATGTTTTTTTACTGCGCAATATCGGTAGCGCTCATAAACCATTTAAACAGAGCTGTATGGACAGTCTAATTTTACGTAAGGGGCAACGCGCGGTTGTTTAAGCTATGTTTATTTTCCTGGTCGTGTTTAATCTTTCACATCACTTCTCCCTTCTGACTGTAATATACCTTGTTTGTTTTAAAATTTCGCGTAAAGCTATGCCAGACCTTTTAGAATTGATAGAGTGACTAGAAAAAAAGCATACAATCCACAGTATCATGGATCATTTTTGGGCTGTGCTATTCTTGTCTAATCGAGGACTTGAAATTTACTTTCACGCTTATGACACACCTACAGTGCCCTCCCCCAAAAAAGCGGAGTTTATTTTTCTTTTGTATTAAGGTTTGTTTGTTTTTTAATTTCGCGCAAAGCCAGAAGAGGGCTATCTGCGCTAGCCGCCCCTAGTTTTGCAGTGTAAGACTAGACGGAAGACAGCTAGTCACCACCAACTCTTGGGCTACTCTTTTACCAGCGAATAGTGGAATTGACTGTGACATAATAACCCCCCACGCCTGAAAGAGCGAGCATGTTTGATGTTACGGGAATTTTTGTGTTAAAGCCAGATAATTAACTGTACTGTTTGTAGCATTTACAAAACATGTTTCAACAAATGAGAGAATGTAACATAGCAGCGACCGGTTACTCCTGTTTGTTAAAACAAATAATGTAACAACAAATGTCCAAAATGTTCTACCAAAGAATTTTCAAGTTGGTTTCAAAATCTCTAGACAAGGTGTCAAAGAACAAACTTCCGCCATCAAAATTTTACTCAATTTTTATATCAAATATCAAAACTGCAGATAAACATAGTATTCGGGGAATTTGATTTTTAATATTACTTAGAAGTGAGATGTGAATTTAACATAGAAAACAGAAACAACTAACACAGTAGAAGCTAACAAATTGATCAGTTAAAATGATACGAGAGTTCCCGTCAGAGGGCACTCGACTCGAATCCCGTCACCAAACATGGTGGTCAATCACCAAATAAATAGTTGGTCGTGGGTTATGTTATAAGAGACGGCTAGCTCTTAAGCAGCCACTAAACGTTCACCATCAAACACACTGCTTCAAAACAATACGACCTTTTAGAGGTTAGCTGGTACTTATAACATTTCAGTTACGACAGTTAGTTTGTTTCTAACTAAGCCACACAGTGGGCTATCTGTATGCTGCCCACCATGAATATCGAAACCAGGTCGGTTCCTAGCGTTGTACGTCCGTGAATATACTGCTGTACCACTAACGGCCCAGTTACGACAGCTCAATGTCACTGTTATAGAGCAATGTAAAACACACACACATATCCAATTAATTTCTATTTAAATTAGGATATACAATGGAGAAGCATAACAGTAAAACTGTCGTTGTTGTTGTTTGTTTGTAATTAAGCACAAAACTACGCAATAGGCTACATTTGTGTACTGCCAATCACAGGTATCGAAAACCGGATTCTAGTATCGTGAGTCCGCAGACACAGCGCTGTGCCACTGGGTAGGTGAGCATAGAATTGTTGTCAATAAGCACATTTACACTGAAGTGTTGGTTTAACATGGTTTATGTGTCTTAACAAGTTGGTATTTTTTTCATTTCCGCAACATTAAACTGAACGCATCACTTGATAAGAATTAAAAACAAAACTCACAAAATAACTCTTTTTGTCGTATCTTTTCCTGCTTTTCTTAGTATTCTGAATCCCAGGTAGATGGGAAAACAGAAAATGTTCCAAAGCGTACAAAACCAGATGGTGAACAAAGGAGCATTGTACACAGAGAGAGATAAATGATCGTGTAAACCAACTTTGACTGATGCCGTAGGTTCGATGGTTGAATTCTGTGCAATCTGTGACGGAAACTGAGCGACGTTGGAGAGTGTTAGCTTGAGCATGTGAGCCATTCCGATCCACGAGCCAGCAAGAAGTAATGTTAAGACAATCCCTAACATTGTTCGTTGCAGTTTCTCGGAGCACATTTGGCAATTTGTTGTATTTATCGGTGGTCGTATGTCATTTGTGGTGTCCGCAACTGTAAAATATCACAAAAAATAAAACAAAACTCGTTCATTAAGAGGCATATGCTAGCAATATTTATTCAAACATTTTGTATAAAGTATATATTACCAAACTGTATTGTTTATATGTAATGCTATAATCCTAGCTGGTTTAGTTATTCAGTTACTGACTCTATGAATTGTTCCATGCAGCCTTGAAATAAATCATCGTTGTTTTGATCTTTTCTAGGATGAAATCTACGAACACTAAATTATAGATTTTTGTATTTTTATACACAATAGATATAATCTATGTTCTCCTCCCGGTCTAGCATGGCCTAGTGGTTAGGGCCTCGACTCGTAATCTGAGGGTCATTGGTTGGAATCCCCGTCACACCAAACATGCTCACTCTCTCAGCCATGGGGGCATTATAATGTGGCGGTCAATCCCATTGTTCGTTGGTAAAAGAGTAGCCCAAGAGTTGGCAGAGTGTAGTGATGACCAGCTGCCTTCCCTCTAGTCTTACACTACTAAATTAAGGCAGGTTAGCGCAGATATCCCTCGTGTAGTTTTGCGTGAAATTCCAAAACAAACTCTTCCCACCAAAAAAAAAAGTTTGTTTTTTTCAGATTATGTATGTATGTATAAGAAATTAAAACCTCTGGATGCAGAACAAACAGCCTTAAACTGACGTCGCATTGTTGACTCAGCTTTAGCTGTACATGTCTCGTAAAATTTCAGTTTATGGCTCTTTATAATTTTACTCTTAATAATTTAAATTACGTAAATCTGCATAAGGGCACCCCTCTTTCTAGTAGCTAAAGGTATCTGTTAAATAAACAAAAATTAGATACAGGACTATGTTAGATAACGTTTCTCGATCTTTGTTCTTTTGTTTTTAAATCCCTAATGATGTCATTATAATGAGATAATAATTAACTCACTTTACTGATTAAGTACTCGTGTCTTTAATTTCAAAGGCAAAATTCTGTAAATAATTAAAAACGTGTCTCAGTTCATAGCATTTTTTCTGGTTTTTTTGGGCATATTTCCAAACATGAACTAATCCTTATGTACAGTCGAACGTTTTCCAGCTATTGTACAAATAATATATGGTAATAGAGCTATCCATCTGTGGGTGATGGATACTAACCCACGCAAGTAATGCATCATCTTGATGGTACAATATATTAACTTGAAAGTGCTTATTTTTCGTAATTTGCGCTGTTTTGGTTTGTTCTGATTTGAATTTCGCGCAAAGCTACACGAGGACTATCTACGCCAGCTGTCCTTAATTAAGCAGTGGAAGGCAGCTAGTCATCACCACCCACCGCAAATTCTTGGGCTACTATTTTACCGACGAATAGTGGAACTGACAGTCACATTATAACGTCCTACGGCTGAAAGAGCAAGCATGTCTGGTGTGACGGAAATTCGAACCCGTGACCCTCACATTACGAGTAGAGTGCCTTAACCACCTGGCCATGCCAGGCCTGCGCTGTATTGAAAAATGCTTTGTAACAACGATCGAAGGTCATTTATCGAGTTCATATAAATTTATACATAATAATACTGAAATAATGTAATTTAATTCATATAAAGCCAGTTTAGTAGTAAAACTGACTAAACATTTCTGTGCTACCTATTAATTCTACGAGTTTTCGTCTTTACAAAAAAAAATATATCTAACCCAAGAATTAAAGCAGAGGTTTAGAAACAGCACTGGAAACAAATTTACTGGCTATTATTTCATCAATAATTTCATTCAACTCACATGAAATACAAGTTCATATTTAAACGTCCATGCGTTTTCTTTTATTTGCTTATATATATACAGTTTGGGCAAAATACGTCACAACCATGGAATTATTATTATTACTTCTTCTTCGAAATAATGCTTCAAATAACGAAACTTGCCTTATCATTGACTTAAGGAACATGGGTTATTGTTTAACATCTCGATTGTGACAGACAAGGCCTAAAATATGGAAATTTTAAACGTTAGGTAATAGAGCTAGTTAACTTTGACTTTGCGATGTTATATATTATCATATTACGTCTAGAAACGGAAAAGGAATATTATGTGTGCTATTCTAGCAATGTCATGTTCACAGCAAAAGAAATCTGGAAAAATTATAGTTTGTTATTCTTTTCTGGGGAGAGGATGTCTCCTCCACTGAATTTTTCTATAAGTTTAGGTAAAGCATATATTAATTTATACAAGAAGATTCACGTGCTTCTACTTACGTAATAAAAGTAAATAACGTTTGTTTGGGGTTCGAAACAGTCTTCTTCTTAGTCACGGTGAGTTTCAAGTAATCGTAATGATGTTTATAGATTTATCTAGTTAGTCTAAAAGTTATTTTTATGGAAGTTCAGTTCTACTATTTCGTAAGTAGAAAGGTTATTTTTAATTACCCGTGGTGTCATTGCTTTAGATCCACGTGTGACGTATTCATGACGTCATATATGCAATCTGAGAATGTAGAAGAATAAAGTTCTTTGTGACGAGAAATGGATACGAAATGAGAAAATCGTAACCTCTTTTGTAAATCTACTTGCACACAGAATAAAAATTTCGCGAAGTTCGGGGTTTCACATCGCGTGAAAAAATAGTTTTTTTAGTATCATGTAAGTAAGAGTCCCATTAAAATGTGATAGACAAACGTGGAAACGAGAACCTCATACATGATAAGCGTGTGTAAGTCTATTCTTTATTTGGTCTCTGTTGTCTGATTCTGTTAGAAGTAAATGATAGAGAAACGAGAATCCATCTGATCCCACATTCTATGAGCGTCCTTCCTTGTACGGAAGCTACGTTTCATCTCCTGAATCAAATTGAAACTGTACAGACATCATATACTATATCAAGATACCACCAGATAAACTGGAAGAGCTAAGATATGGAAATGAAGTTTCGGTTACACGAACATTTTATTTCTTTCAAACCTCTTTACACAGAAGTTACTTCCCAACATCCTAAAAAGTATAGCTTTATTTATAAGCTTACCAAAAGAGTGAAGCTTTCTCACACATGAAACACGAGAAACCTTGCAGAATTTGTAGTACATAAACACCTGTTAAATGTTTTGTTATAAGTTAATTTTGAAGCAGACAATGAACTGCTTTTACAAATTCTTAAATAAGCATTACGTATTTTCGTTTCTTAGAATAGGCTAGAGAGAAAACATTTTAAACCTAGTTAAGTGCAGAAAATGTAAAATGCTGAAACATTTTTAATGTAGACGAAACAGTGTCGACTAGTTAAACACAATCAAACAAGTTTATTTAAAGATAAAATACCTTCTAGGTAATTTGTACTGTAAGCAAGATCCATTAAACGCACATTTCTCTTTTGCAATTTTTTTAGACATTGAAAATTAGTAAAAGTTCCTTGTTCCACAGCCTTCCTTGTATTCTGCTTTCTGTTGTATTAATGATAGAAGTAATCGATTAATTGTGGGGGGTGTGAGGTAACTGGTTTCTGAAAATCTCTACTTGTTAGAGTTAAAATTATCCATTTAAAACGTTATTATTGTCCCCTGCTGGTACAGCGGTTAAGTCTACGGATTTAAAACGCTAAAATCAGAGCTTTGCTATAAGAACAACACACACAATACGCGTGTTTCGTTGTTACTGGTTTGCTCTTCCATATAATGGCTTGTTGGAGTAAAGTGTATTTTTAAAGAAAATATATATTGTTGTAAATAAATACATAGGTAAATATACAAATATATCATTGTAAGAAATACGTGACTAAGTATATTATATAAGTAATGTATTTATATGAAGGTAAGAAATACGTGACTAAGTATATTATATAAGTAATGTATTTATATGAAGGTAAGAAATACGTGACTAAGTATATTATATAAGTAATGTATTTATATGAAGGTAAGAAATACGTGTAAATGTGTTATATCAGTAGTGTATTTTATCATTGTAAAGACTACGTAAACTAAATGTGTTATATTAGTAATGTATTTACATTATTATAAAAACTAGTAAACTAAATGTGTTATATCAATAAAGTATTTACATCACTGTAAGAAATACGTGACTGAATGTGATATATCAGTAATGTACTTACATCATTGTAAGAAATACGTGACTAAATGTGTTATATCAGTAATGTATTTACATCATTGTAAGAAATACGTGATTAAATGTGCTGTATCAGTAATGTATTTACATCATTGTAAGAAATATGTGACTAAATTAAATAACCAGTAATGTATTTATATCATTGTAAGAAATACGTGACTAAATGTGTTATATCAGTAATGTATTTACATCATTGTAAAGACTACGTAAACTAAATATGTTATATCAGTAATGTATTTATATCATTGTAAGAAATACGTGACTAAATGCGTTATGTCAGTAATGTATTTACATCATTATAAAACCTACATAAACTAAATATGTTATATCAATAAAGTATTTACATCACTGTAAGAAATATGTGACTGAATGTGATATATCAGTAATGTATTTACATCATTGTAAGAAATACGTGACTAAATGTGTTATATCAGTAATGTATTTACATCATTGTAACAAATACGTGACTAAATGTGTCATATCAGTAATGTATTTACATCATTGTAAAGAATATATAAACTAAATGTGTTATATCAGTAACGTATTTACACCATTGTAAAGAATACATGAACTAAATGTGATAATCAGTAACGTACTTACATCATTGTAAAGAATACATGAACTAAATGTGATATATCAGTAATGTATTTACATCATTGTAAAGACAACGTAAACTAAATGTGTTATATCAGTAATGTATTTATATCATTGTAAGAAATACGTGACTAAACATGTTGTATCAGTAATGTATTTACATCATTGTAAAGAATACATAAACTAAATGTGATATATCAGTAACGTATTTACATCATTGTAAATAATACATGAACTGAGTGTATTATATCATTGTGAAGAATACATGAACTAAATGTGTTATATCAGTAATCTACTTATATTATTGTAAATAAAACGTGATTTAAATTCTAGTTCTATCAATCTTACGTTTTTAGAAAGAAATAAAAGTTAGGTTATGTTTATAAAACACCAAAACTAAATCTACTTCGTTGTCTTTATGCCATTCACGAAACATTTTGAGAGACATGAATCATGTTTAAGACTCAAAAAACACTTCTTTTTGTGGAAAAACACTTTGAAAGAGAAAAATTTATAAAAAAACAAATTCTCATCACTGTTAAAATAATTTAGAAAATGCCAGAAAAAAAGATCTGGAAGCCATGTGTGTTGTACAACGAACCTTAAAAAATTTAATAAGAGAAAAAAAAATCGTACCATTTCAGAATCCTTCGCAGTGTTTCATTTCAACTAAACTTGACTAATAAGATTCACTGAAACCTAAGTTATGGTGGTAAAACAACGAAGCTTGTGGACATTAACGATGTCTGAAATAGCTCTCTTTAGTTACACAGGTTAACCGAAGCCTCTCCTGAACCAGAGTGTCATAAAACTATAACTTTGTTTTTCCTATCGGGTTTCTCCAGCTTGTTACCAAGACGATAAAAATATTGTTTCAACGTCTGTGTACTACGTCTATTTTCGGTTCGGTTAAAACAGAAAATTTATCATGGCGAGAAAGTTTATAATTAATAACAAAAACCAAACAAAAAATACACTGGTGATCATGGAAACGAGCAAGTTTATAATTAATGTGTAACAACAAATGATTTGGTCATTATGGAACGCCACCTAGTAAGTAAAAATGGCGTAAGTCGAGAAATATAATGTTGAAAAACACTCGCGGACATCAGCGCAAGCAACCTTGATATTTACCTTTCATGATTAACTTCGTAATTTCAATCGTTTAAGCCTAGTATTGCTATTCGGTATACTACAAGCTTAGGCCTATCGTTGCTATGAGTGTTAGAACTAGAAGCCTTTACTTGAAGGGAATTGAACTCTGTTTTTATCGTATGAAATCGGAAGTACTGATTCAATTAATTTATATGTCAAGTACGAATGAGGATTGTAATACCCTTATTATTCTTTTATTTTCATAAAATTACATCTATCCTCGTTTTTACTTGTTATATATCTCTCATAAAAAATACAGTAGGAGTTTGGAAGGAGACAGCCTTTAAATGCTATATATAGTTCAAATGGAAAATATTTCAAAGTCCGCGTGCCGTCTGTTGATGGAAGTTAAAGTACACCCATTTGCAATACTGAACACACCTAACATAGAAATATAACTTGCTTGTTACTGGAACTCCTTCGGTTCGAAAGATACTGCCACGTATCTGTTCAACTATATCGGTGAAAAAAATACGATGTAACAAAGCTCTGATTGATTTTGAATAAATACTTGTTTAATTGATATATTTGTGTGTGTGTAAATAAACATTTTCTTTGCTTTTAATTTTAATTACAACTAGTTTTGTTAACCCTAAAGATAAATAAAATATTAACAAATAAATAATACCTATAAAAACAAAAACCTAGTCACTTCTTAAGAATTAAAATTTCCCGCCTGTTTCTTGTTTATGAACGTTTCAGTAGAGAAACAGAAATTAAACATAAACATTAACTTCACATCGTTATTAGGCCCGGCATGGCCAGGAGGTTAAGGCACTCGACTCGTAATCCGAGGGTCGCGGGTTTGAATCCTCGTCACACCAAACATGCTCGCCCTTTCAGCCGTTGGGGCGTTATAATGTGACGATCAATCACACTATTCGTTGGTAAAAGAGTAGGCCAAGAGTTGGCGGTGGGTTGTGATGACTAGTGTCTTCCTTTTAGTCTTACACTGCTAAATTAGGGACGGCTAGAGCAGATAGCCCTCGTGTAGCTTTGGGCGAAATTAAAAATAAACAGAAGCACATCCTTATCTGTGAGATTATAACAGCCAGTTATCTACGATTTTCATACCATATAAAACTAACTGAAGATTTTACAAAACAAGGGGCGTATACATATTCTCGCCTCTTTCATATTTACCTCTTCCTATTCGTCTAATAAGTTTTTCTTGATTATTATATTTATTCTTCAAAACGCTGACTGAAGATCGTTTTGAATGAAACACGTTTCTGCGAAACATAAAAACACTTTCTGAAACAATAGTTATTTATAAAGATTAATAAAGAAATAGTAATGCAATTGTTTCTGTGACAAGCATTGGAAGGACTGTGGTACCACTGATAACCAGTGTGGTAAGAAAAGAATCAAGGCGTCTTCCATTCTTTGTTCGAAACGTTTAACAAGTAGGTTCTGTTTTAAATTTCGCGCAAAGCTACATGAGGGCTATCTGTGCTAGCCGTCCATAATTTAGCAGTAAAAGACTAGAGGGAAGGCAACTAGTCATCGCCACCCACCGCCAACTCTTTGGCTACTATTTTACTAACGAATAGTGGAACTGAACGTCACATTATAACACCCCGACGGCTGAAAGGGCGAGCATATTTCGGGTGACGGGAATTTAAACCCGCGGCCCTCAGATTACAAGTCGAGTGCCTTAACCACCTAGCCATGCTGGGCCTTAACAAGTAGGAAGCTAGGAATAGGTACTAATATTTTGCACGTATTTTACTTTCGTAATTAAAAATAATCCAAATTTATTTATTGTTTATGTTGTGAAGAGGACATTACTCTTAGTGGTTTCTAATTACTGGACGTACATTACGTTTGATAAGAAACACAAAATAAATTAACAATAATTAACATATCGAATGATAAGTTACAAGATTATGAGGGCCGGCATGGTCAGATGGTTAAAGCACTCGACTCGTAACCCGATGGTTGCGGGTTCGAATCCCCGTCACACAAAACATGCTCGCCCTTTCAGCCGTGGTGGCGTTGTAATGGTTCGGTCAATCCCACTATTCGTTGGTAAAAGAGTAGCCCAAAATGTGGCGGTGGGTGGTGATGACTAGCTGCATTCCCTCTAGTTTCACGGTTAAATTAGCGAAGATAGCTCTCGTGCAGCTTTGCGCGAAATTCAAAACAAACCAAGATGAGGAATTTGTTTTAAGTACACAAACCAATAGCATTTTTAATCTTAACTGCACTGTTAGCGAAAGTAACACTGATATTAGGTCAACGAAATTACTTTTTAAACATTTAAGTTATTAATATTTTTAATCTATCGATTTAGAATTCATTTTTATGTTGTGTATATTCTACTTCTTCACAGAACCCTTTCTGACTTTATTACTTAAACTCTTTGTTGTCAATAGAATTTCTTGCAAAGCTGTTTGGCGCTTATTTGTTTGTTTTGAATTTCGCGCAAAGCTACTCAAGGGCTATCTGCGCTAGCCGTCCCTAGTTTTGAAGTGATGCAAGAGAGAAAAAACAGCTAATCAACTATTGTTCTACTCTTTTAATGACGAATAGTGAGATTGACTGTCACATCATAACGCCCCTATGAGTGAAGAGATCGAACCAACGATCTGTATATTGTTATTCGAGTGCCCCAAACGTCACATCATACAAGAGTGTTTACTAGTTAGATCTCACATAATTCAATGCGCTGATTTTAAATACAAAAATTATTTTTCACTACGATGAGTCTTATTTTCTCAAGATATATCCTAAATCAGTTTCGCAAGCTACACACCTGACTATTTTAATTTATAGCCCACTACAAATACAGGTGTAAGTTACTTTAAAATGGGTTTAGTAGTGCATTCGATAAGTAACCTGGCTGTATTTCAGCGACTTTTGCTAGAACACTGTTTGACTTATCTTCGCTCCTGTATGGTTTAATATTGAGAACACTGTTGGACTTATCTTCTCTCCTGTATGGTTTAATGTTGAGAACACTGTTGGACATAACATTTCTCCTGTATGGTTTTGTATTGAGAACACTGTTAGACTTATCTTCTCTCTTGTATGGTTTAATGTTGAGAACACTGTTTGACTTACCTTCTCTCCTGTATGGTTTAATGTTGAGAACACTGTTGGACTTAACTTCTCTCCTGTATGTTTTAATGTTGAGAACACTGTTGGACTTATCTTCTCTGAGAACACTGTTTGACTTATCTTCTCTCCTGTATGATTTAATGTTGAGAACACTGTTGGACTTACCTTCTTTCCTGTATGGTTTAATATTGAGACGTTTCATATCGATAAAAGACTTAAAATGTCTCCTATTTTGCTTTAAATATTGAGAAAACAGATGACAACGTAACTAGTACGTTCTTGATTTAAATAGTGTAACTAGGATATGTTAGATCACAAATCATAATTATAATACTATTGTTTAGTGAGGTTACAAAGGCATGTTACAACAGACAACGTTAAGAGTGTTTTATTGATTTAAATATAGTAACAAGCGCAATGTTAGATCAGGCAACGTAGTTAGTGTATTACTTTAGATAAGGTAATTAAAAGTATGGTTAGATCAGACAAAGTAATTGGTGTATTCTTCATTCAGATATCGTAACAAGCGTATCGTTAGATCAGACAACGCAAATTCTGTATTCTTGATTGAAATATAACTAAATTATATTAGTAACCCTTGGGAATTTTTTATTTCAATGTTTCATTTTGACTCTTATTGCAGTTTTGTTATTTCTATTAATATGCTAATTTCATTGACTTGTTTTCTTTCCAGAAGTGTAAAATATGCAATTTTATGACCAACGGCTTTGGTTTCAATATTTTTGAAACATTTGGTACTCAAAATACCCTAACATTTAGATACTGTAAACAGTTTATATTAGAAAAAAATATATTCGAAGCGATTTATAAGCACTAAAACATGCAAGGATAACATATACAAATATAACATACGGATGGGTAGGGACTTACGGGCCACCCTGTATATTCAAATATAATAAGACTTAGTTCTTCTGGGTCATATCGAATGATTAATGATGTGTAAGTAACTTCCTAACTGTTTAAACTTCAGGACTTACCTAGGGCATGGTTTGACATCTGGTGAATATGAACCTGGGTTTCAGCAGGAAGTTGATTAAGAAGGCCTGGAAACCCTTCCTGAGATAAGGATGTGATGGAACCCGTGTAGGCGCGAAAGAAAGACACGGAGTGGAAGATTCCGTTGATTTTTGAGTTGAAGCTGGAAAACTCCTTGTTAGGGTTAGAAGGTATTGAGTTTGAGAAACTGTGTATTTCCTCTGGCAATTCATCACAAGATGTGGAGTTAATTCCTGGAAAAGTGTCAGAATCATCCGTAATAACCACGGCTGGGGGTAACTTTGAGTTTGTTATTGTCCTTAAAGATTGGAGCCTAGGCCTCGTGTGGACACTTTCATCGCCAATGACCATGACTGGCTTCGTTTTCTGAATTTCGCAAATAATTCTAGTTTACAAAATTTTTCCAGCCGCTCTGGTGTTTAAAAATGCAAAGCTGTTTAATATATTTACCATGTGCGAAATATTGAAATAATAATAATAACAATCTTTATATCAAAAAACGAGATTAAATTAGGTTTTTTTCAACATCTTTTTTTTTTTTTTTAGAACGACACGTTTTGATAATACATTTTCTATCAATAAAATAAAACATTATAGCATTTTACTCTGAAATATCTTAAACAAATTACACAGTGAATCGCTCGAAATAAATATCCCTGGGGTTAGCAGTTAGTTTAGAGTCTTACAACGCTAAACTCTGTAATTAAAATCCCTGACATAGAGCAAATATGCAAATAAAATGAACTGTAAAATGAAACTTCTAAGCTAGAGTTTGTTTTAACTTATTCAAGTAGAATGTGTTTTTGAATTTCGCACAATGCTACACGAGGGCTATCTGCACTAGCCGTCCCTAATTTAGCAGTGTAAGACTAGACGGAAGGCAGCAAGTCATCACCACCCACTGACAACTCTTGAGCTACTCTTTTACCAACGAATAGTGGGACTGGCCGTCGCTTTATAACGCCTCACGGCTGAAAGAGCGAGTATGTTTGGTGCGACGAGAATTCGAACCCATGACTCTCGGATTACGAGTAGAATGCCTTAACCACATGGCCATGCCGGGTCCTCAAGTAGCGTACTGAATTACACTACTTTCCAGAGGAAAGTAACTGTGCTAGGAACGGCTAGCACAGATAGCCGTCTCTAATTTAGCAGTGTAAGACTAGAGGGAAGACAGCTAGTCATCACCACCCACCGCCAACTCTTGGATTACTTTTTTACCAACGAATAGTAGGGTTGACCGTTACATTATAACGCCCCCACGGCTGGGAGGGCAAGCATGTTTGGCGCGACGCGGATGCGAACCCGCGACCCTCAGATTACGAGTCGCACGCCTTAACGCGCTTGGCCATGCCGGGCCATAAAGTACAGAACAATATATCTACCTTCTTAACCCCAATTATAAAGGAACGCAAACTAAAATTGAGCCAATATAAAGGAACATGTTATACATATATTAATTAATTACTTAACATCTAACTGTAACGCCCCTTAAAATTTCGTACCCGCTCACACTCTCGCTCCTAAGACAAGGCACCCAGCACAGTCAGTTTCGAACACTTTATTAACTTGAAAATGACCCGAAAACATTGTTCTGTACATTATTTTAGTTAATCTTTTAATATCCATACCAGTTATTTTTAGAATACAACTGTAAAATCATATTTTAGTTAATAAGGCTCTTCTTGTATTGTGTGGTAATAAAGCTATAATATATTGTTTTGGTGCTAATATTTAAATGCACACAACTAACACTTCCTACTGAACAGCGAGAAAATGGTCTGTTTTAATTTCATTAATCTTTTTGCATTGTGAGCAATTTCATTTGTTTGTAATTAAGCACAAAGCTACACAATGGACTATTTGAGCTCTTCCCATCATAGTTATCGAAACCCTGTTTCTAGCGTTGTGGACCCAACACGGGCAGGTTGTTAGAGCGCTCGACTCGTAATCCGAGCGTCGTGCGTTCGAATCCCTGCCACACTAAACGTGCTCGTACTTTCAGCCGTGGGGGCTTTACAAGTGACGGTCAATTTCATTATTTGTTGGTAAAAAAGCACCCCAAGAGTTGGCGGTGGATGGTGATGACTAGCTGTCTTCCCTCTAGTTTTACACTGCTAAATTAAGGACAGATAGCCCTTGTGTAGCTTTAAGCGAAATCCAAAAACAAACAAACAAATATAGCTTTGTGAATCCGTAGACATACCGCTATATCACTAGGGGCGAGCAATTTGAATTCATGATTACACGTAACGAACGATAATTACTCTGATTAGAAGATTGACAAACACCTTCTATTAAACTTGACTGGACGTCAAAAAGAATTAATTTGGACTGAACGAAACGATTTTTACCATTTTTAAGAACAAAACTATACAGAAGGTTATCTACGTCAAGCCCATTGCGGATATCGAATCACTAATTTTATTCCTATAAATCTTCAAGTTTAACGCTGAGCCACCAGGATGCATTTTAAATAATAATTCTCTGGAGTTTGAAATACTGTTTAACGGACAAAAATAATTATACTTGGTCAGTTTCTGCAAAGATTGAATTTGATTCAAAGAAGAGTCGAAACTAAATAGAAACAACAGAACTACAGCCCAAGTTTTAAACTACGTAACTGAGACGGTTCTTTAGTTTGTCTTTTATCTACAACATATTATTTCACTAAACAATTGGCCAGGTGGGTTAAGGCGTTCGACTCGTAACCTGAGGGTCGCGGGTTAGAATCCTCGTCGCACCAAACATGCTCGCCCTTTCAGCGTTATAATGTGAGAGTCAATCCCACTATTCATTGGTAAAAGAATAGCTAAGAATTGGCAGTGGGTGGTGATGACCAGCTGCCTTCCCTCTAGTCTTGCACTGCTAAATTATGAACGGTTAACGCAGATAGTCCTTGTGTAGCTTTGCGCGAAATTCAAAAACAAACAAACAATAAACAACGTTTTAACACAGCTGGTTAAAATACGTTATTTTTCATGTTAACGTACCACAGTTTCTATGATAAGTTATAGTTTTGAGTATCGACCTACGTATTCTGTGTAGGTGATGCGTTTCCCTAAAAAATATAGATCACAAAGTGTGCTCTTCGAAATCAGTTACTTTGAATTTGTATGGAGAAAATATGTATATATTTCTGATTTTTAAAAACGTAAGGGAAAAAATGAAGGTTTGCTGTAAAGAGCAAAAATTATATAGTTACAACTGCTAATAAACTGCTTGAAATTGAAATCCCAAGTTGGACTTACTTTTGTGGAACTGTTCTTTAATTCACTTACATTGGAACAACATCTCTATCTCAATACATTATACAAGGGAGTTTTCATTGCATCGCATGATCCTAGTCTTGTGCCTTCTGTAACAAGTTTCCATTGACCGTAAGGAGGCGCTGTGGTAGAGCACGTCTTAGAAACTGAAGGATCGATCAACACAGTTTCCTTCGAATACAAATGTCACTGACTGATCGCCTCTCCGAGATGCCTGTACTTCTCTACAGCATTACCCAAGTCTTCCTTACGGTGCAAACATCGATCCGTGACGATAAATAGTGTGCACGCATGCGCCAATTAACTGCTAGAGTTACTTGTATTCTGTTTCTAATACAATGATTTAATACAAAAAGTTTCGTTCTGCTTGCTAATTAACTCCAATGTTTATAACGTAAATTATGTCTTACTTCAATAATTTCTTGTTATCTTCTTACGTTATTCTAGCTTCAACCTCAACGCTATTTAAAATATAAATATTTTATTTCATTATTTGATTAAAACTACTATAAGCATTAACATTTTTCTAATCGAAAAGGTAGTTTTCACATGTCTAATGAGTATAATATTCTATTGTTACTCTTTAGATATTATGAAATATATAATATTGTTGAGTTTTTATATTTTTTTTAGAACTAAGCAAAGTTTTCCTCTACCTTGACCTCTACGAAGTCATCTTCCCAGCAAAGTTTATATATACATATGCGTCTGGGTTAAGGATTCTTTTACAGCAGGTGTCTGTGAGTTGTTGGCGATAAATTTGATAATAAATGAACAGCACGTATTCCACTTGTTTTTAAAATAATATATATACATGCATTCGAAACAATTGAAATGTACGTACAAAACGTTTTCACGCTATGCAGATCACAGTTGTATCTTTAGCTCTATAAACTTCTCTTCTTGTTGTCAAAAGTCCATTAATTTTTATCGCAATAGTGTCCGTGCATAATTCACTTACGCTGTCGCGTGAGTTATCGCATTTGTATCCTGAATTTCCAATAATCATCTGCTTTTCGTACTTCCAATATTCGTCTGTTCTTCATACATTCAACAATCGTCTGATTTTTGTCAAAGCCAACATAGACGAGCTTAGTTTAGGAAACCTATTGACGAGACAACTTCTTTTTATCTCTTCTAACTGTTAATTTCACTCTAACATATCAACTGTTAGGCCTTTCACTCTCACAATGATAAGCTTTACGTTTCTTAACATTTACCTGACTCAAACACTAATTTATCTCTTAATAAATTGTGGTCAATACTTATGTCTCTACTAAAACTAGGCTAAACAATGACTGATATGTAGAGATACTGTGGTTAACACTGATTAATATTTAATAAAATTGTGTTAAACACTGACTAATGTGTATTGAAACTATGTTTTACACTGGCTAATGTGTGCTAAAATTATATTAAACACTTACCAGCTTGCACTAAAACTATGCTAAACAATAAATAACCTCTAATGAAACTATTTTAAAAACTTACTAATAACAATTTACGTTAAACACTGACCGGTACCGAAGTTCTCGTAATCACTAATTAACCTGTATTGAATCTATGCTAAACATTGATTAATCTGCATTTAAATTATGTTAAACCTAATATATCCGGAAATACGACATCCTTCATGCTCTTATTTGTAATATACAAATGAAAATGACTGAACAGAACTAGAAACATAAAAAAAACTGACGCTATGTTTCAAACTAACTGTTTCCCCTGTTTGTTGTTCCATATTTTTAAGCACAAAACTATACAAAGAAATATTCCTGTTCTGCCAAAAATGGGTATCGAAATCTGGATTTTAACAATATAAGTCCGCAGACATATCACTGGGTTTTGTTTGTTTTTTAATTTCGCACAAAGCTACACGAGGGCTATCTGCGTTAGCCGTCCCTCATTTAGCAGTGTAAGACTAGAGGGAAGGCAGCTAGTCATCACCACCCACCGCCAACTCTTGGGCTACTCTTTTACCAATGAAGATTGGGATTGACCCTCACGTTATAATGCCCCCACACGGCTGAAGGGGTGAGCATGTCTGGTGCGATGGGGATTCGAACCTGCGATCCTCAGATTACGAATCGAGTGCCTTAACCACCTGGCTATGCTAAGCCCTGGAGGAGAGGTTCCTCTTTGTTTTCAGTTTTAAATATCCGTTAAATAGACAGCCTTTACAAAAAAGCTCAGATTTTCTCTCTGGTATCTTTTCCAACTAGTTATAAAAAAAAGATTAAACGTTAGCTAGTTGTGTTGAAATAAAACGACTATTATGCAACGTAGCTCCTCTATATTATATCATGACAATATAGATTTTCGCTAAAAGTTCACGCTTTCTTTGTGACTCGTTCGTCCTGTGTAATATGAATAGTTCTAAGGCTTTTATAAAAGAACTGTTCACTAAAAGTTTTCTCTTCATAAGAGAACTGTTCACTAAAAGTTTCCCCTTTTATAAGAGATCTGTTCACTGAAAGTTTCCCCTTTTATAAGAGAACTGTTCACTAAAAGTTTCCCCTTTTATAAGAACTGTTCACTAAAAGTTTCCCCTTTTAAGAGAACTGTTCACTAAAAGTTTCCCCTTTTATAAGAACTGTTCACTAAAAGTTTCCCCTTTTATAAGAGAACTGTTCACTAAACTGTTTCCCCTTTAGACCAATTAAAAACTAAAATTTAATTTTCTCGATAATGGCGAAGCTGCTAAAAAAGAATTTATTGAGAGAAGGCCAAAAGGTGAAAATCTGGGTCAAAAGGTTAGGATCTGTTTTTCGGATATTCAGATTTTAAAACTGAATTTAATTTTTGACATTGAGCGTACAACCAAATATATATGACAGAAAAGTCCCAGGAAGATTTGTGATAAACTTTGATTAAGAACAAAAACTGGTCTAACGCTTCTTAGAAAATATTCTTATTGGATGGTTAAGAAAAGAAAAAAAACCTACTCGACGTAATTCATAAGAAAAGCTGGATTACATTTCACATTAATGGGTCTAGTACCGTCCAGTCCGGAATAATTGGCTGTATGCTCAGATAATAAAGAAGCCAAACAGAAAAGCTATAGTGAAATTACAAATAAGGAAATAACAGATGCGGATATTTCTTTAGATAAATATTAAATTATTTATTTATGCTCAGATATTAAATAAATCCTTAATTTCTTGGAGAGGTTCCATTGAATTTTTTTATCATTCATTTTTTCTTCTCTTAGCTATATATGATTTATATGTAGAAATATAAATATAGTTTTGCAAAAACAATATTATTTATACGGAAAAAAATAATATATATAAAGATAGAACAAATAGTTGTATAAACAAGGGCTACTTATCTCCCGGTGTGACAGCGATACCTTTACGGACTTATAATTTTAAAATCCGGAATTCGATTTCTCGCAGTGGACATAGCCCAAAGCGACTTTGTTTTAAAACGAACAAATGAACAAATAAAGGCTACCTTGTGTAAAATGTGGAACGTGACCAAGTTTTTAATGGTATTTAAATACTAACTACATAGTCGTGGACACACAAACTTATTATCGTAAGGAAACAAAATTAATTACAATTCATAAGTAATAAGTAATAAATGTAATATGTTCACAATTTAATTTCAATGAGAAGTTATATGCCACAGCCCTATGATGATTTTATTGCCTTGAAGTGTTTATACGTTCTACAATAGTTCCTGTACGTATAGCAATTCCTATCTATTTCTTTCATCACGTACATTTTATTTTTCACTAAACGTCATATGTACTTTTACATAAGTGAATCATTTTCATTGAAATCGGATCAAAATTTGTTATTCTAATAATGTCGACAACCATTGGCTATAGATTCCTCTAGACCAATCGTGACGTGAGTATCTTATCGATCGTTCTAGAACTGAAACATAATAATAATAAAAAAAAATCCATTGTGGTAAACGAAATAATAATTTGTTATAACTAAGTAAGGTCCTCCAGTGGGAGAGCGGTCAATATACGGAATTTCAAAGTCAAGGGTTCGAATTCCTTTGGTAACTACAGCAGGTAGCCCGATCTGGCTTTGTTATAAGAAAAACATATTGATATAAGTGTGTTGTTGTTTGTTTTCTTTCACGATTTCGAAGAAATAATATTATTATTTCCAGAACCTGCCTGGCTGAATTATCAAATATTCTCTATTAAAATAATAAAGAAAACTATTATGAAGTTTAAATTCGCAAGTTTGTGTAATTCGTTCAGGTAAAGTATTTCAGAACACCCAAGTTTACCTTTCCAGAGTCTACAAAGTGAACATCGCTCCTACGATTATAAGAAAGTGTGAACCAACTGGACAAAGATCTAAGACGATAATACAGAACCAAACGACTTATCACTTATTACTGAGTTGTACCAACTTATCCAGTTATTAACACTAACCCTGATCTAGGACAAACTGAAAGAATAACAACAGGTTTCATCTACTGGTGAATCTACATCACATGTATCGTGTTTTGAAATGTCTCTTACTCATGCAGTAATCCTACATTTATATCAAAATTTCAAGGGAATTATTTAGTAAGTTGTCTAAAACACTTAAAAATAAATGTGAAGCCTTATTTTTTGTTCGCTTTACCCCCTTGACACTGAGTTAGACCGGTTTTGCAGTATTCCATCCTTTATCAGTAACTCTGAGCAAGGACAACTGAAAGAATTAGATTAGGTTTCATACTGTTGTGGAAAGTATATTACATGTATGGTGTTTATAAAGAAGATTTGTCTTAACCGTTAGCCAGTGGAATGAAACTGACTTATGTCTATTCGACTAATCAAAACAGGTTCCCTTTTTAAAGAGAATGAGCCAACCAGTTCAAAGATCTATTTTTTATACGAAAAATTCGAACAAAAAACACTTTTATATTTTTTTGTGTATGTGACATTTTAAAAACCTCCATTGACGTCAGTCATTGTTCTAGCTTTTCGCGAAGCAAATACAAAAACAAATATTTCTTTTTATTACATATATCATAATGACGTAAATCCAATTTCGGTTAAAAAGCTGTACAAAAACAGCATTTTTTAAAATTATTTAAGAGTATCCGACAATCCAAGAATATTTGTTTCTTTCAGAATTTCGCGTAAACGTACACAAATACCAGGCGAACAAGTCGTCCCTAACTGTGGATTGATAGATTATAATGAAATTAGTTAGTACTTGTACACCAAATGTTGTTATATTTGAGTGACCAAATGGAAGAATTTGATTGTCACTGTTATAGCGCGCACCCCTTGTCCCAAGCTATGGTGAACACTTTTGCAGCAGCTAACTACGAACCATGAACAGCTCGTCTAATTAATTTCCACAGTGGGATAAATTCATAAGGGCTTTGGAATTGTAATAAAATACGTAAATAAGTCAATTAAGTTAAAACAGATTTACAAATATAAATAATCCTGAAGACAATAATAACTGACTTGACTGAAACTAAACTAACAATATATTAATTGATAAAGCTATTAACATATCTTCAGAGCATATGTAACTTCTTAAGAATATTGTTTTCATTCTTAATATTAAAGATATTTAAACCGAAAACTTTATTCCAGTGTATTTTGTTGAATTTTAAAAATATATATAGATATATATATACATACATTTTTGTTAGGAGTGTGGCAGTGCAGCGATATAGTACGAGTGCTGTATGCCATACAGTGTATGGTGAAGCCATGATGCGACTGTTTGTTTGTTTGTTTTTTTAATATCGCACAAAGCTACACGAGGGCTATCTGCACTAGCCGTGCCTAATTTAGCAGTGTAAGACTAAATGGAAGGCATTACCCTTTTACTAAAGATTACTGGGATTGATCGTCACATTATAACGCCCCCACGACTGAAAGGGCGAGCATGTTTGGTGTGACAGAGATTCGAACCCTTGACCCTCAGATTACGAGTCGAACACCTTAACCCACCTGGCCATGCAGGGCCTAATGCGACTGTTTCAATACATCATTCGATTTCTTCACGAAATTTGCCAAGCTTTCAGTAAACATTATAATTTTTTGGTACAGTAACAATCAAAATTTCTAATAAAGTATTGTTGTTAAAAATTAATGTTTTAATATATGAAATCAAAGTAGTCACTGCTCCAAATGTAAAGCAATTTCAATGTTAAGATTAAAAATGCTTTTTCCATATAAAAATTAACTAATTTTTTGGGTACTCTCTTTAACTACGAATAAATTTTAAACTTTTTAAGAATTAACTTTTCATATTTTATCTGTAGTAGGCTAGTTTCACCAGCCTTGTAACCACCATTAAAATATGCAAAATAAATCAAATTATACCTTTTCTTTCTTTCAAGAATTATTTCATGTTGTAACAGAAAACTACATTTTCTCATACTAAATAACTGTAAACTCCTAACATTATACACCTGGTTCTAATTAAATTTTAGTGTCCAGACTGTCAAATGTTGTTACAAACCGTTGATAAAACTTTTGTATGTATATTATTGTTGAAACGACTTGTATTGTCTCTTATCAGCCATAACACACGTACTAAATATATATATATATTATTGAAACATTTTGGTAAATATAAACTCCTTGCTAGACTAAAAGAATCAATTGTATGACATCAAGCAATACCCTTGACCGTATGCTCTATCAAGCGATAAAACGATCGTCGTTCTATTTCTGTTAATATCAAGGTTTTTAAGTAATAACTGGTACGTGTACAAAAAAACAAAAGATAGGCGGATTGATATTGGAATCAGTTTTGGTCAGTAGCGTAAGAATATAAAATTTGGTAGAAGAACCCAGATTCATATTTCAAATACCGTAGTTACAAATCGGTCGAATGGGTCGAGTTTCGTAACCATTTCAATTTTTACTACGTGAAGCCGGCACAAAAGAAAAGTGGTAATTATCAATTGGTATTTGCTGATATTCTACTTTCCGCAGACCTTCATAACGAATGGTATCATTGCAAGACAAGAGAAACAAATGCCGCACGAGGCGACGCAAGAACATTTGTAGGTCTACATACAAAGCTATAACTTTAAGCGAATGTGAAATGATTGACGTATCTTATGTACACGGAAAAGGTGTTTCTATATATTTCGTACCCGTCCTCTGTTCCTAACTAGCCATGTAATTCAACTCTTGTTATAATTATTCTAACGACAGTGGAATAACTGGACTTGATTACAAGCAAACTGCATATAAATATGTAAAAAATTCAATGTATGGAATTTTAACGCTTTGGTTTATTAATAACATCACATGAAAATAAAGTTGCTTTGGTGTTATTTTTTTTAATTTCTCGCAAAGCTACACGATAGATATCTGTGTTAGCCGTCCCATATTTAGGAATGAAAGACTAGAGAAAAGGCAACTAGTCATCGCCATTCACCGCCCACTCTTGGGCTACTCTTTTACTAACGAATAGTGGAAATGACCGTCACATTACATAACGCCCCCACAGCTGAAAGGGCGAGAATGTTTGGTAAGACGAAGATTCGAACTCGAGATCATCAAATTACGAGTCGAGTGCCCTATCGACCTGGCCATGCCGGACCAACGAAAATACAAATCGTAAGACCTAGTTAGATACTGTGTTAACGGTTCTAGTCATGACTAACATACATGGGCTTGTCGTTATTATTATAACTAAATGGGAGAGTTGCGAATGGCCACGATGAACTTAATTAATAATATTCCAAAAAATCGTTGAAAGAAGGTAAACAACAGTTGCAAACACGAAGCTAATTATTATTTCAATTTATTGTGCAAATGATTTACTAGCACATAAAAAATTTAAGATCCATAAACTAAAAGAACAAAATGAATAATTAAGGTTGTCGATTAGAAGTTTGTAAATCTAGATTATTGGATTTTGTTATATGGATAACTTACTATAACCGGGAATTTTAGGGAAACACACATTTTGAGCTATATTTTCAAATTCCGTTACATATGAAGCACAAATAAGTTGAATTGTATTACCTCGCTAGCAAATGTCCCCTTGTCTCAAACATAAGCCTAAGGGATTATAATGTTAAAAATCTGGTGCTAAATCCCTGCGGTCTGCAGAGCACAGATAGCCGGCTCATTGTGCAGAGATTTGTCCTTAAGAACACAAAACTACGGCCCGGCATGGCCATGTAGTTAAGGCATTTGACTTGTAATCTGAGGGTTGCAGGTGTGAATCCCTGTCACACCAAACGTGTTCGCCCTTTCAGTCATGGAGGCGTTATTATGTGATGGTCAATCCCATTAGTCATTGGTAAAAGAGTAGCCCAAGAGGTGGTTGTAGGTGGTGATGACCAGCTCCCTTCTCTCTAGTCTTACGCTGCTAAATTAGGGACGGCTAACGCAGATAGCCCTTGTGTAACTTTGCTCGAAATACAAAACAAAAACCAAACAAAACTATAGAAATTATTGTTCTGGTAATCTTTTCATTTTGTTATTTATACAGTTAGGGAGCCGTCCTTGAGAGTTACAGGCCAATATCAGAAGATATATATAAGAGTCAACTACCAGTCATAATGACCTTTAATTTAAAATATTGTATATTCATATTTGGTATAAATAACATTATTATTAATCTAGCAACATTAACCTAACCTGTTGTTGTAGCTTCATCTATGCGTGATCTAACAAACTATTATAAAATAATAATATTATATTTTCCTGCTGACCAAAATCTTAAGGCCAATGAACATAAAGAAAATATATTCATTTTACATTGTTGGACTCAACCACTTATTTGAGTAGAGCTTTGAAAGATGAAAATAAGAATAGGGAAAATAAAAATAAAACACTGTTTTAGCATTTAATAGGGAAAATGTGAACACTATGAAATTAGCCTAAATACAAGCTGGTCAAAAGTTTAAATCCATACCAAAAGAAGTCCCAAACATGATAGGAAATGCCCAACAAGAGGTCTCAGTAGAATGTTGCGCGGCCGTCATTGTGAATATCTGTAAACATTCGCTTTGGCATGGTCGATATAAGCGTTTGCAAAAGCTGGATGGAATGTTATTCCAAGTGGTTAAGATGGCTTCACGAAGATCATACACTGTTTGGAATTGACGTCCATTTCTATATACTTCCCTTGCCATCCACCCCCAAACATTTTCAATGGGGTTCAGTTCGGTCGAACACGCTGGATAGTCCAAAAGAATCACGTTATTCGCCATGAAAAAGTCCTTTGTCCTGCGGTCATTGTGGATTGCAGCGTTGTCCTGCTAAACGATCCAGTAATTTCCACACAATCGAGGGCCTTCAGTCAATAAGGATGCTCTCTTTAACATGCCAGTGTAGCCAGCTGCTGTTTGACGCCTCTGTATAACCTGAAGCTACATTGTTCCATGGAAGGAGGAAGCACGTCAGATCATGATGGAACCTTTTCAACTATGTCATGCAAAAAATGTCTCCGGTGGAATATCCTTATCGTGCCAGTAACGTTGGAAGCCATCTGGACCATCTGGGTTAAATTTTTTCTCATCAGAAAACAAAACCTTCGTTCACTTTTCTACGTTCCATGTTTGTGCTTCTCAGCAAAATTTAAAAGAGCTGTTTCATAGTGTGGAAAGAGGCGTGGCCTTTGAAGACATTTACGGTTTTTAAAGCCTTTCTCTCGTAGATACCGTTTTATTGTTCTTAAGCTGCAATCTGCGTCCGTAAGGGCCTTAATCTGGTTCGATGAACTGTTGGTATCTTGCCGGACAACCTGTCGGATCCTCCTGCTCAACGCCGGCAACATTTTCTAGAGCCGACCATTTGAAATTCTCGTTCCGTATCCCTCAGGGTCTTTTAAGAAATTTGCAACAGCAGTTTTACTATGCCCAATCTCACCAGCGATGACACATTGAGAGAGACCTTGCTCTTGCAACTCGACAATTCTGCCACGTTCAAACTCTGTCAACTTTTCAGCCTTTGCCATGTTTTTACCCAATGTAATACAGGAGATGTCAGTGGGAGATGTTGACAACGCTAATACTTGAACACAAATGACTAAATTTCGTTACGAGTTTATCGATTAACGCTTCGTTTCAGTATGGTCTTAAACTTTTGACCAGCTAGTATTTAGGCTAATTTCATAGTGTTCACAGTTTTCCTATTAAATGCTAAAAAGTTTTTTTTATTTTCCCTTTTCTCATTTTCATCTTTTGAAGCTCAAATAACTGATTGAGTCTAGCAACGCAAAATGCATAGTGCATATTTGAAACTTAATAAATGTACTAAAATGGCATTTTCAATGAAAGATAATTTTTACATATTACTCAAGCCTGTTTATTTGCCAGCAGTTTGAGAAATTTTTGTTTTCAAGAAAAGATTAATTAAATTACAAGAATAAAATAATTCTGCCAATGCCAATAACGTTATTACAGTAATAACAACTCACATTTAACTACATCCCACCCAATATTACGTGAACAAGAATGGTAAATGAATCCATTGTGATACCGCAGAAGTCTGTAAAATGTTTCCTGAAGTCTAAATACGTTTAATTTCTCTGCAGTTATGCCAGATATCGACTCAGTTAAGTCTTCACGAGGTAAAGTATCATTCTTGGAATCTGCACAAAGATAAGAATCGTCTCTATTGTATACCCAAATTAATAACTATTCGGATTCCGTTTCGTACTAATTATCAAATAATTACTTGTTAATAATAATTAATTATCATATGATAACTGATTAATAATTAATTATCAAATAATTACTGGTTAATAATTATTTGTCGAATAATTACCGACTAATAATAATTAATCATCTAATAATCACTGATTAATTATAATTAATTATCAAATAATTACTGATACATACTCTTTCAAGACGTTGAAACTGTGTTCTCAAACACGAAGCACAAGTAACTTAGTTTGGATTACCTCACTAGTAAATGTCCCCGTTGTCTTAGAGATAAGACTGATAATTACTGATAAATAATAGTTCATTATCAAATAATTATAGATTAAAAATAATTAATCATTACATAATTACTCGTTAATAATAATTAATCATAAAATAAGTACTGATTAAAATAATTAATCATAAAATAAGTACTGATTAAAATAATTAATCATCAAATAATAGCTGATTAATAATAATTAATTATCGTATCGTTTTTTTTAACTAATTACGAAACTCTTATTTCGAAACGGCGACTACATAAATAAACTTAACTACAGCAGACAGGTGGTGAGACATATAAGAACAGTAGTATACATATTTACCCCATTACATTTTGCTTCTAGTTAAGATGTCACACAATAAATGACTGCATTTTTTCATTTCTTTTCTTATTTATTGAAAACATTCTTACTTTGTTATTTCAAATAACAATTATTTAGATATAATTAATGATTATTTCCTCGAGGTTTTCAGGATGGAAGTCATGTTTTATAAATTTATTTTGTTAAATCGTTTCCAAATAAACTTCATTTGCTCAATGAGCTGTTTGCGAATATTCTGCAGCAGGGATCGAATCGTAGATTTTAGCGTTGAAAACATCAGGAAGAAACATGGTTTTAACCAATCAATCGTTCTAATAGTTTGTGTGAATTCTGTGGAAAATAAAATCACAAACTGATCAAACACATTTAAAACAATTTAATCTGATAAAAACACTAAACGATCAAACAGATTTCAAACTGTTTAATCGATCAAACAGATTTCAAACTGTTTAATCCGATAAAAACACTAACCAAAACAACAGATTTAAAACTGTTTAATCTCAAAAACACTGAACGATCAAACAAATTTCAAACTGTTTAATCTGATAAAAACACTGAACGATCAAACAGATTTAAAGCTATATAATCTAATAAAAACACTGAACGATCAAATAGATTTAAAACTGTTTAATGTGATGAAAACACTGAACTATTAAGTAGGTTTAAAACTCTTTAGTCTTATAAATAGCTAAGATATAACTAATACCCACTTTGTTAAATGATCAGTATAATATAACACCCACTCCTTTAAGTGATTAATGCAGGCTAACCCTCACTGCTAATCTTTTCAATGGTCTAAAAGACAAACATTTCAAACAGCTTCTGACAAGCCTCTATGGAAATTGTTAATAAAATAGTCTTAGTACAAAATCAAATTAGGATCTTCGAATTAATTAATGAATCACAAAATGTTGACACTTCTAGCTTTAATAGAATGTTTGTTTCTTTGTTTTTGAATTTTGCGCAAAGGTACACGAAAGCTATCTGCGCTAGCAGTCCCTAACTTAGCAGCGTAAGACTAGAGGGAAGGCAGCTAATCATCACCACCCACTCCCAACTCTTAGACTACCGTTTTACTAATGAATAGTGGAATAACCGTCACATTATAACGCCCCCACGGCTGAAAGAGCGAGCATGTTTGGTGCGACGAGGATTCGAACCCGTGATTAATAAAGTGATAACAAGCTATTAGCAAACAGCGTCTCATGCGACAATTATTCTGTTGGCTTAACAGGAATGACGGGACGGGCCTGTTTCATTCGTCACGCAGGCCTACTGGATACGTGTGGTTAGCAAAGCTGCCTGTAATAGGCGGAGAATTAAATGTCACATTCGTATACTGTCGGCTTCACGTGACAAACATTGAAAAGAATATGAAACTTATTGTACCTGTTCATTCGATTGATTATCATTGGATAAACTCGATATGTCTTTTTTATTTTTTAACTTTCCCATACAGCAACATCTGACAGTAAACATAAAGATGGACAACATTTATTGTTAATTTTTATTCAGTGTATGTTAACTGAATGAGAAAACAAATTAAACACTTCATTTGATTTTATTCAAAGCATATTTACTTCCAACTTTAGCTTGTAATGTGATATATTCAGGTAAAACTGAGTTCACCTTTGAGCTATGAAATGGGTCTGTTTAATAACAGGAAGCTGTAAAAGATATGAAGTAATTTCGAGTTTGAAAAAAAAAGAGACTGGACACAAATATACAAAGATAGAATGAAAATTCTTTATTGAAACTCACAAACACAATCAAAATAATATGTGTATATAAAAAAACAGTATGTTTACTTTATCTATTTAAATTAGTTATAAAGATGTTTATTAAGAGTTAATTAGCTTACAGGTTAAACTTTAGGAGGGTATTGCTACTTAGAGAGAAATGACTTAAGCAAGCTTCACTGACTATCTTAAAGGTTTGAGCTTGAAACAGAGCTACTAAGAGACACGATATTATAAACCAAATCACATAATAGTAAATTTACTGGACACGTACGCCATCTATGTCACTGTTGGTTATTCCATTTTATATAATATTGTTTATTTGTTTGTTTGTGAATTTCGCGCAAAGCTATACGAGGGCTATCTGCGTTAGCCGTCCATAATTTAGCAGTATAAGACTAGTGGGAAGACACCTAGTCATCACCATCCACCGCCAACTCTTGGGCTACTTTTTTACCAACGAATAGTGGGATTGACCGTCACTTATAACGCCCCCACGGCTGAAAAGGCGAGCATCTTTGATGCGACGGGGATGCGAACCCGCGACCCTCAGATTACGAGTTGCACGCGTTAACCCACCTGGCCATGCCGAGCCGTTATATAATATTAACGAAGTTTTAAGCTCGATATATCACCTGACTTGTGATTGGAGAACACAGTTGTCGACATTCTTGCACAATATACAACATTACAACCATATCTTCCATGAGCAAAACAGTTGATAATTCCGGAGTATGACAAAGGAACCAAGGCAGTTAGAACAAAATAAAATTAATGACTTTCTTTACCACGTGCTCGGCAAGAGCTGCACATAATCAGAAATAGCCAATATATGTATATAATATATAAGATACAAATGTATGATACACATATATATTAAGTTGTCCAGAAATAAATGTCTTTTTTGAACTGCAAAGTTTGGAAAAGTATAAGCCAGTGTTGTAAAATATGCTTTAATCAAGTAAGCACAATTTGCTTTCATACACTTTTGCCAACGTGTAACTATGCTGTTTATGCCCCTGCTGTAGAAATCAGAATTTCTATGTTCAATGAACTCTGTGAAAGCTTCTTCTGCAGCTCTCTGGTTTTGAAAGCGTTTATGGTTCAAAAAGTTGTCAAAGTGCTTGAAAAAATGAAAATATGTAATGGGAAAGGTCTGGGAAATAAGATGGATGAGACAGAACCTCGATTTTCAATTCGTTCAATTTTTGGAGCGTCATCCTTGACAGGTCTCATATTGCCGATTTTGTTGATCTTCAGTCAGCTCATGCGGAACCCACTTATCCAACTTTTTTTTTTCCAATCGCACTCAGTGCTCGATTTGCCGGTGCCTAGCTTTTCTGCAAGCTCACGTACAACAGAGAGTCTGTCTCAACTGCTAATGTGTATTCATTTAAGGGTAGCTTCCTTCCACGACCTTCGTGGTCTTCAAGACTTTCATCTCCATGTAAAAACCTTTGGAACCAACGCTAAACTGTACGCTCAGTCACAGATCCATGACCCAAATTCCTTGTTGATATTCCATGTTGTTTTGGTAGCTTTTCGTCCAACTTTGAAGTCGTAGAAGAAAATAAAACAAAAGTCCTTCTTGTTCATGCTGCCTTGGGGGTTGCGAAACTTTCTCTGAGTACAGTTAAAACAGCAGACAATTAAGACACCTTCTGAGCGACAAATGTTGGATTAAACCAACCAACGATAAGTTACTCAACATTCAGCTTGTAAATGTCATCGTAAGAACTCCGACATATATTTCTGGATAATCAAATACCACAGTAACATGGATTCTGTTTTTAACATTATCCTAAAATTTCAAAAGTTTAGATTCAAGAAACAGAAATCTTCAGAACTACATCTTAAGAAGTTGTTATTCCATTCTGAGTTCACTAAAACCTCGTGGGAGCTTATTAAACAGTTAATGTTGAAACATCAATCACTTTAATAACAAAAAACTAAGTTCTACCACAAAGAAATACTATTTTAAACTTCGGTGAAATTATTTCTCTTTCCTAGAATCTTATCATCGCAAATTCTTCCTTCATTTCTAAGCGCGCTCACGTGACCTCATTCTTCTACAAAGAGAAGAAACAACAAGTGATATTTCAGAACGTCACTGTGAGATGACTTTCACAGTCTTGTAAGTGTTGAAAATAAATGTTAGTTCTTAACGAGCACCTACTTCATTCTTGAGTGAAAGTAGTTTTAACGCTTTTCTTTTCACGTTCACGTTCACCTTCAATGCGTGCATCTGCAATTAGATGAAGATGACAAAATCCCTAATTACTTTCTCAAGCAACCGGTATCATAGTTTTAGTGGTATAAACAGTCTCGTTAGCTGAACAACAAGCAACAATTAGGCCGCAAGTGCTGATCCAGGAACTAGAGAGTGAAGAGATTTGTCCTATTTTTTTCCTGCCAGACTTAGAAAGATGGTTACTGTTTTTTTTTAATCAAGGATGCAAACACCGCGTTTTCACTTGCCATAGTGCTATCTCTTACCCTTAAGATTGTTTGATTTGATCTTAGTCGTAGCTGTAATCATTGAAAATTTGATAAATGAGTTACCATCACAGACAGATAATGCCACACCACAGTCTGTGTAATGCTAAGTAATAACCTACTTACTCTTTTCTTTACCTATTATAAAGTTTGTTAAGAAAATCGAATGTTTATTTGTCTTCAGACATTCACACAAAGCTATACACAGGCGATCTGCGATAGTCGACCCCAATTGTTTTACTGGCAGACTAGAATGAAGACAGTTGATTAGCTGGCCAGATGTCAGTGAGGTCTGATGGTTACACTTATAATGCATCACAGTCTCAAAGTCCAGAGTGCGATTTTTGGGAGTTGTAAAGAGACCTGAGCGCAGTTCCGAAGTCTGGCACGATAACCGCTGGACTAGGCTTAGCCCACGAAAGTTAAATAGCTGAGACTTTCTTTTTTCGAGATGTTAAAGTTATTAGAAGTTAAACAACTCATTTATAGAACTGTAAGCTTATAAAGAGCAATGAAGTCAGTTATGGTGTTAAAAACGTTTTTTTTTAATGTTTCCAGCGAACCTGTCGAATCAACCTATTTTAGAAAACAAAACACCAGATGGATTTTAGAAATTTTGAATCGAAAGAGGCAAAAAGAGTAAGAGAGAATATAGATGCGTATCATAGATCAGGTTATAGATCAAAATATCATGCGTATTATAGATCAAGTTATAGATCAAAATATCATGCGTATTATAGATCAAGTTATAGATGAAAATGTCATGCGTATTATAGATCAAGTTATAGATGAAAATGTCATGCGTATTATAAATCAAGTTATAGATGAAAATGTCATGCGTATTATAGATCAGGTTATAGATCAAAATGTCATGCGTTTCATAGATCAGGTTATAGACCTGATGTCACGCGTATTATAGATCAGGTTATAGACCAAATGTCATGCGTGTTATAGATCAGGCTACAGATCAAAATGTCATTTCTATTAAGCAATGAACAATGGATTACGGAAATAACTCATAAAGGATTTGGCACAATGGAGCATTAGCTGTTCCAGCCGAAATTTGATTCTCAACTAGAGAAAAGTGAAAAGGAAGAAAAGTGAATGCTCGGCAACTCTCTGTGCAAGGCTCACGAGAAAGCTTGGTTTAATGCGCAGCACGCGCCAATCGTTCCGGTGAATCTAGTTTTCTGAAAGTACACACTCTAGTTCTCCATTCTTAAAGCAGCCGTCTAAACGGTGAATCCAACTCTGAACACGAGTTGATGATGGCAACACCTATCTCACAAACTGAGAAAGACTGCTTAAGAAGATATCCACATCTAAATACTACAACGCAAGGTGAGAAATAGGTATCTAATAGGTAATTTTATAATAAAATAGCATATCTGATTTAATAATATAAGGAGAAAGATTAATGCATGGATTAAATTGAACGTTTTTCATTAATAACTATTTTAAAACATTTTATTCGTCATTAGTTAATCACTAGCAGTTCACCATAAGCTAACGAGGATGTTTCCAATTTTTTGTACTGGATTCTATGTATTGTTTTAGCCAATGAAACAGCGCTATATGTGTGCAGGTTTACATCGCTAGAATCTGCGTTTCGATACCCGCCGTAGGAAGAGCATCAATAACCCATTACGCAATAATTAACTATAAACAAACTTTTTCTTAAAATAAAAACTGTAACTTGGAAAATATTAACTTACACTTAAGGAAAATATATTTATTTTGTTCGATTTAAATTTGACACGATTGTAGTTTCTGGAATTATTAAGTTCTCTAGTGTCGAAAGAGTTTGTTTCTTGCTGAGATTCTGTTTCCGGTATATCATTATTCGTGATTTGTTTCCGGTATACCATTATTCATGTTTCATTTCCGGTATATTATTATTCGTGTTTTATTTCCGGTATACCATTATTCATGTTTCATTTCCGGTATATTATTATTCGTGTTTTATTTCCGGTATACCATTATTCATGTTTCATTTCCGGTATATCATTATTCGTGTTTTGTTTCCGGTATATCATTATTCATGTTTTGCTTTCGGTATATCATTATTCATGTTTCGTTTCTGGTATAGCTTTGTTTTGCTTCTTTATTTTCTAATATTCGTCTGTCCTAGCTTTAAATATGAACTGACAGACTATAAGGAAGGGAAGTAATCAACACAAACCTTTGATTACTCTTCTCAGTTTGAATGGTGAGATTTGACAGTCTTATAAAGCATTATTGTTTAAAGTTTAACAGAAAGTGTATAATAATGTAATTCATCCAGCAAGGAGTTGTTAAGTTTAATTCACTTGACATGTTTTATTTAAACCAACAGTTATGATATGGCGTCAAACACTTCTTACAACATAATAAATTATATTAGGGATAAATTTTATGTGATTTCTTTGTTCATGGAGATGATTCTAAACTTCAAGTAAAAACTGATGTTTTAAATCTGGTAGTAACTGGTAACTGTCTGGTAAAAATTAATGTTATAAATCTAGTAGGAAGTGGTTACCTTCAAGTGAAAACTGATGTTTTAAACCCGGTAAAATCATTTAAACGGTTATTTTCAAGTACAAACAGATCTTTCAAAACCAGATAGTAACCGGTTGTTTGTTTTAAAATTTTGGACTTCAAGCTTCAGCTTACCAAAAGCTAATATTGAAGAACTGTACTAATTTTGGAACAGAGAGACAAGAGGAAAGTCCAGTAAAACACTCCCGCCAACTTACGAGCTACTGTTGTAATCGAATGCTGTGATTTAGACCATTACTCTTATAACACACACATAACGTACAGATTACATTATTGCGGCAATAGGACGCGAACCGTAAAACCACGAATTAACAATGAAGAATTTTTAATCAAAGGATGGGCCATATTGACGTAGAAGTATTTTTCTTCAAGCGTGAGTATCTGCGACTTTATAATAATAGTTGATTCAATGATGTTCATATCAAACAGTTGGGAAATTATACTGTTTGCTATGATGTATACATAATACTAGAATGTTTCTATTTGTCCACAATGTATATATGCTACTTAGCATTACTCACATTTCTTTACTGATCCTCCTTAAATTTATTACTTTTATAACAGTCACGAAACAAGCAATTGAACTCCTTATACCAGTGTTAATCATTGAATCTATAATGCCAAAAAAACTATTGTATAGTATTTTTATGTTAAGTTTCTCTTTTAAAGAAACAATTATAAGATATGAAAGTTACGTTTAGGATACCTGTTAGGCAGACGTCTTATTCAGGATAAGAAATATGTTGACATAATCAGTACCGAGCATCAATAGTGGAAGGATATTTTGTGAGTATGAATACTGATTAAATTTTTGATATCTCATAATGATATGGACTAAACTTTAGCTACCTCCACTATATTAACTTCAGCAGAAATGGGGAAAAGTTAAGGATCTATTTGACGTATTAAGTTGGGATTGGTTATACTCAGTTAACTACAGTTGTAGTGGTGTTATCAGTTATTTAGTATCTGGGTTGACCAGCAACTCTGTAATCTATCAGCTCTTGAAATAACGATTAACGTTAGTGCTAAGTGTATAACAGGTTAATAACTAAGAAAATAGTTTAATATCGTTCTAAAGAGTACTGATGTTAAACATGGTTCTAAATAGTACTGATATTAAACATGGTTCTAAAAAGTATTAATGTTAACATGGTTCTAAATAGTACTGATGCTAAACATGGTTATATGTGGAATCGATGTTTAACATGGTTCTACACGGTATTGATATTTAACATGATTCTACATTGTATCTTAGTTTCTAAGTTATAAAACGAGAACAGAATATTGAATTGGCTATAAACGTAAGGACATTTATTTGTAGTTATGACTTACGTAAAGGGTTCGCTTTGATGAAGTTCGCCGAGGGATCAGTTGTAGGTTTTCGTACTTACAACACTAATATCGGGGATTTGATTTCTCGCTGTAAACAGGGTGCGGATAGCCTATTTTGGGGCTTTTCGCTAAAAGCAAGCAGACAGGCAAGATCCTTTGATGAGTATTTGATACTAATAACTACTGCAGTTGGCTTATGTGTGTGTACGAATATAGAAACCAAAAGTTATAGTAGAATTAAAAACATATATTCCCCTTTT
Source organism: Tachypleus tridentatus (assembly GCF_004210375.1). NCBI lineage: Eukaryota > Metazoa > Arthropoda > Merostomata > Xiphosura > Limulidae > Tachypleus > Tachypleus tridentatus. Next base: position 76,697,824 of record NC_134836.1, on the reverse strand, counting down.
CATCATTTATATCTTACAACATACATGGTTGAAATGTTCCTGAGATAAATCTAATGGACCATCTCAAGCGAACCAAAACAATAAAGACAGTAAAATAAGTTCTACAACACAGTATGGACATTTTCTTCTAAAATAAGTAATTTACGTCCCTGGTTAACTCCATTACTTACTTAACTCGTGCTAACCTTTTGTATCAATACAATATAGGAGAACAAACACTCAAACAGAAGAGGTCAGAATAAACAAAGTAAATTGAACTTGTATCATGGGCATTTCTTTCATACCCACGTCTTTTTTAGAAATCAGTGACTATGAAAGCCATCAGATTCCAAACAATGTATTTTAAAGACGACTGGTATGGGCATTAAACCTTTAATTGAAATAAACTACAGAACAACGTTTGAACCTTCTTAGGTCATCTTCAGGTTAACAAAGAGTAATTTATTTTAATTAATGTTTTACTACCCATACCAGCCATCTTTAATATACATTTTTACTTCAAGAAAATTTCTCAACTTCATGCCCCCCTCCCAGTGGCACAGATTGCACAGCGATATGTCTGCGGACTCATACCGCTAGAAACGGGGTTTCGATGCTCGCGGTGAGCAGTTCGCAGATAGCCCTTTGTGTAGCTCTGTGTTTAATTCTGAATGATCATTCAATCAAATTGAGAAAAGCCTTATTAATTAAAAATGATTTTACACCTGTATTCTAAAGACGACTGGTATGAGTATTAAAACTTTTAATTAAAATAGAATAAAGAACACTTCGACCTTAATAGGTCATCTTCAGCTTAAGAGAGAGAGTTGAAACTGACCGTTGCGGACACTATGTCTTAGAGATGAGAGTATGAACAGGTACGAGATTGTATGAGGCGATACAGCTAGATGTTAGGTTGTTAATAAATATATAGGTATAAAGATGTTCCTTTATATTGGTTTAATTTTGGTTTGAGTTCGTGTGTAAGTAGGGCTAAGAAGTTAGAAATGTTGTTCTATAGTTTATTTTAATTAAAATTTTAATATCCATACCACCTGTCTTTAGAATATGTTTTTACTTCAAATGGGTTTCTCATCATCGTGGAATAGGTTCGGAACAGCTGTACTGAGAGGGTGCTACTTAACAAGATTGTAGTGTAGTACAGAAAAGATAGTTTTATAGGGAGTGTCGTAGTAAAAGATTATTGATTTAACATTAACAAAATTTCCATAAACCGGGTAAAATGTTTCAATCTTTTTATTCTCTTAGATTTAATTAAAGCGAAATTTTATTTTCATTTCATCAGTAAGTTATTAAAAACAAGACTGTTGATTAAAAATAATTATCATTTGTTGTTATTTGGCGCAAAACTATTCAATTAACTACCTTTGTTTCTGTCCACTTCGAGGATAAAACCCAGGATTTTTACTTGCAAGTCCGTATATTTACCTCATACCCACTGTAAAACACTTTAAAGTAAAATACAGTTCAACAGGTCATCTTATTAAACACACCAACCAACTCTATCAAGAGCATGAAGTTCACTGGCAGCCACCTGGTGAAAATCCTGCAACTTACACTTTTCTTAATTTCAGTTACAAACATAGTTTAGTAGTTTTCAGAGGTAATGTTATATTAACGTTTAGTCTTTCACTTGAAATATTGATATATTAGGTTTTTGTTTTAGGAAAACATGAAATCAGTGCGTGCAACAAGCAATGAAAACGAAACAAACAGATACCTGAAGTGTCATAAATATTCTATATTATACTAAACTATTAATCCGAATATTTTTCGGCGTTCAGCTCAAATATATTTTATATTTCTTACGTAAAAAGAATTAAATTCAAACCAATGGCCGCACAAAACCTTAATAAAACTCACATTACCTATTTTTTTCAAATAATTAATATCACCCGTCTGCTATATGAAAATAAAAATCTTCTTAATACAAAGCTTGCCTTCCCTCGCGGCCTGGAGTGGCCAAATGGATACCGTATCTGCAAGATGGAACAATGGCTCGAGACGTGATACTTCCAAAATCTGCTTCAAAACTTTAGCTACGGGAGCATTATAAAATTACACTAATATTGTTATACACATTAAATAATCATTAAAAGGCCATGGCGGCGGGTGCTGTCACCCACCAGTCGATAATTCACGTAAGCATAAGCTTATGTTTGGGGTGAAAACTAATTTATGATCGTTGCTATAGAGATTAAATAAGAAGCAACAAAATGGTAAATATTGCGTTAGACGTGTTTGTTTTGCTTCTGTGTGTGTGTGCTTTCGAAGTGAAACTTTTGTTATATTCAATATGATTTGCCACCTTCCGGCGAGTGGATAAATGAAAGTATGTCAAATACTTCTTGGAGTTAAATAACACAGTATATGAACACACGGAAACAGCCCTGTATCCTCAATTAACCAAGAAATAAACATAAAATTATAATTTTATAATTTTAATTATAATTAAAATAATTTGTGGTGCACGTTTCGAAGTGTTTGATCAGATTTGAGCTTCACTGCTGATTTTTTACATTTAGTAAAGATACAGATGGCGCACTGTGTGTGTGGTTTACAAGTATCGCTGATATAGCAGGAAAATTGTGTTGATTTACTCATCAGCCACTGGCATGTCTTGTTTTTAAAGGAACGTTTACGTTTCATGAAGAGAGTGGTTTAAGGTCTTCGAGGGCTACGAAAAAAGATTAATTTTAAGCTAATAAAGAAATAAAACTTTTCCTTTATATAACTGCCTAAGGATAAGCTTCCAGTTAAAAATTGAGGGGAAGGTCTGATTGATTTGGAGCTGTTGTTTAGCGTTAAAAATAAGCGTTAACACATTAATAATGGTCGTTCTAACAAATCACTATATAAGTGCTGTTTCGAACACTGATATCCTGTTATAACCCATAGACATGAAGATTTAATGATTTAGTGAAACGCGTCGTCGTTAATGGATATAGTGAACATATCGATTTTAAAATACTATTATTGACCTCTCTTTTGACTATTGAACATCCATAAGGGACTATATAAAGAATGCAGTGTTAAAAATATTCTTAATAATAAAGTCTTATGATAACTATAATTAATTACAATCAAGTTTCACAAGCTTGGGAAATATGCTCGCACCTTAACAATGATTTATACAAAAACTAGTAGAGACTCAAAATCATTTGCAGTCAAATTTGTATCTTTATTTAAAAATTACTTCTTTAAATGCAGAATTTCTAGAATAGTGCAATAGAATTCTAATCGTGTACACCGAAATTTTTATTCCACTTGTGTTAGGCCTAATATTAGTTTAACCTTTATTAAACAAGTTCTATATTCCATAAAGCAATATTAATCTTCACTTGAATACGTTTTGTTTCTTTTTCCTTTAATTTATCAAGTACGCATTAAGATAGTAAGGCGCTTGCGCGCATTCTCATGACAGATAAATATTAAATATTATTATAATAAGTTGTCCCGATTCTTACTGTCGTGTTGTAATTCAGCAAACCTGATTAACTCAGTACTGAGTGAAAAGTGTCGTTGATATGGATATGTCGGACACAGTGCTTTTCAAATACTATTATACTTTCTCACAATTCTTAAAGAAACAAAAGGAACTAAAAAAACTAATGTAATGTTAGAGTAATCAGTTGTTCAGAGAAAAGCACAATAAAGAACGTCAAGTCTGAAAATATCCCACGTGGTCAAGGTTTAGGTTTCGTTCTGATTAACTTTTGACCATTCCTTCAATTCGATGAAGCATATTTTTAATGTGTTTGTTTCTTTGTTGTTAAGCACAAAGCTACACAAAGAGTTGTGTGTGATCTGTTCGTCATGATTATAGAAGCCGTTTTGTTTGTTTGTTTTTTAGTGTTATAAGCCTTTGAAGTGAACTAATGGATAAGAGTACATTTTTAAGAAACCAAAATGTTCTGGCCCGGCATGGACAGGTGGTTAAGGCACCCGACACATAATCTGAGGGTCGCGAGTTCGAATCCCCGTCACACCAAACATGCTCACCCTTTCAGCTGTGGGGCATTATAATGTGACGGTCAATCCCACTATTTGTTGGTAAAAGAGTAGCCCAAGAGTTGGCGGTGATAACTAGTTGCCTTTCCTCTACTTTTATACTGCTAAATTAGGGACGGCTAGCGCAGATAGCCATCTAGTAGCTTTGCGGGAAATTAAAAAAAAACAAATCAAACCAAATTATTTATCTCAAATAATTATGGAATTTCATCGTAGGTTGCAGAAAACTAATAAATAAGTAACTTTACTGTTGTATGAACAACTTGTTTTTGTATCACCTAAGTAAATATTACAACCTTAAAGTGACATTAAAACAAGCAGTTATTGGATTAGATTAGGCTAGAAAATAAAAACTATAGCATTTATCATTAACGAGGTGATATACACAAGAAGTAATTAACCAGTACCGTGTTTCCTTGTTATGGTTCTCATGTTAACGTTGTTACAGAAGGGGTTTGTTAACAGTATATGATTAGGGTAAGACAACACTTCCTTAGCTGAAACATTAGTTCGTGCTGGTATCTGATTTGTTCCATTGTATTACATGGTTGGGTTTAGCTAATTTAGAAACAAGGGCTATACACTGTCAACTATTCACTATTTACTATCAACTATGAATTATAAACTATCAACCATGAACCGTAAACAGTCAACCATAAATTACATGTTACTAACTACAAGCCATGTATTATCATCCACTAACTATTTATTATTAACCATTAACCATATATTATCAACCATTAAATGTATACTGTCAACCATTAACTGTATACTATCAACCATTACATATATACTGTCAACCATTAACCATGTACTATCAGCCATTAAATATATACTGTCAACCATTACCGTATACTATCAAACATTGAATACATAGTTTCGTCTTCCGTGAATCAATGAAGTCAAACTTCCACTGAAGTAAAAGCTAAAGGTAGTCATTTGTTACTAGCTAGTCTCTTATTATCTAAGAAACCTGATAATGCTACTGAGAAAAGTAGGTTTATATGTGTTATCAGAGTAGCCTGAGGTTTCTACTGAGAAAACACAAGTATATATGTGTTATCAGGCTTCTACTTAGAAAACGTAGGTATATATGTGTTATCAGAGCAGCCTGAGGATTCTACTGAGAAAAAGTAAGTATATATGTATTATCAGAGTAGCCTGAAGCTTCTAAATTTCAGTCACGTACCATTCCTGGTGTATTAAAAAGTATTAAAGACCAACGTAGGAAATCTCTTTTCCTTTTGTTTCATGAACCATTTCTCACATTCACACTGTTTGGTGTGGATCCATCCTTTAATCAAGCAAATTTTCCTGTTAAACATTCAGATTATTTCATTTAAAAATCACACCGAAATTGTTTATTTTCTCATTACTCAGTTAGAGATATAAATGTGAAAACCTACGGATAAAATACATCTTAAAGTTAAACTACTACATTCATAAACTTACATAAAAGAAAATGGCAGCTACAGAAAGATAACACAGAATTTTCCTGTCTGACAAGATCCAAGATTCAATCCTGTAAGCTCACACCATATTTTCAGTGGCAATCAATCCTGTTTTTCGAGCAAATGTATGCATAACTTGTGTAACTACAAATAGATCTATGTATAACTTTAAACAGACATCTATATAAGTACAGACAGATGTCTGTATACTATAAAAGTATCTCTATATAACTAAAGACACATCTCTGTATAACTACAGACACATCTCTCTATCGTTACAAACATACCTCTATATGAGTGCAAACAGATCTCTGTATAATTGTAGACAGACTTCTATATAACTATGTGTTTACGTAATAATGTTGATATAGCTCAAAATACGAGAGCCTCGTCCTAGTGGCACAGCGATAGACAAACTCAGATAATTTTTCACTGTGCAGCTTTGTGCTTCCAAACAAACAAACACTGATCATATAGATGTTTGATTCTACATACTGCAAAATTATTCATGTGAAATACAAAGGGAAAGTGAACTGTGATTTTCTGGAATTTATGATTTTATCAAATATCTTTGATAACTGATTTTTAACTTTCTTTGTGTTTTCAACCAGCACGTTAATCTTATGCGATTCTCAACTTTTCTCAATTACATGAAATATTATGATTTTGAAAGCAACAACAACTTAATTGCATTAGCGGAAACTCAATTAGTAATGAAACTCGACCTGACTTCTTGGGGAAAGTGTGCGAAACTACTGTATATTCTGGTAGTTTGCATATCATATCCTACATGTTTCTATTTTTCTTCATTTTAGTCTAGCCAATAGAAGAGCACATTTATATGTAACTTTATGCTTTACCATAGAAAAGTAGCTTGCAGCGATTTATCGATACAGAATGATTATACTATTTAAAGGAATCACATGTAACCTTAACGTTTAATTTTAATTTAATAAGCTTAGTCACTCGTAAACAACATTTAAAATTGGAGCTTTATTAATATATATCTATTCTTTACCGCATTTCCATGTCTTTTCCTTTTCCGACAAATTCTAGCTCTGAACATACATTTATAACTAAATCTCTTCGGCCTGGCATAGCCAAGCGTGTTCAGGCGTTTGACTCGTAATCCGAGGGTCGCGGGTTCGAATCCCGTTCGCACCAAACCAACCTTTCAGGTGTGGGGGCGTTATAATATGACGGTCAATCTCACTATTCGTTGGTAAAAGGGTAGCCCGAGAGTTGACGGTGGGTGGTGATGACTAGCTGCCTTCCTTCTAGTCTTACACTGTTAAATTAGGGACGGCTAGCATAGATAGCCGTCAAGTAGCTTTGCGCAAATTTCAAAACAAACAAATTAAATCTTATAACTGAACGTGCTGACGATTAGGCCTAGCACAATCTTTCACTCAGGGGATTAGGCCAATCAGGCTATACTACTCTAACGATTAGAGATAGCATGTTTTTTTTTGTTTTTTTTACTTAGACGATTATGACTAGCATATTTATCTACTCAGACGATAAGAGCTAGCATATTGTTCTACTCAAAATATTATAAAAATAATATATTATTCTATTCAGTTTCGAGTCCAACATTGCCATTCGCAGAAAGCTGGATTTGTCAAGTGCATCAGTTTTTAAACATCCATTTTAGATAGCCTGCTGGTTACTTGTAGAAAAGTACCCTTATCAGCTCAGCAGAAGCTTAAGGGGTTCAAAAACTAAAATCTGGGTTTTGATTTCTGACGATGAACAAATTACAAAGTAGCTTTGCTTTGGAAGAAACAAACTAACAGTTCAGACTAGTTTTAACTTCGAATAAACTATGCTGTAACGAACCAATATTTAATAAATTTATCGATTTAGTATGCGAGTTATATTCTTTTAAATACTTTTCCAAATAACAGATGGTAGAATCCGATTGTTATTGGTGTTGAGGTAACTTTGTTGAATTTGTGCAAAACTACTAAAAGGCTTTGTGCGCTAGCCATTGCTAATTTTGAATTGATAGATTAGAAAGAAGGCTGGTAGTCAACACTATCCACCGCCTGTTTTTGGGCTTGTTTTTACCATTGAAAAGTGGGATTAATCATCACACATCTCCACGGTTTACGATGTGATTCAAACCCAAAGGCCTTAAATCGATTATCCTCACCACTAGACCTTTGCAGAGTGAAATTAAACTGATAATTAATAAAAGTTTATATGTTTGTCAGTTGAATATCAGCGGAAAATGTTTGTGTTTTCACACAGGAATGCTAAACAAGTCTTCTAAATAACCGTGGTTGTTTTATCATGAGTACATAATACAGTTATCAATATGTTTTAATTCACCATTACAGACCCAACCCACGGTGAAGTTAAGACATACGTCAACTACAGTGATGTGAAAACTCTACAGCTGTGTATATGTTAACGGTAATTTTAGGTGAATCTAGATTTCAAAACTAAGTTAAATGGACGACGTCCGTCGTCCTCTATGCTTTTGTTTCTACAACAGAGAGTTGCCGTCCATTCAACTTAGTTGAATTCAACTTAGTTGAATTCAACTCTGCCTGAATAATCTACCAAAGTACACGGGCGCTGTTTAGTAATCTTACGGAACAGAGTTTAGTTAATAACCAATAACGAAATTTATTTTGTTTCACTACATCCTACGCTATGAACTGTCCTTACTTTATATACCATACAATTTATAGATTTGTTTAAAGTAAACTATCTCGCTGGATCAAGGTGTATATATACATATCTTAATTTCACTTCCACTGTTATGTTGTCCTGATTTCAAAAACACCCGACAACGGTAATTTATTTGTTTGTTGTTAAGCTCACAATACATGTAGACTATCTGTGCTGTGCTGTCAACGGTACAGACATAAGTCTTAAAACTTATAACCCTAGAAATCGAGCTCAGAAACTCCTAGTGAGCATGAAACAGGTAGTCTGTTGTGTAGCTTGGTATTTAACTACAAATAAATTCATCAGAAAAAACAGCCAAATCTCTATAGAAACAAAACTGGTTAGAACCTTGAGAACAAGTTATACAATCCAAATATCGAACTTCTTTGGATGTTGAGTTAGAAATGACGTCATTTATCTGCCTGTAAGTCAGTTTCCCTGACGAAGAGGGCGAAATTATTTTAATCTTAATTATTAAATTTCCCTTTAACCAGATGTTTTAAGTAAAAAAAATACAACTTACACTTTTAATGGGTAAAAATAATCTTTTAATTCAAGGCTCAAAGAATAATATTGTATATATTCATAGATAGTATTTTCTAAGAAAAACAGAATTAAAGATATTATTTTACCATTTTTAATTACTAATTCTATCAAAGGGAAAAATTAAAATTTAAGAAACATAGAATAGTTTGAAATAACCTATACTGCCTCAAGAAAAGCGAAATATTTTTACACCTTAAAAGTAAAAAGAGTTAAAATTCCAATAATAGAATTATTTTTTGGAAACTAAGACAAAAAAATGATATTATTAGAATAAATAAAGGTATATCGCTATAAACCTACTCATTTCTAGTTTCAGCGTGTGGATTTTTGATGTGGTGTACGTATTTAATAGAAGGATTTGACTCTGTATTATTGTATTTGACTGTAGAAGTTAACATGGTATAATTATATTTCACAGAAAAAAGTGGTATCGTTTGATAGTAAACTTTAATGTGGCATTATTCGATAAGATAATTTAATGTAGTATTATTTGATAGGAGAATTTAATGTGGTATTGTTTGATAAGATAATTTAATATGGTGTTGTTTGATAGAATTTAATGTGGTGTTATTTGATAAGATAATTTAATGTTGTATTGTATGATAGAAAAATTTATTGTGATATTGTTTAATATGATAATTTAATGTGGTATTGTTTGATAAGATAATTTAATGTGGTATTATTTGATAGGGGAATTTAATGTGGTATTGTTTGTAAAATAATTTAATGTGGTATTTGTTGGTAGAATTTAATGTGATATTGTTTGATACGATAATTTAATGTAGTATTGTTTGATAGAAGAATTTAACGTGGTATTGTTTGATAGGAAAACACTGCAGCACCGTCTGGGATTCTGTGTATTGTTGGCCTTCAACTCCAGCTGGTCACGTAGTGCAAAAACTGTGTAAAGATATTTTAGCTTCAGCAAACATTACTTTAAGCCATGTTATTCAGGATAAAGGTAAGTACATATTCGCTACCAATACCTCTTGCAAAGTAAAACTGTTTTGGAAATTAAATACATATAAAATGATTGTTTTGAAAAAAAAATTTATTTAGCCATTATAAAAGCTTTAGTTTTTCCCTCATATTTTCTATTATTTTGTCGACACTGAACGGGAAGCCTCGGATAGCGGTGACCTATGTGATGCACACGTTTTTTATCTGGTAGTGTTATAGAAGCGTCGCTAGGGAGAAGTTTATTAGAATACGTGCCCCTTTTTGAACTCCATAATACGATACATATATGTACGTATATATTATAACCATAATTTTTAAGCCAAAACAAAACACATTAAATTTAAAAATAAACAAAATACGCCACATTTTAAAAATGATTACTGGGTACAAGCTACAACGGGAGATTATAAAATGTATCCTGCGTTTTTGAGGTAACTGATGAAGTAAAACCTACATTGCGGTAGGGATACACCGTCTATCAGTCTTAACCTCCAATTCACTTATCTGGCATAAGAGACTACATATATATATATATATATATATACAAAGTAAATTTTAATACATGTCCATATCCGGTATAAATAAAGTAAATTTTAATACTTGTTTCCACGTAGATTCCGTAATGCGGTATATATAAAGTAAGTTTTAATACTTATCCCCACCCAGACTCTGTAATAAGATATATATATCAATTGGGTTTTAATATTGTGTCTCCTCTCATACTCCGTAATATTGTTTATAAAGTAAGTTTTAATACCTGTCTCCACCTAGACTCCGTAATACGGTATATATAAAGTAAGTTGTAATGCTTCTCTCCATCCAGACTCCGTAATACGGTATATATAAAGTACTTTTTAATATTTCTCCTCTCATACTCCCTAATACGGTATATATAAAGTAAATTATAATACTTTTCCCAACCCAGACTCCATAATACGGTGTGTATACAGTAAGTTTTAATATTTGTCTCTACCCAAACACTGTACTCCGGTATACACTGCTGGCCAAAATCTTAAAGCCAATGAACATAAAAAAAAAAATGCATTTGCGTTGTCAGACTCAACCACTTATTTGAATAGAGCTTCGATTTGTTTGTTTTGAATTTCGCGCAAAGCTACTCGAGGGCTATCTGCGCTAGCCGACCCTAATTTAGCAGTGTAAGACTAGAGGGAAGGCAGCTAGTCATCACCACCCACCGCCAACTCTTGGGGCACACTTTTACCAACGAATAGTAGGATTGACCGTCACATCTTGTTCGACGACCAGCTGGTGTCTTGCCGGACAACCCGTCGAATCCTCCTGCTCAACGCCGGCGAAATCTCCTTGGACCGACCACTTGAAATTCTCGTTCCGTATTCCTCAGGATCTTTCAAGAAATTTGCAACAGCAGTTTTACTACGCCCAATCTCACCAGCGATGGCATGTTGAGAGAGACCTTTTTTTGTAGCTCGACAATTTTGCCACGTTCAAACTCTGTCAACTTTTAAGTCTTTGCCATTTTTTTGCCCAACGTGGCTAGCAGTGTATATAAAGTAAATTTTAATACTTGTCTTCACCCAGACCCCGTAATACGGTATATATAAAATAGGTTTTAATATTTGTCTCTAACAGACTCCATAATACGGTATATATAAAGTACGTTTTAAAATTCGTCCCTTCCGAGAGTCGGTAATACGGTACATGTAGAGCATGTTTTAACAGTTGTTCCTACCCAGACTCCGGTGTATATAAAGTAAATTGCAATCGAAAAATGATTTTCTTGACCCAGATATTTAGTAACGAACGTAAATGGAAGTATCACCTTAGACGTTAAGTTCAGCTATAACAGATCTGGAATCACTATAAATTGAAAAGAAATGTAGCTAAAATAATTCGTCCGTAAACGATGTGTTTGTTAGAAAAGTCATTTTATAATAAAAATATAAAACGTAGCAGTTTAATTTTGCAAAAAGTGGTTGAATGTTTAGTGTTTTTCTTGGCAACCGTTTTCGCAGTCACTATAAAACATAAAACCAAAAAAAGTAATACACATTTTCGATGTTTATTTTAAAATATGCAATTTGTTATTTCTCGACATAAACGAAAAATCTGTCAATTGTGTTCATTCAAGATAACTTTCTATTTTAATAAGTTTACTACTGTAGTATCGAAACCTAATAAGTAAATTAAGTTCAATACTTTCTGTTCTGTGAATGATCAAATGTTCAAATGTTTTTCGTTCTGGGTGTACAGTAAAATACAGCTTTCATTAAACACTGGAGTTATCAGTTTTTAAACTTATATCAAAATTAAGTTTCTTTTTCTGCCATAATGTTAAAGCTCTTTCCGTTCAGGAAAATATTAATACGTTTTATTCCTTCTTATTAAAAAATCATTCACGGTATGTTATTAACGAGCCAATAAATGTCTTTCTAGTAGAATATTTTTATTGGCTTTCTTACGTTTGCCTTGATTAATGAAGCTTCAGAGTATTTGCTTTATTTCTTAACAGAGTTTGTTCAGGGATATTTTTGGAAAAATGTTTTAAAGTAAAGTATTTGGACAGTCACACGTTTAACGAGGGATAACCTGCACCCTTTTTGTACCAGTTGATTTCTGACTTTGATTCACTTCCATCAGCGCCAAATTAAATGAAAGTTTAAAAAATTGAAGATTTGTAGTAGCTGTATATTCAGTCCATTCAACTATTTAAAGTATGTGGCATTTTTATGAGACGAATTTATTGAAAATTAACATTGTTTACAATATAATTAGACATCGTTTGTTGACCACTTTTGAAGAAATGTTCTTACAGGTCTTGGTTATTCAAACATACAAACCATTTTTATCTACTATAAGTTTTTATTATTTAGACATAAAACCATCTTGGTTATTTAAACATAAAAACCATTTTTATGTACTATAAGTTTTTATTATTTAGACATAAAGCTATCTTGGTTATTTAAACATACAAACTATTTTTATGTACTATAAGTTTTTATTATTCAGACATAAAACTATCTTGATTATTTAAACATACAAACTATTTTTAAGTACTATAAGTTTTTATTATTTAGACATAAAACTATCTTGGTCATTTAAACATACAAACTATTTTTATGTACTATCAGTTTTTATTATTTAGACATAAAACTATCTTGATTATTTAAACATACAAACCATTTTTATGTACTATAAGTTTTTATTATTTAGACATAAAACTATCTTGGTTATTTAAACATACAAACCATTTTTATGTACCATAAGTTTTTTTTTATTATTTAGACATAAAACTATCTTGGTTATTTAAAGATACAAACTTTTTTTATGTGCTAAAAGATTTTATTATTTAGACATAAAACTATCTTGGTTATTTAAACATACAAATTATTTTTATGTACTATTAGTTTTTATTATTTAGACATAAAACTATCTTGATTATTTAAACATACAAACTGTTTTTATGTACCATAAGTTTTTATTATTTAGACACAAAACTATTTTTATTTCTAGTATAAAACGTGGTTATTTAAACATAAAAAATATTTGAGTTATATACTGTCAATCTTCGTTATTTAGACATTCAAGCTGTTCGGTTATATACTATAAGTATTGGTTATTTAAACGCAAAAATTGTTCCAGTTACACACTGTAAATCTTGGTTATATAAAGATAAAAGCATTTCCCATTATATTCAAAACCTGAATGAGGTTGTGCAATAAATATTCAATCTGAACAAATATTCAGTACTTATATTTAAATCGTACGTATCGGCAATTTAACAACCAAGATGCTGATAAAACATGAAATGTTCTGGCAACTTTAAACAAATCAGTAACTGAACGAAGAGCCTCTACTTTCAGGAGAGAGGTAACAGCTATGAAAAAGTTTAGCAGTGACTTCTAATTGACGTCTAACCATTTTAACACCACATATTTCGAGAAACATGCTCATGCGCACACATAATGTACCAAATACTTCACATTTTATATTATAGTTCATTTACGTTAGCTTCACTTTGAAACCAGAATGTTAAAATGTACTGTGTTCATACAAGTAAAACTTCAAACATGAGATACTTAAGGGTGTTGCTTTGGAGTGGTTTTGATCTTAAGAATTCAATATTATATAGAATACATATTAGAGACGGCTGATATGGGTATGAAAACCATGTTAGAGACGGCTGATATTGGTATGAAAGCTATGTTAGAGACAGCTAATATGGATATGAAAACTATGTTAGAAACAGCTAATATGGATATGGAAACTATGTTAGAGACAGCTGATATTGGTATGAAAGCTATAGTAGAAACGGCTGATATGGGTATTAAAATATTTTTAGAAAAGGTGGATTTAGGAATGAAAACTATATTAGAGACAGCTAAAATGAGTATAAAAAGTATTTTAGAGGCAAATAAAATGGGTATAAATCTATATTAGAGACGGCTGATATGGATGTAATATATGCTGTTTAAAACACGAAATAAGTAGCAATTTTTCGACCTTCTTAGGTCATCAACAATCTTGGAATGTCAGTATTTACGGTATTCATGTTTAATTCACATAGGAAGAAAACTAAGGAGTATTTAACACGAAATCCTTTAATACAATCAAAAGAATATTTTTTATTTCAACTTAATATCTATATTTTCATACCATAAACGACAGATTCGTTACAGTTTCCCTTCTTCCTTTAAAACAGTTATAATGAAACACATATTGAAATAAACTTGTGTTTTGTCTTTGTTTTGTAGATGCTTTTGCTTATAGAGTATGTGATGAAAGAGGTGAGTGGCTCTGGGGAAACTGGACAAATTACACTGAATGTCTCCAGCTTTTACCAAAGGTGAGTTTTGAAAACGTAAATAATTCTAGTTTTTGTTATTTAAGAAATAAACAGTAAATTAATGTTACATCATTATATATGTATTATTTCCTCATCAGACAAAAACATGGTTGCCAGAAATGACAACGGTATCCCAGCAACGCATCCCTATGTACATGCTTCTTTCCAGAGGATAATATAGTTACGAGAAATAACAACAGTATCCCAGGAACACATTCCTATCTACGTGCTTCTTTCCAGAGGATAATATAGTTACAAGAAATGACAGCGGTATCCTAGCAACGCATTCCTATCTACGTGCTTCTTTTCAGAGGATAATTTTGTTACGAAAAATGACAGCGGTATCTTAGCAACGCATCCCTATCTCTTCTCTTAGTCGTTTGGAGTCGTGGCAATACCTCAAGGTCGAGGAAGACGGCACTCCTAGTTCATTCATGGGTCCGGATATGGCTAATGAAACCAATCCTTGCTGCACAGGTCTTCTTACAGATTAGTTTAGAGGGAAGAAGAGGTTTCAGTAGTAGCTGGAGTTGTTTCATCTTCTTTCACTTCTCTTCAAAATGTTGTCTTCATGATGACTCAAAGAATTCTACTCCTTTATGGATAAGGGAACTCCAGGTGGTTTGGTCGTTCCCAGTTGTTAACAACAATGTTGCAGCTCTTAAGTGTTGTCTTCAGACCATCCTTGAACCACTTCTTCTGTCCTCCTCTCATCCGTTTGGAGTAGATAAAGAAAAAGACACGTTTTGAATATCCTCTCACTGTTGGATTTATCCATTTATGTTTTACATTATCGACGTACCCAAGGTTCAATAGAATCAGAGTGATGGATACACATTGTCAGACTTAATATCACTATTTTACCATAATCATTCTACTGATACTAATGCATTTTCAACAGGAAATACAATCAGCGTGTTCCCCCCTAAAGTATAGTTGATATTTAGCCAATATACTTTAACGTTCTTATTGTAGAGACATTTGATTTTGAAGTAATTTTACCTGAGTCCATTTAGACTTAGTACCAAACTAGTTTTGAAAAGCACATTAACTAAAAATATCTCATTAACACCGTATGTAGAATAGCTTATTGAGATAATATATTATAATGTGCGTGGTTTGTTCTTTACTTTGCATATTTATACTTCTTTCTTTCGTGTTTTTTTTTTTTTTTTTAATTTTGCGCGAAGTAACACGAGGGTTACCTGCGCTAGCCTATTCCTAATTTAGCAGTGCAAGGCAGATAGTCATCACCACTCACTACCAACTCTTGGTATATACTTTTATTAACGAATAGTGGGATTGATTGTCACATTATAACGCCCCCATGGTTGAAAGGACAAGCATGTTTAGTGTGACGGGGATTCGAACCCGTGACCTTCATATTACGAGTCAAGTGCCCTAACTACCTGGCTGTGCCGGGCCTGTATATTTATACGGACACACATAATATACAACAAGGGTTATACGTTAGCCCTAATTTTGTAAGGATAAACTTCACAGAACAGGACAACAAAATCGTTAATTTAATTAAACGATAGAATTTGGCCGTCATTATAATAAGAAAAGGTTCGAAACGTGATATTAATGAACACTAGTCGCAATTTCCACTGTGAAAGCGTTGTAAAGATAACAAGGAAACCTGTTATTCGGTAAGGAAACTTGGAAACAAACTTGTGGCGGTGGGTGTTTTTCCTTCGCCTTCTTGTCATCGGTCAGTGCTATACATAAATTTTAAAAGTCTCTGACATGGTTTTTATTGTACGTGCGCATGAGCTGTTATTTAATTTGAAAATTCCAAATCCTAAGAGAGATTCCTCAAGTTGATTTAAATGATAAACTAAATCAAAAGATAAATTCGTTATTTTCTAGTTCATAATTTTCAGTTAATGAAATTACTTTATGCAATGAATAACTACTTCAGAATTTCTGTGGTTTACTGTATGTATAAATGAATAAATAAACAGAAACCTCCAACAGTTTAACTGATCAGATTTGTTTTATACGAAGTTTTTTTGCTTGTTTATTTTAGAAAGACCCCTTAATGTCAATCCCTCTGGTGGTGAGTTACATTTTACTGATCGGATCCTTATTTTCACTCTTCTTCTTGGGTGTCACGTTTTTCATCTTCTGCTATTTCAAGTAAATCTTGGTTTTATATCTCTCTTCAAATGTCAGGGAAAAAAACATATACTTACGTGTATGTATGACATTGTAAGTGTATCATACTTATGGTATTCTCGTATGTGTTTTACATTGTCAGGGTATCATACTTATGATATTCTTGTGTGTTTTTTATAACATTGTAAGTACACGTTAAAGTAATTTTGTGAGTTTATAAGACGTTGTAAATATATCATACAGTAATTTTGTGAGTTTATATGACATTGTAAATATATCAAATGTACGATATTCTTATGTGTTTTGATAATATTATAAGTATATCATACTTAAAGTTCTCTTGTGTGTTTTATGAAATTGTAAGTTTTGCTCTCACGAAGGTAGTCATGTGTGAGATTATGTGTTACTGTTGTAGAGATATGATTTCACCGATAGAAGAAAAATAGATAAACGTTGTGATAGAAAGTTACAATATTACAAAAAAAACAACTTTTTATCAATGTCACATACATAATGGTCTCTTTACATATTCTTACAGTTTTTAAACCGTTTAATTGAACATAGTATGTGGTTTTCTTCCAGATCTTTGCAATGTTCCCGTCTGAGAGTCCATCAAAATCTCGTTGTGGCTTTAGTTATTCACTCAGTCATGTTAATTGTAATTTCCCTTCCTGTTGTTGGTCAAGGCATTGTTCCATCATATCGAGATGTGGTAAGTACAATAAATACTGTTCATCAAGACATTGTTCCATCGTATCGAGATGTGGTAAGTACACTACATACTGTTCATCAAGACATTGTTCCATCGTATCGAGATGTGGTAAGTACACTAAATACTGTTCATCAATACATTGTTCCATCGTATCGAGATGTGGTAAGTACACTACATACTGTTCATCAAGACATTGTTCCATCGTATCGAGATGTGGTAAGTACACTAAATACTGTTCATCAATACATTGTTCCATTGTATCAAGGTGCGGTAAGTACACCACATACTGTTTATCAAGACATTGTTCCATCGTATCGAGATGTGGTAAGCACACTACACACCGTTCATCAAGACATTGTTCCATTATATAGCGGTGTGGTAAGTACACCACATACTGTTCATCAAGACATTGTTCCATTATATAGCGGTGTGGTAAGTACACCACATACTGTTCATCAAGACATTGTTCCATTATATAGCGGTGTGGTAAGTACACCACATACTGTTCATGAAGACATTGTTCCATTGTATCGAGGCGGTTTATTGGCCTGTAATACGTACTGTTCATCAAAACATTGTTCCATTATATAGAGGTATGGTAAATACAATACATATAGTAGATCAAGACATTGTTCAATTATATAGAGGTGTGGTAAATACAATACATATAGTAGGTCAGTACATTGTTCTAACTTATTGAGAGGTAGTAATTAAAGCCATTTTCAGGAAAAAAACATTGAATTTTGTCTAAACATTATTATCAACTTGAAATAAACGTTCACGATATTAAGAGTAATAAACATTAAGAACACCGTTTATTGACACAGAAAACGTAAAATCTCTATTATTAATTACAGCCACCTGGCATCTGTAACTAGTAACCATCATCAGGGCTAGTATCTAAAGTGTAAGGGCTAGTATCACCCACTCTAAATATTCAGCTATAGGTAACAGTAAATATAATAAATAATACATGAACACAATACTCCTGATAAACGATGTAAGTAGGTGTGTCAGCTTGTTTTCAGTTCTGGAACGTTAACATAAGTTAATTTACATATATATCTACGGGTGTATAATATGTTACGTGTAAATTATTGTACTTTGTTCAACCAGATGAATTAGAGACGACACGTTATATAACAAGTTAGTCCAATATTGTTTTGAAATAAACAAACAAATGAGCCCTGTGACACCAATCTTGGGTGGACCAAATACGTAATTGAAATGTGGAATGACGTACTATTACTCATTTATCGCAACCACTATTGATTATCTAGTATTTCTTTAATAAACATAAAAGTCCCCTTTATATATATATACATATATATAGAAGGGAAACCTTAAATATATAAATATAAAACATTGTAAACTTGTGTCATTGTGATTAGATTGTTTTTATACGTATTTCTACAATATTAAAGTTTTTCATACATCAAACAAACAAAGTTCTTAGTTTATCAAATTATTCCAAGATTTTACTGACACTGTTAGGTTTTATCCACTTTCAATAACATACTAGAGAAAATTGTGCTGTAAGGAGTATGAAGAGTTTCGAGTCTTTCTTTCTTCGTAAGATGTCAAAACTGCAAGAGTTCGTATAGAACTTCCGAGTTCGTGAAACAATAGTTTAGTCGAATAAGAAGGTATTGGTTCACTTATCCAATAGTTTAGTATGAAACTAAAGTATTCTTTCGCTTGTCCAATAGTTTAATCTGAGAAGAAGGCACTGTCTTACTTGTCCGATAGTCTGAAAACAAAGCATTCTTTCAATTGTCATATAGTTTAATCTGACAAGAAAGTATTGTCTCACTTACCCAATAGTTTAGTCTGAAAAGAAGTTATTGTTTCACTTGTAATCAAAGAGCATATGCAAGAACTAAATTTGTTTTTTCTTCACAATCACTGAAAACCTAAACAAGGACGGGAACACGCACAATATCAGTGCGCTTCCTTAGGGTTTAAAATAACTAATTCAAGAATTAATTTTTATTATTTTGTAAGTAACATTTCTTATCATGTGTCAATAAAGCTTTATTTTGCGAGTTTATTGAGATCAAAAATAAATCTTAATAGAATTTTCTATTAAAACCTTTAGTAGAATTTAATTTCCAGCAACCACCGTACCAAGTTTCATAAAGCTCAAAAAAGAAATTTCCAAACTTTATGAAACCGGGAAGAAAATGTCTTATGTTCCAAAAATAAATACACGACTAAGTTTTCATGCATGATAGTGGAAATAAATTAAAAACACATTTTTGTCAAATTTTAAAATTAAATCTCTCTTTTGCTGTATTTGACCAAGATTTGGTTAGAGATTCCAGTATTGATATTAGGTTTTATAATTGACCTTCAGTCTAATGAAGTATCATTTACTGATATTCTGTTTATGTGTGGCAAAAACTGTAACGGAAAGTCTTGTGTTGTCGTTCTGTTTATATGTAGCAGTGAATACCCTGTACTGACACTGTTCTTAAATGTGGCGGGAAGTTAAATTTTTGCTTCTTCAACTAAACTGTTGATGGAGACTCAGAGAACGTTAAACAACAAACAATTCTTTATAATAACAGTAACTTTTCAATGATCAGATTTTGTCCACGTGAAATAATATAAATACGCACGTGGCAAAATATATACTCTTCAAAAAAAGAAACGCAAAAGGCAAAATTTGAGACATATTGGTAACAAGTTTATTCCGGGTAGTTCTGTATGACATGTGTGAAACTTTGCACATTCACTGCTGAACATCCAAAGTCTGCAAAGGCGAAGTCCACGCTCACTAGTTGAAGTTTAACGTCACTCAACGTCAATAACGAGTATGCCCCGTGAGCATCAATAACTGCTTGGCATCTCCTGCCCATGGAAGCGATGAGATGACGAATCACATCCTGTGGAATGGCTGTCCACTCAGCCTGCAAAGCTGCTGCAAGCTAAGATAGAGTCTGCGGTTGAGGTTGTCGCCGTCGCAGTCGTCGGTCCAACTCGTCCCAAAGATGTTCGATGGGGTTTAAATCTGGTGATCTGGAGGGCCAGGGAAGAACGTTGATGTTGTTGTGTCTCAAGAAGACAGTGGTGAGTCGGGCTGTGTGAGGACGGGCGTTGTCATGTTGAAAAACGTCGTTGACGTTCACCATGATGGGTTGCACATGGGGTCTAAGAATCTCGTCGACGGTTGCGTACAATCTGATCGGAAATCCTACGCAGCCCTAGTATGGTTGAGGCAGTAGACGTCGCAGTGGTGGACCTATCCCGAAGGTGACGTAACCGGATGTAGCGATCTTGTGCGGGCGTGGTCACACGAGGTCTGCCAGATCGTGGACGGTCACGAGTTGATCCATGTTGTTGGTGACGATTCCATAGCCTTGTAATGGTGCTTGGGTGGACATTCACAGCTGTGGCAACATCTGATCGAGATTCGCCTGCTTCCAAGCGACCACTGGCGTTGTTGCGTTGTGCTTCAGTCAGTCTTGGCGTAACTGTATTGCGTGTCGGTGGCTTAACACTGAGCTATGGAAACCGAGAACCCGTCACTTTTATAGGGATTTTGCACATGTTGCACTTGCAGAACATGCAGATCTCTCAAACAAATTTATTGGACACGAATGCGTTTTAGCGAAAAATCAGATGTTTTCCTCCGTTTTCAAAGTGCACAACTTTTATTGTCATTTTGGTCTGACAATCAGTGCCTTAACACGTGTAACATCACATACTCTGAGCTTGTAACGTTATTACATATATTTCTTTTTAAAATAACAAAAATATCCCTTTTGCGTTTCTTTTTTTGAAGAGTATATGTATTTAGGCTTAACTTCTATAAAAATAACCTCTTATGCATATTCTTGGCCTGTGATACGACCTGCTTCTTGTGTATAGCCTAGATAACATTCTTGTCCTGTAATACTGCCTTGTTGTATAGCCTAGAACACCCTCTTGGCCTGTAATACGCACTTCTTGTATACCATAGATGGCATTCTTAGCCTGTAATACGTACTTGTTGCATTGCATAGAACACATTTTTGGCCTTTAATACGTACTTGTTGTATAGCATAGATAGCATTCTTGGCCTGCAATACTGCCTTGTTGTATAGCCTAGAATACGCTTTTAGCCTGTAATACGTACTTGTTGTATACCATAGATGGCATTCTCAACCTGTACTACGGACCTGCTCTAAAGCCTAGATAGCATTATTAGCTTGCGATAGAACTTTGCTATATAAACTAGATAATGTGTTTATGATCTGTTCGAACTTAAAAAAGTAGTTGAATTTTAAGTCGTACTTTTAGATGAATCCATATTGTACATACCTAAAGTTATTTAACGTTTGAACTAGCACAGCCTCTGGTGGTAAAAATATTTCTCAGCCTCTAATAACATACAAATACGAAACATATTTTTGACTAAGAAACTAAGCCTTATACAGTTTAATAGTTTATTGTATTATGTCTGGACTGTGAATTCAAAGAATAGTCGTTTGTTGCACGTTACTGTTTCATACTTTGTTTCATAATTTTGATGCAGAGGTACACAGTGGGTTAGTTATTCCTCGTATGCCAATGTTTAAATTCCGACAGAAAGTCTAACGAATGTAATTAGTTATCAGCACACACCGCCAACGTATGGATACTCCTGTCTGACTGATGAATTTGAGATAGATATTGATTGTTCGACGATGTGCGGTTGTGATGTTAGATGTTTGATCAGCTTTGATTTTACGTTTCGAATAAGAGCGCTTCATTTCTCTGTCAGGTGTCGTTTGGAGATAAACATGAAACCACACAAACAGTTATCCGTGTTCTGCCCACCACGGATATCAAAACAAGGTTTCAAGCGGTACAAACCCGCAGACATACTGCTATGCTACTTAGAGAGGGCTTTTCTAATTCAAGTGCAGAATTTCTTATCACTTTTATAGCCTAACTACTGCCCCAAAGTTTTGCGGCAAAGGCCGCGAATTTGAATCCACGGGTTCACAGCTTAAGCATGCTAGCTGTTAAGTTATGTTGGGTCTTTCGTGGTGATCAAAGCCAATCGCTATCGTTCATGGTGATCAAAATAAATTATTATCGTTTATGGTGATCAAAGTTAATTATATCAAAATAGATCACTGCTGTTTGTGGTGATCAAAATAAACCACTTTCGTCAACACTTACTATTCTGTGTCAATGTCTATTTTAAAATAATATTTAATAGCTGTTTAATATATCCACAGTGTCACAGTGTCGTGGTATGTTTGCAGACTTATAATGCTAGAAAACTGGTTTCGACAGACAGGCTTTTGTGTAGCTTCATAGAAAACAAATGTATTTAATTTTCTCCTTGTAGGACATCAAGGTTGCATAATTTTGTGAAAAACATATTTCCACAACTTATTCAAAAACGTTTCGCTACGTCGTATAATCCTAAACTTAAACAACTTTCACTAATTCAAACTATTAACCGATGAAACAAGGAAGGGGTGTATCTTAGAGACTTTCAGAAAAACTTCATTATAACTTTAATTTTCAAGATGAAGAGAACGTCGCGTACCAGCTTGCTACATACACAGTTAAGCCTGGCATGGCCAAGTATGTTAAGGCGTTTGACTCGTAATCCGAGGGTCGCGGATTTGAATCCCGGTCGCACCAAACATGCTTGCCCTTTCAGCCGTGTGGGCGTTATAATGTGACGCTCAATCCCATTATTCGTTGGTTAAAGAGTAGTCCAAGAGTTGGCGGTGGGTGGTGATGACTAGCTGCCTTCCCTCTAGTCTTACACTGCTAAATTAGGGACGGCTAGCACAGATAGCCCTCGAGTACCTTTGCGCGAAATTCAAAACAAACAAACAAATATACACAGTTCACCTTTACTAGGATTTTTCTGGTCAGGTGTTCGTTTGAAGAATTTATTTTCGCAGTGTTAAGTGTAGATGTCATTAATCGTAAAATAACATTTGTAAACGATCCTTCTATGACACTGAGTTGTGATATCAGCGGCGCACGTTGTGACATTGTGTTATGATATCAACAGCCTATAACAATAACAACTGCAAGTATGGAACTTTTAAAACCATAGTGGCGCGCATCTGAAAGGCCAACCCGAGTACGGTATTTCAAAATAATGAGCTATTTTATTTTTATTTGTCATCGGACATAGGATATTTAAAAGAAGGTTTTGAAACGTAATATTGTTTTCATAAAATCATGACTATATATATGACTGAAAAAAGATAAAGGAAAAAATAAATAATGATAAAAATATTCAAACTGTATAGTTTACAAAAAATAAATGACGTTTATTCTTTTATAATAATTATTATTTTATAACAGAAAATAAGAAGCTATTCTTTTAAACCTTAAACGAAATTTCAAATTAACCATTTTTCTTTTTCAATAGAGCTGAGGAGTTTTATTTAATGCATTTGATATATTTAACTTTACTAGTGTAACTTGTTTGTATAAGTATTACATAAAGAGACACGAGATAGTTCTGACGTTAAAATTAGATACGTTTCTTTTTTCTACAGAACTGTCTGTGTCGCTCTGTTCTGTCCTTAAAATTACGTATCTTCTTTTCTACAGAACTGGCTGTGCCGCTCCGTTTTGTCCTAAAATTATGTATGTTTTTCTTTCTACAGAACTGACTGTGTCGCTCTGTTCTGTCCTTAAAATTACGTATGCTTCTTTTTTTTACAGAGCTGGCTGTGTCGCTCCGTTTTGACAGTTAAAATGTACGCAGCTCTTGTTTCCATCAACTGGATGTTTAATGAAGGTCTGTTGCTACACAGTCGGACAGCAGTGTGTGTTTTCCAGAAAGATGCTCCCTTCAAGTTATATTACTTCATAGGCTGGGGTGAGTATCGAACTGAAGTAAGCCAACTTATCAGATTTTTTAGTTCGCATTTTTCGTGTTTAGATGTGGCTGTTTTACGATTATCATAATATTTCATTTGTTATTCATGCACGTGAAATTAGAAAACTACAGTTCAGATATTCCACCACTTAATACAAAAAACAACAGCCATTAACACAGAAAGTTTGTGATTTTTTCCTTTAGCATGTTTTGAATTGTTCCTTTTATATTCTGAGAGTGAAAGCTGGAAGTAAAATTGCACTTCTCTGTATGATTGAATAAGATTCACATATGAGATGTGATTGTGAATCTTTAGTAAACCTCACGACCACTTTGATCACTACAAGGGTAAAACAAACAGCCCGTTTGGACAGATTAATGTTCTAGTGCTTGTGAACTGTGAAATTAAAAATAATAATTAGAACCCTGTAACGTAAGGGTTTTCAAAAGGTGGACAGTTTTTGCTTTCAGGAGCATTCCAAGTTTTTCTCTGCAGAAGAAGAAAGGTTCACTTTTCGAAAGTTCTCGGGTTATATAAACATTTATCATTCTGTGTCAATACTTGTGGGAACTACGTATCTTTTGGACATCATGAATGAACCGTGATATTTTAAAAAAATACCTTAATAGCGTTTTTCATTCAACAATAACGCATCTCGATCTCGTTTACTATTTGTAATGAGATACACATTTCCTCGGCAGGTTTACACTTATCCTCAGAGGTTAGGTATATTATAACAATACGATTTTGGATTCTCTCACTTCATTGTTACGACACACATCGATACAACTGGTTATGCTCTATCTGCCAGCCATTTACCTTGTCAATAGCTCTGCATGGTAGGTTCCATTGCAAAACTCTCCAACGTAAAGCTCTCATGTCTAAAACATGCCACGCTCCCTTCATACTTTTCATGAGCCATCTAGTGTAACATGACTTTATTTTTTTCTTGTCTTCTTATGGAGACTATCATGAATACTCATGTCATTTTGCTTGAGGTATACAACAGTTTAACAGATATGACGTGGAAGCAATTTGTGTAAATGTGACTTGTCTGTTTTTTTACAATAAAAATCCTTCTTGAATATTTTGCGTACTGATCCTTGTAATACGGAGACGACTTTTGCTACCGACCTTTATTTTTGTTTGTTCCAGCATATCACAAGACGACGCATTTTGCTTGATTCAACTAGAGTACGACTTGATCCAAATATTTTTCTGAATAGCATTTATGCCCCAAGTTCATCAATTTGTTGTTGTTGTTGTTTTCCACTACCCAAAGAATCTTCTCGTCTCAGAACTCTAAATCTACAATGAAAACAAACCTTTATGATCCAAATGTTTAAATATCTCTGGTCGAGAAAAGCTGTTACATACCATTCAGAAAACCGATCATTTATCGAACAACCTGAAACACTCTAACAAAAGTTAAAATGTAACTCTGATATAACCATTGTACCGTAACTTTATATCAACTGATTTTGTCTGCATGTTAAAATTAGTTTCATATATATCTTTCTGTTTTCTATACATATAAATACTTAAGTACACAACTCCTTGGTGGGAGTTTCTGGCAGGTTAAAATGCACATTAGAACCATAAGATTTTATTATTACGACGTTAAAGTCATTGAATAGTAAATATTTTTTTTATGAATCAACGAATGATCCTCTCATAAGATCGCGACTCTCATGAATATAGAGTAAAATCTTCTATGATTATTTTAATAGTGCTTCATCATAATGCATTTATTTGCTTATGTGTAGTAAATGTGAAAACTCAATCAGTTGTTCTTTTCTTTGGATCTCAGGATGCACGAACTTTAAGATTTAGCACTGAGTTTGTTTTCAGTAAGAACCAGTTCACTCGACTTTTAGTTTTATAATATGTTCACTGTTTAACTTCGACTGAACATTGATTTTTACTCATTTGGCTAACCCTAATAAACAACAGCTAACCGTTTACCAATATACACGTGCTTGTTATCAGTTAATAATTTTATTTTTACATTGATTCCATCTTGTAATGGCTACTTTATTCTAATATAATTATTATTATTCACAGGTGTGCCATTAATTCCGATCGGTGCTTGGGCAGCTACTGTCAGCAAGACGCTGGACAAACCTTGTTGGGAAGGTTACGGCGAGTCTCCATCAATTTGGATAATCACCGCTCCAATGCTCTTGGCCTTGACAGTAAGGTTTAATTATCTTCATATATGTACATCTCTACTTGTTGTGTGTAACGTTAGATTTGACAGTAAAGTTGAATTATCTTGATATCTGTACATCTCTACTTGTAACGTTAGTTTTGAGAGTAAGGTTGAATTATCTTATAGATTTACACTTTGTGTAGATATTAAACTAAAAGGCCTACACTCTGTATAGTTTGTTACCTCATAGGTCTACGCTTGTGTGTAGATTTTTACCCTACAACTTTACACATTGTGTAGGTATTAAACTAAAATGCCTACACTTTGTGTAAATGGACAACGAAAAGGGTTATTTTAACATATTATTTACTATTTATTTTATTCAAATGAAAACCTAAATCATGTCCATTAGAACACACAGAAAATTCAGTTTTTTTTTTTTTCAGTTGAAGTTCTACTTTTTTTACTCTCAAAGGTAAAACACAAAGTAGTTGAAGTTTAATAACGCTGTGGCTCAGCTTGTAGAAATCATTCTCTTAGCCAATTAAAATTTAGCTTCTTGACACGTGCTTGCTCGCATATGCAGAATTTCATTTCCAATGAATGTTTGTTACATACCATTAAATCAAAGATTAGTACGATAGTTTGGTCTTATGTTGATTCTGGGATTATTGATGTTGTTTGATACAACAAATAAATATGTGATTTCCATTTCAGGATGTTTTAACCGCAGTATGATATTTGGGGCATGTTCATCACAGAGACTGAGTCCTAGATTTTAGTTTTATAAGCCCTCAAACTTACTTCAGAAAAGACTTTTTTATTGGTGTGTGTTGTTAAGCAAATATCTACACTGGACTGTGAACCACGGGTATCGAAACATGGTTTTTAAACTGATAAACTTTCAAACTTACCGCTGAGCTATCTAGATAAAGTAAAAACACAGTTTAATTTCTGGCCTACTACAAACCAGTTTAAAACCGTTCAGCTATCTTTACTCACCATTATTTATTTAAAGACTGGTACAGAATTGTTCCACTATCTGCACTTATCATTATTTATTTAAAGACTGGTACAGAATTGTTCCACTATCTGTACTTATTATTATTTATTTAAAGACTGGTACAGAATTGTTCCACTATCTGTACTTATCATTATTTATTTAAAGACTGGTACAGAATTGTTCCACTATCTGTACTTATCATTATTTATTTAAAGACTGGTACAGAATTGTTCCACTATCTGTACTTATTATTATTTATTTAAAGACTGGTACAGAATTGTTCCACTATCTGTACTTATAATTATTTATTTAAAGACTGGTACAGAATTGTTCCACTATCTGTACTTATTATTATTTATTTAAAGACTGGTACAGAATTGTTCCACTATCTGTACTTATAATTATTTATTTAAAGACTGGTACAGAATTGTTCCACTATCTTTACTTATCATTATTTATTCAAAGACCAGCACAAAATCGTTCCACTATCTTTACTCACCATTATTTATTTAAAGACTAGCACAAAAGCGTTCCACTATCTTTACTCACCATCAGTTGTTTAAAGACTAGTACAAAACCGTTCAACTACCTAAACTTACTTATTTTGCGTTTAATTAATAAATTGTTTGCAAACACAATATATAACCATTTTCTAGCTTTATTTTGTTTTAATAGAATTCTTTCAACACTGAAACATACAAAAGTACGAACGTTAAATGCGCTTTTTTCCAAGTTTAATTCTACAAAACGGATCCTCAACACTGCTTTTAAAATGTTATTTTTTAGTTATTGGTGAGTAATGCTTTTTTTCCTCGATGGGCACAACACATATAGCCTACTTGTAGCTTTAGGCGTAATATTAAACAAACAAAAACCAACAGCTACTACCATCTCAGAGGTTAACATATATAACTGCTTGGTTTGATTCTTAAGCGTGTAATAATAAATGTTGTCTTCACTTGTAAAAGTAAGTGTTGTGCTAGTGTAATAGTTATTGTGTTAGTGTATAATGATAAATGCTGTGTTAGTGTATAATAATAAGTGATATGTTAGACATAACAGAAATGATATGTTAGACAATAATAATAATTGCTGTATTTCTTGGTTTTTCATCTCAATTTTCCAGATAAATTTTGGTTTCTTGGTGAATATTATCAGAGTTCTGGTGACAAGACTTCGCTCACGAGAATTAATGAACATCAGGTGTGTATCATAGTGTTTGCACTAGGTGTGTTTCTATTATAGTATTTACACACGGTGTGTTTGTATCATAGTGTTTATACTAGGTGTGTATTTATCATACTGTTTACATCAACTGTGTATGTATCCTATAGTTTACATTAGATGCATGTGAAATGGTGTTTACTTCAGGTGTGTATCATAGTGTTTACATCAGAGGTGTATGAATCCTACAGCTTGCATTAGGATTGTGCGTGTGTATCATGCTGTTTACATATGTTATCGGCTCTGGAAAGTTTAACAAGTATAAAAGAAATATTTATTGTTTCCTAAAGATTTGTTTATTTGTTTTTAACCAATTTATTGTTGCTTTTAAACGACATTTACAAGAATTATCGCGTCAGTATTAATGTAGAGCCTGGATTCATTCTTTCTCCAGTAGTACACGATTCGTTTTACAATTTCTTGTTACAAATCAGTTTTATTTTATTCTAGAAGAGCCATCAAAGCCACGGTACTGTTGTTTCCATTACTCGGCATCACACACTTGTTGTTTTGTGTAAATCCGAAAGATGACGCTACTTTCGAGGGAGCTTATATGATAACAAATGCTGTGCTGCAGTCCTCACAAGTAAGAGAAAAAAAAGGGAATTGTGTAATATTTTAATATATTGTAACTCTAGTATTGAAAGTAAAAATTGTGTGATTTTTAAACATATATTAACTCAAGCAAACAAAGAAAGAAGGTATGTGAATGTTTTACATACGGCAACATTAGCGGAAAAGAAGGAAAAGATATAGACACTAATGGTCTTTTGTCGACCAAAACCCCATGACAAATGATCTTCATCAAGATACAGACACCAATGATCTTTTGTCCATCAAAACTAGATGACAAATTATCTTCACCAAGATATAGACATCAATGGTCTTTTGTCCACCAAAACCAGATGACAAATGATCTTCACCAAGATATAGACATCAATGGTCTTTAGTTCACCAAAACCAGATGACAAATGATCTTCACCAAGATATAGACATCAATGGTCTTTTGTCCACCAAAACCAGATGACAAATGATCTTCACCAAGATATAGACACCAATGGTCTTTTGTCCACCAAAACCAGATGACAAATGATCTTCACCAAGATATGGACCACTATTGGTGTCCTGTATTGCTTGTGGAAGTTGTCCTATAAGACCACGAAGAAGATACCAGATACAAAGATACGAAGAAGAAGTTTGGTATTATAATATTTGGGAGGTTAGCTTGGGTGTTTATATCTTTTTGAAACAGCATAACAACAGTTACCTACTTTTAGTTTGACAACTTCTATATAAAGTTGTTCATCTTGATAAACACCGAGATGTGTGTGTGAAATCACGTTAGTTACAGAATGTGTTGATATATTCAAATAGGACTATTTTATTATAATGAACGTGTAGACGCCTCACTCACGGATACAGTTTCTTATTCGAATCTGTGCAAGACAAAAGGTTTAAAACGAAGGGCATGACGAGGTCATTCAGACATTCTGTAAAAAACAAAAACAGTCCAATTAAGTCCTTCGTGGCGTAATAATCAATGCTCGTCTTTGTTTTGAACATTTTCTAATTTGGAACTTGAACTACGATGGGCTTACTCGTATGTTTATTTTTTTATGTCGGATGTATGTGAAATTCGGCATCATAGAAAAGAACTTACATTTTCTTCAAACTGGTCTTAACAAATGCTGATCTGTTCTAGGTTTATTTCTGAAAACTGCATTTGTTAACAAGAAGGTTCAGACAATTTTTGATGTAAAGAAAAACATTTTTTAAGAATTTTCGACAGAAACTATTTATTTTTCAAGCAAAACATAACTGTATAATGTTGTGAAATTTATTGTGTAATATAGTGCTACCCCTAAGCTTGTATTATGTCCAAATTGAAGAGGCCTGGTGGGAATAAGGAACCTTCATAATAACTATAACTTGTGTTAACCTTCATTCAATAGGTGTGCAGTATGTCTATCTTCACTTTGTCTTAAATCCCAAATCACAGATCTCTGATCTATAAATTTTTTGTTTATATATAGGGGTCGCCAAAAAACGTAGACCACCCTTGAATATGTTGTTAATTTGTCATATCTTTTATTATATAACAGAAGAGTATGTAAAACTCTATGTTTTAGAACACTCTCCACGAGATGTGTTCAAATATGATTTCAAATCCTAGTTTAAACACTGCCTTTCTTAAATACCTGAACTTTTCATGATTTTAGTTACCTAAAAGTGTTGTGCCCCTGTTGTAGTTTCTTAGATCTTTTTATTCCAATAATCCTACAAAATTAGCCTAATAAAAGACATAACAAATTAACAATATTTTCAAAGGTGGGCACTTTTTTGTCTACCCCTGTATGTCATAATGTAACGATTCCTATGGGGTATTTTGAAAGAGATCTGAGGGTGGAATATTTCGACCTCTAACTTCACCACCCCCAGGACAACACACCTGATTCTGTTTTCTTTAATTGGTTTCTACAATTCCTTCCAAGTGCGTCTCCCGCTAGTACAGCGATGAGTCTACAGATTAACAACGCTAAAATCAGGGGTTCGATTCCTCTTGGTGGACTCGATGTGGCTTTGCTATATGAAAACACACACGCTTTCCAAGTGGTTGTACCGTCAAAACGCTCGACAAATGAACGGACAACTTTAATTTATTTCATTGGCTTCAAGGATCGGCACCGGTATCACAGCGTGCACGTGCTTTACCTTCGTCCTGAAAGTCTACTGAAATATGAAAAGTAGGACTAAAGCAGTAAAAATAAATGCCCTTAGCGATCCAACTTTCCTTTCTATTGGTAATCTATTTGAATTATTTTTTTCTGGAGTCTCGGCTCGGCATGGCCAGGTAGTTAGGATACTGGTCTCGTAATTTGATGGTCGCGAATCCTAATCGCCCTCCCACCAAACATCCTTGCTCTTTCAGCCGTGGGGCGTTATAATGTAACGGTCAATCCCACTATTAGTTGGTGAAAGAGTAGCTCAAGAGTTAACGGTGGGTGGTGATGACAAGCTGCCTTCCCTATATCTTGCCTTACAGTGCTAAATTAAAGACGGCTCTGCTCGAAATTCAAAAACAAACTTTCAGGTGTTCACTTATTTCAGCCATTTCTTGTGACGTGAAGCAGATAAATGATTCTTATTTTGTTTTCAACACAGAGCTACATATAAGCTGTCTACGTTTTTTCCAGTGAAGGGGGAAGGGTCAGACTTGGGATTATAACATTGTATGTTTGTTTGTTTGTTTGATTTTGCACAGCGCTACAAGAGAGCTATCTGCTCTAGCCGTTCCTAATTTAGCAGTGTAAGACTAGATGGAAGGCAGCTAGACATCACTGCACAACGCCAACTCTTGCGCTCTTTTTTTCTCAATGAATAGTGGGATTGACCGTTACATTATAACGCTCCCACGGCTGAAAGGACAAGCATGTTTGGTGTGACGGAGATTCGAACTCGCGACCCTGAGATTACGAGTTGAGCGCCTTAACTACCTGCTGAGCCTTTAACGTCGTAAAACAGTAAACTTACTGCTGAATCACTGGGAAACTTAAGGTGTAAGATATTCTTAAACTGATTATTAGTTTAAAACTGATATTTTTTATTAACACTATTAGCTTGATAAATTTTCTTCACGCTTGTTATCCATATCTCTGGTGAGCTACAGCTTTGATGTTAATTTTATTTTTATTTTCAAACTGTTAATATCAGTATTCCTGTTCTCTAGTACCTTGTTCTAATCTTATAGCTTTGAATATGTCAAAAACGATCGTCTAGTAATGGAGAATTATAGTTTCATTAGTGTTAGATTTTTTCCTGTCTCTTGTAATTTAAAAAGGAAAAAAAATTAATTTAAAAGTCGGTTTGTAAGTAAACCCACAGGTGGCGCTACAAACAAAATTTCATTAAATTCCATACCTGTGTTTTCTAATAGCAAAGGCACATCGGACTATCTGGTGAACCCACCAACGAGAATCGAATCGCTGATTTTAGTATTATAAATCTGTAGACATACCGCTGTACTAGCAGGGGGCCAGTACCTAACTACTTTAGTTACCTTAAGGAATTTTCATAAATTTGGTGATGTTCATCTGAACGTACATATAGCAGAAACCAAATAAAAATTTTATTATTAAAAAACCAAAATAAATACGTAAAAGTATAAATACCTTCAGTTTTCTAAACGATCGAAGAACGTGTTTTTTAAACAAATTTAATAATTGCCTTAGAAACTGTACCTTGGTTAGGTATAATTCCTGTGTGATAACCACATTTTTAAACACTTTAGTTTTTGAGTAAAAAATGAAACAAAATATGTGGGTCCTCAAATTCAAGTTCTTCTCGGTCTTTCGGCTGTTTCCGTGACGTTTTATGACGTAATAGTTGCCAAACACGTTTCGTTGCGCGCCGACCATTTTGTTCCTTTTAGTGCTGGTGTTTTATGTAAATCTATCGGTGTTTTTTCGGATTACATACTTTATGACTCTATTTTTGTCTTGATATTGCTAATGTATCTTTGTTTTATGATAACATGATTTACTGCGTTGCTTATGGTTAAAAAACGGTTCGGCATCGGCCAAAAGCTTCTTTTCGTTTCCGTGCAAGAAGAAGGAACCGGCAAGGTGGCGACAGTGGGTGCGGATGGTCAATTGGAAGAACTGGACTCCTTCACACCATGCAATGCTTTGTCCAGATCACTTTAAACGCTCATGTTTTGTGTCGGATCCCACTGTTTTGGATTCCCTGGGTTTCAAGCCACGTAGGTTGAGACTGAAAAAAACATCGGCAGTTGACAGGATCGTCCCTAGTGAAGAGCTGAGGACTGATCTCAGCCTGCAGCGTACAGGTTCCACCCCTCTGAAGTCATCCTTTGCCATCACGAAAAGAGCAAACTTAAAAGTATGTGTGCAGTATAAAGTGATAAACAATAACTAGTATAATATAATAATTTAAAAAGTACAGGTTTTGAAGAATGTAACTAGACATACACATTTCACATTCGTGAGCGTGTTTTGTATTTGTGGCACCTGAAAGTCGATGAAACCTTGATTTCCAAGACTAGACAGTGGACAAATCTATCCCAAATAGAGTATATTCCAAGTTTAAATGCTGGTAGATCATTTTGTAGATGTTTTTGTATCATTTTTAAATATGGAAAAGTTTGAAGAATTCCATTTTCCAAATTTAAAATTTCAAAATAAATTGAAATAAGATTATGTCTTGAACATGTTGAAGTAATCAAGTACATGTTATGTATTTAAAAAACAAACATTGTAGACTTGTAAACAATCAAATATAAACTCCATAACATATTTCTATAACTCATCATAATAAAATTAATCTTAACACAGTACTTTGACATTGTCATATTAAATGTAAGTCTCATAAACCTCATAAAGCATGTTGTTTTAATATATAATCTTATTTCTTCAGTATCACTCACAGTTCCGCTACTCTCGCTCGTGAAACTGTCCTCATCACTAGAACTTGTCAGATCTGTGTCAAAAATAACTGTTCTGGGTTCGTTCAGAGTAGGTTCGAATTGATATGGCGCTACTCGGCACTGTTCAGAACACAAAGTCAAAACAGACTCCGCCTCTGTTTCTCCGTATGCACTGGCCATGTTTATTTACATTCAACGCGCTGGCGTTGGCGGTTTGTTTGGTAACTATTACGTCACAGTACTTATCCTAGCGACAAACATTAAAACTAAAACGTTCGGATTGCCGCTAGGAAAGGGCTGTTTCTGCACCAAGTTCTATGTTTAATTTATTAGCACATATTTTTATAAAAAATGTGAACCTGCAAAATTAATCAGTATGAGTAGTTCTTTTGACTGCAAAGTTTTCTTTTTTCTGTAAAATTCACCTTTAATGTTTTCTTTATGTTATAAACTCCTGTGTGATAAACTATATAATAATTAATAGGATTTTAAATTTATTCATAATTCGAGATGTACTCCCGCAAGGTTCTAGAAAGTGTTCTACTTCAAGAATAAATTAAATCAAAATTAACAGTAACAAATATTTATTCCTTGCTTTTGAAGTTCCTATGTTAGCCGACAGAGTACATAATTCTTCTCGTGATTTTTTGCATGCGCACGTTTTACAGACATCATGACAGCACAAATTGCAATGCTAATTGTCCCTTATGTGACGTCGCTTTAGTGTCTGTTGACTGACAAACAGACTACAGTATAGTGGTGAGAATGGTTAACATAATCATAGATGACCTCAAGGTGACCTTTGGCCTATTTTCGCGTAAACAATATTTCATAAAGTAGACAATTTTCGTTTGACAATAATAACAAAATAGAAACATTTGAAAAGAAAAGGTTATTGTAAGATTTAATATTTTTCCATACTACACTTATTAACGATAATGGGCAGTAATTCTCAATTTTCACGTGGATTTATTCTGGAGTGTTTGAAATAAATAGTGGATAATACGTAAATAACATCTCATGTATCAGAAGTGAATCTGTGATTTACTAAATAAATAGTTTTCTCCAGGAAGGTATGTAATTCACATCTTGTTTGTGATATAACCTTTCCCACAAGTATAACACTTTCGTTTATTATACAGAGAGAGACATTTTGATTAAAATTTCTTTTATTTATTTTAATTATCTGATATAAGATTGCATATAAATATTTTAGTGTATAAAATAATTTGTTTATCTTTAAATGTAACTTTTAATGTTCTATCCAAAATTCTTTCCAATTCTTTTTTGGATATGAATATTCATTTAACTCAAGGACAATACATTATTATGAACTAACTAAACCGTGGTTATTTAATATTATCTTTATGATTATTGTTAATTTTTTTTTAATATTAGCTAAGTTAAAACTTCTATCTGTTACATTTTCTGGATTATGAAACTTCATGAGGTAAGACTTTAATGCTATTAATTTTTGCTTTTGAATCTCAGGGTTAGAAACAACAGAAGAAGCTCATTGAGCTAGGCAAATATTTAACTCAATACCTGCAGGATCGTTAGTATAAGAACCAAGACAATGGTATGAATTAACAAATTTGTGAGGAAAAGGTTCGTGTTATCCTTGAGTTTCAATACTGATTTGTAAGGAAAAAATTCGTGTTATCCTTAGGCTTCAATATAGGTTTGTAAGGAAAAGGTTCTTGTTATCCTTGAGCTTCAATATAGGTTTGTAAGGAAAAAATTCGTGTTATTCTTAGACTTCAATAAATGTTTGTAAGGAAAAGGTTCGTGTTATCCTTGAGTTTCAATACTGATTTGTAAGGAAAAAATTCGTGTTATCCTTAGGCTTCAATATAGGTTTGTAAGGAAAAGGTTCTTGTTATCCTTGAGCTTCAATATAGGTTTGTAAGGAAAAAATTCGTGTTATTCTTAGACTTCAATAAATGTTTGTAAGGAAAAGGTTGGTGTTATCCTTGGGCCCCAGTATTTATTCTTAATTAAAAACTGAAAATGGAAAGCTGGATCGAAGTTTATGCGTAAGAAAAAATAATAAAAAAGAGAAATTCTGCTAATTTTGTTCTTTTTTCTTTCAGACTGTTAATATAGCATGCTGCCTTTTTTCATTGTACGTTTTAACACTATTTCAAACATTCGCCATGCTAAAGATGTTAATCAAGAATTATCTTCAAGTTTATAGCTAACCCTAACTGTTAACTATTGATTTTTCCCCTTGACTTTGTACATTTAATTTTTTAATTTTTTCCTGTACCTATCTCATTTATAAGTATACACATATTTCCAAAGGGATATTACCAATGTCCGAACTCTGAAGGGAGACCAGAATACGTATAATCTAAAAGTGTTTGTTTTTTTCTGGCTCTTTAGTGGAAGCCTAAATATTCGTAATGTGATTTTTTTTCATTGCTATAGGGAATTTTTCTGGCGGTTCTCTACTGTTTTATGAACACAGAGGTGAGTAGTTTTACTTACTCTTGTAATTAACCAAACCTCATTTTCAGAAGTTTAATGTTGCAAATAATAATAACTGTGGACTAAAGATATCGAAAATAACGAATAACTGTTTCAAATATTGTTGATATCACTGATGAATAAGGTATTAAAAAAAGGAAAAATCGGTAGAAATACTGTAGTAGGCCCACCAAGAATACTGTGCTAGGCAGTATAATTAAACAGTAAAAAAATATATCATTAAAACTGACAAAAATAGTGCAACTGTAAACGATGCTCAACAGTTATTTTAATTTACGTTCACTTGGTTGGACTAGTTATCTACTTCTTCTTACCAGCAAATAAATATATATTCTTGAAAGTATATCACGTCAGGGTTAGTTAAACAATAAAAATATTGTAAGTGTCTTAGGTTGATGTAACATACAAAATATAAAAATATGCTTGAGTGGAAAAAATTAAAATTGTACTTTATCTCAAACATCGGGTATGGTGTTATAAACTCAATAGAATAAAACAGCTTGGCATCACTCAGAATGAGCTCACATTTGTGTCATTGTGTGGCGCGGTACAAAGTGTGATGAAGTGAATTAGGATCTACGCCTAATTCACATTATTGAGTTGCTCTGTATAATATGTGATATGGTGGGTCAGGTCCTGAGGTAAATGGAACTTCAGTTTCTCAATACGTGAATAAAGTGTTCCAATGTGAAGCAGTGCAGAACTGCTTCTATTTGCTGTGTTCATTATATATCATCTACTGTTTAAGTTGAAACATCATTTTTCTTTTCTTTTCGCTTAAACGAAATTTATTTCTGATTTTATGTAGGTAAAAACTGCTCTGAGAAATGCTTATCTTCGCGCTGCTGTTCGTCAAAACGCTACGTCCAGTAACAGGGAACGATGGTACTCCAATACATCAGCTTCATATTATGACTGCTCGGCAACTTACAGTTCCCGCCACAAGAGGGCGTCGTCTAGGCCTGTTCACATTCGTCTTTCTGATCTGAGAAAGTCGAAACACAGCTGTCGCGTGTAGTGGTGTATGTAACTTCTATTTAAATGTTATTAATATTAAATATCTTTCAATGGTTGTGCGAAGTTTCACCTTGTTATTGGTTGAGTTAGGTATCTTTTACAGGATGTTATATTTAAATAATTCTTTCGAAAGGTGGACGATCAAGGGCAAAATGGTAAAGGTTAACCATTTGAACGCATATGGGTTATAAGATTTCGTATTTTTATATTATATCTTGAGTTTGTTGATCAAGCCGTGTGCGTTGCCAGTTTATTAAAGTGAACCAAAGTTGACAATATTAACAGTAAATCTGTATATACTTTTTGAAGTAGAATCATTGTATAATATTGGTTTTATCAACCTGATCGGAGCCTCACACGACACATCGAGTAAACAGTTAGTTCAGAGAATCTTAAGTGTTATCCATAATTTACAGTTGCTAATCCTAAGCCTAGCTTACTAGGCTACATTTGGCCTCTCTTACTTACTTAATGCTTTGAGACAAATTTATATTACAAACCGAGCAAAACTAGGAAACTTCTTTTGTGTTAAATTTCATTTTTTCATTATCAAGAATAATGATATAAAATTGCTGTTAGTACGAAAATTTCGCTGTATGCCTTGGAATGTTCTACTACAATTACAAATTCAACATCATTTAATATTATTATTAATTTGTACACTAAATGGCAGCAGAGAGGTTTAAAATAAAAAATCCTCATTTCAGTAAAAAATTAAAAGTATAAGCTTTGAGGACATTTGTTTTGTCATAAATGTACAATTTAAATTTGATATTATTGTATTAATCACTCTAATTTTGTTTTTATTTTATTTTCACATAAGTATATTTTTATGCTGTATTCAATGAAAGTTTTAAAAACAATTTATGTAATACAATTTTCTTCGTAATTTATTCTTTTGATCTCAAGACAACTGACAGATATGTCTCGCTGAAGCAAATGTAAGAACAACAGCGCACATCAAAATGTAAGATATAAATTACTAATAATGTTAACGAAACATATATATTTACATATGTATACAATAAATCCTGCTTTTAGTGGAATATTGATAAAAAATAAATTAAAGGGTACATGTATTGTTCCCATCTGCAGTCCACTCCCTCCCCAGTGACTCAGTGGACCGTTTGAATACCCGTGGTGGGGACAGCACAGATAGCCTATTTGTGTAGCTTTCTGTTTAGTAACAAACAAAACCTACAGGAAATCGTGTGTTAGATAGAGTAAACTTTAGTAAATATTCCAGACACACAGAAAACCTCATGTTCTTATTTTCTGTTAAGTCAGAATTGTTGCCAAATATATCAATTATATAACTGTGTTTGAGTGAGTCCAGTTATTATGTTATTGAAAACGATTCCTATAAAGTAATTTGTTCTTTTTCATTAAAGGTTTCCACTTCAAAAATTAAAAACATAATAAAAACAGTAATAATTTCCTCAACCTTTTTCAGTACTTCCTATTATTTAACGTTTTAATCCGCCATTACTGTCAAAAGAGTATCTTACATTTAAACATAACTAGAAAGGCCAAAATTAGGACAATATAACGAGCCTGAAGATGACCCCTGTAGGTCACTAAACCGAGCAATGAGAACAGCCTTACGTCACTACTTTATAAACGAAACTTGATTTCGCCATTTTAACATGATATTATGAATAACCTATTCTTTGAAAAATCTTTGTTGTTTCTTAACTCAGCACCTTATAAAAACATTTATTAGAAAAGTAGAAACCGAAAGGACTAACTATTTATTTCGTAATCTCCTATTTATTTAATAAACTATTGCTGCTTAGCATATCAACTTGTTCAAAAGTGTTTTGT
This sequence comes from Tachypleus tridentatus, assembly GCF_004210375.1. Taxonomy (NCBI): domain Eukaryota; kingdom Metazoa; phylum Arthropoda; class Merostomata; order Xiphosura; family Limulidae; genus Tachypleus; species Tachypleus tridentatus. The sequence goes on along the minus strand of NC_134836.1, from coordinate 76,658,536 downwards.
GTTTGCTTTTCTTGTGGCAAAGTCACATGGAGCTACATCCGTGTTGCACCGAGGGAAGCCGAACCTCTAACTTCAGTGTTGTAAATCCGTAAACTTACCGCTGTTCTAGTAAGAGAATTGTAGAAAAGAAACAACAACTGGTAATTTAAAACACACAAACAGCAATAACTATGAATAAATGTTAATAACTGTACAGATGACACAATATTACAGAGTTTGTAAGAGAAATGCAAGAATTTATTATATGAAAAATAATGTAGCCCTCTGGCGGTTAAATAATCAACACACCTTGCTCAATATATGTCACTGTAATATTTTTTTATAAGTTTATTTCAAGAGCTGGTTTCTCTCAAAGTTACTAAAAAGCAACTTCTTTTGAATAAAAATATTCATTCTAACATAAAATGAAAGAAATGAGGTATGTTTTTTCAGAAGCTAACTAAATTAGCGCCCCCAAATGGCTCAGTGATAAGACGGGAGGCTTATGACGCTAAAAATTTAGTTTTTGTGTCCGTGGTGAGAGAGTATAACTAGCTCTTTGTATAATGGTTTTGCACTTGACAACAACAACAAATTAACACGGAGGTAAATTCATTTATATGATTGTTACATGCTTTAGAGAATGATATAAGTTTTATAAGTAACATTTGTATTAACGACTTTATATGCATAATAAAATGTCTGTGTTTAACGGGGAATTTAACAAACAGATCGGTAACATATAATGGAGCCAATAAAGAATCCGTCTCTGTGGATACCAACATATTCAGCATTTCATATTTTGAAATATTTCTGGTAAAGAAAGAAGAAAAGTAGCAGTTTTAAATATCTTATAGATAAACAAAGAACTAGAATTAAATATTGCAGATTAAGGAATAATTAGGGCTAAAGAACAATTGGTGACAATCGATAGAAACTTTACGTTAGGATAGACGTCTCCAGATTAGACCTGGTGTATTTGTTATATTTTGAATTTTATAATTCGGCATCCAATTGCATTCAACTATTTACTTAATTCGAGTTATAGCTACCACACGTAAAAAAACAAGAGAGAATCTTCGATAGCCGCGGCACTTGAAATTCTTTTAGGCAGGGTTAGAGTAAAATAATCTATGATACCTTTATTTCCATTTTGATCACTCAAAGGAACAGAAGTAAATCTTCGGATTTATAACATTAAAATCAAAAATTCGATTCCCCTCGGTGGACACAGCAGATAGCACGATGTAGCTTTGCTATAAGAAATAATGCCAACCGTGGAGCGCGCGTATACCAGATTCGATTTTATTATTCATCAGGAATTCCACCCTCAAATTGAAATTATTTTAGGCAGGATTAGAATAGATTAATCTGTGAGATAATAGGCGTGGCCAAATACATCAATCGAGTGGGTTTGATCTTCTAAGTCCATATGTGTAATTAGATCTCAAATCGATCAAGTTTGCACTTGAAAAAAAAAACATCACAAAAACTCAGAGCAGTTCTGTGAACCGTTCAGCCGCAGCTAAAAATCCACATTTCACTGACCAATTAAAAATTTGTTTCTTAATTATTAAACTTTATATTAATTTCGGTTTTATTTTCTACCCCCTACTGATTTATCTTAATGACCGGTTTCATTAGAGCATCTAGTTTTATAACATTTTAAAGATTAAGTCGAATAATTAGTCTTAAAGATAAATCCCAATAAAAGCTTGCGATTACTTTAATCAAATTTATTCAAAGTTATTCACGTGCCACCAACAGAAATAACCAATCTACAGATAATGTTTCGTCTGCTTACATTTTTATTATATATATATGATAATAAAAGTAAAAACAGTAATTTAATCGATTTCTAGTTAACCATTATTATTTATTTATTCCTAGAATATCTATTATAATTAGCCCGAACAATCTGTAAGGGGAATAGAGAATTATGTTACAGTTGTGTTCTTCAGATTCAGGCCGAGGTTCATCGTTTTAGAAAATACACCAATCATGTACAACAGGGTAGCCAAGCTGTCTTAAAGCTCGCTGTAGTAAACTTTGTAAACAAAATAAAAAATATCAGTAAGCATTAGTTTAGTGTATTGGTCTTTCCATTAAATGACGTGAGATGTCTAGAAAGTAAATTCACTAACCCTAATTTTACAATTGTACAGGCCCAACAGAACAAACTTCATTCATTATATTTTCTTATCGTTAATAAAGTGTTAACAAAATTGTAACATGTTATAAAAGTGTATTAAATGCATAAATAACTTCTTAACGTAAACAAGATATATTTATAATTAACCCCCCGCTAGTACAGCACACACCATTTAGAATTAAAGTAATGGCTCAAAATATACAAAGTAAAAGAGGCACTATTGATCATGGAGATTGAATCGTTTGTTTGTTTTTTGGATTTCGCGCAAAACTACACGAGGGCTATCTGCGCTGAATTATTAAGTAAATAAAGTTTGAGAAACTAAAATTTGATTTCACAAAAATCAAATGCATGATGATCATAATACATTAAAATATACATAAGCATGAAAACTAGTTTTTGTTTGTTATTAAGAAAAAAGCTACACATTAGGCGATATATTTTGTCTCTCCGCGAATATCGAACAGCGCTGTAAGCTTTCGGGCTAACATGTGAACCAACGTAAGACCCGAAAAACTAACTCATAATGCGTTGGTTTCACACATCTTAAGATTTCGACTCCCCCACCACGTTATTATTAATATTTATGGCTGTATTTACAAGACCATCTAAATAACGATTTAGGTTACGTTTAACTTAAAACACACCATCAACCTTCAGAAAGTTTTAGGTTAAGCCTAAATTAAAATCAAGGACAAACTTGAGAGAGATTCACGTTAAGCCTAGATTTAAAAAATACGCTCGCCTTGGAAGACGATTAGACTAAGCCTAAATTAAAAATCCCCATACATAAACGATATATGTAATATATCTCAGTTTATAAGATAGTCTTATATGTAGAAAAAACATAATAATTACTACTGATGTAAATGTGTTATTAGTTGCAAAATAATTGCAATATTTGCCCACGCTAGTCCTTATTAATTCCACTAAATCTTGCAAACCCTAAGGACAAAAACATATTGACTACTTATCTAGTTAAATGCGTTGTTTCTATGGTACCCGTATTCCATGCTATGAATATTACCACACTGGCAGTGGTTCAGAGAAACTACGATATACTTTACCAAACAGAATGAATGTGTAAGTCTTAGTTCATTTACGTTTGCACTGATAAAACCGTAAATTTCCATTTTTCGGTAAAAATATTCTATGTTTTTAAATTTGTTTTAAATAAACCGAAATTGTGCGGACCACTTGACTTTGTAAAGCTCTGCGAGACAATAATAAAATATGAACAATATGATGTCGATTGTTTTAATTATGTAACTTATCTACGGACCACCAATCAGGGCCTTGGAACCAATAGTGGTTCGAGACCACACACTGATAACCTCTGTTCTAAATTATTGAGTTTCGATGCTGTTACTGTAAGTGTTGAATGGTGACAGCGTCCTAGTTTGTCAATTATTAATGTCTCTAAATAGATCCTGTTTTTAAAATTTCAAGGAAAGAGTGAACAAAAATAGAATTTAGTTTCTTCTCTCAGTTTTGCTACAGCTAAACGTAGTAACACAATGGATTAAACTATAAACCAAATCGCAATGAATCACTTTTCTTAGAAAAAAACATAAATTTAAGTAGATCTCGGCTTGAAATGGCCAAGACCGAACTATGAATACGATGTTTCAAGGTTCGCGTCCTATTGCCCCAAAATTATGGTGCGCTCTACCATATGGTGTGGGTATGTTATAATAGTGGCAGACAAATTCCATTGTTCCGTCTGACAAGTGTAGCCCATGAATCAGAGGACGGTGAAATTGATTAGAAATCTTTCCCTTAGTATCTGGTTTATCATTCTATTAAGGAAGGCTAGCATTTATAGTCTTTGGCCAGCTGTGCGCAAATATAAAAATTAAGTTAGTCGAGTTGTAAGGCACATAGACATTTTCTGTCTAGATCCATAGCTCGTAGTGTACCAATAAGGTTGATCTGCACTTCTCCTTAAAACGACCTCGGCCTACACTAGATATCCTCCAGGTACTGCTCAAGATTTCGTAACTCCTGCTAATAAGGGCATTGATGCACGAGTTACATTTCACCATATCTTGTCAAATATAGGTCGAGATTTGTTTTCAGTACGTGTAACACTCTATAACGCTTTGGAAATTAAATTGTCTGGTTTATCGAGAAGTGAAGAAACGAGGACACGTAATTGGTAGTCATTTTCTGATAATGTAAGAAGTATTTTCAAGCAAAAAAAATATCGTGAAACATTTTAACCAGAACGTGCCTTTCGCTTTTATCGTGCATGAAGTGATTTTGTGTCTTTTTAAGTGCTTGAAACGCTGTGACGTATTTATTTGGTCTGCTTTTCTATCTGATTTTATTTTTAACCTGACTTATCGGTGCCGTTCAGTGGCACAGTGGTATATCTAATATGGACTTATCCCTATAAATCTGGTTTCGATACCTATGGTGAGCAGAGCACAGATATCCCATTGTGCAGCTATGTGCTTAATTCCCCAAACAAACAGAAACGACTTATCCAATTTTCTTTTCTGTAAAGTCGCCATTATAAATCGAAATACTTTAGTTTATAACATGTGAATATCTGGAAATGTTTAGGAATTATAACATTTTGTCAAAGTGTTCTAACTTCTTATAAACTCTTCAGTTTTTCTTAAATTCCTTACAATACATTCAAAGCAAATACTTATCATTATTAAAACTTAGAACGTTGAAATTTACCTTTCTTGTTTGCATCTTTAGTAATATAAAAAATCTAATGGTCACTTAAGATCTAAAAATTTAATACAAAATCCAATTACCACTTAACATCTAGAAGTTTGATACAGAATCTAATGACCACTTAACACCTAGAAGTTTGATACAGAGTCTAATGACTACATAACATCTAGAAGTTTGGTACAGAATTCAATTATCACTTAACATCTAGAGGTTTGATACAGAATATAATGGCTACTTAGCATTTAAAAATTTGATACAGAATCTAAATACCACGTAACATGTAGAAGTTTGATAAAGAATCTAATGACCACTTAACATCTAGAAGTTTGATATAAAATCCAATTACTACTTAAGTTTGATAAAATTGTAAAATACGTATTTTTTAAAATACATGATTTTTATGGGTCGAAATGAAATCTTGTTTCTAAGCAAAATTAATGGGAGAAATACAGCAACTATGATTTTACATATTTTGTACAAACTTCTTAAGTTTGAAACTGATGTTACAGTGGAACCTCTCTAAGCGACCACCCCTCTGATTCGATCACCCCTTGGAAGCGGTCATTCAATCACAGTGCCTTTTTTTGTTTACATAATCCCTAATTATGTACAGTGGAACCCCTCTCATCAGGCCAATTTGTCTCAGTCCCGAAGGTGGCTGCTCTAGCGGTGTTTTACTGTATGTATATAACTGCTTATGTTTATCTACAACACCAAGTTTACTCCTGTCTGATCGAATTAGTCCACCATTCTTATAACACGTCCACTACCACAAAGTGTCGAATTACTTGTTTTTTGTTTGCAGCACCAAACAGCGAACCATGAATCTTTTCACTTACGTTATGAACAAGCCAGCCATATGGTTACACGCGACTAACCACTGGGTTGGTTGAAAATTTAAAAGAGTAAAGTTAGGGTTAGCAAAAGGAGGTCTGTAGCCTGTCTAACCGATAATGAGTATATCGTCTTATAAACAACAAAAATACCAGAGATATCGGAATTATTTATTTTCTGATGAACTGATTATTTCCATTATTTCTCTCCAACCTAATGAGCTCTGAATTCAGGGAAACGCATCGTCAAAAATAGAATGACAAATATAGGCTGGTTAGAATACTATCATAATACACACTTTTGATTCTTAAAAATCCCTAAGAAACTAGATTAAGAATGTTGTATTTAAAAAAATAATAGGCCTAGTACTGACGCCTTATAACAAGTATAATTAATTATAATTATTCGTCACAAATTTGTTAAAGGTGTTTACATCATAACAACTGTTGATGTATCAAATGACTTACATAAATATTGTTCCCAACTGGTTCATGTTGGAAGTATCCTAACCGGCCTGATGTTCGCTGCCTTGAGAGAAAGGCATGGTTTGTAAAGGATATAGCGAAGTTAATATAACTCTAATACTACTAGTAACCATACTGCCACGTCTTGAAATGAACTGAGAGAATACAATATCAAATATATAATAGATTTGATAATAATTTTCTATAGAAAATATAATAAATTGTATATGAGGTATGATTTATATGTTATGTCATTAAATTACTAGCTGGAGTACCTGTTCCTTGACGGAAGTTATGTAAATTCATTATTAATGAAAGGTTGTCTTAAGATGTGCAAAATGTTTTCTTTTGTATGTAAATGTGAAAAACGTCCATTAAAAATGTAAAATACAACATAAGAAGCTGTAAATGTGCACGTATCTCAGCAGAGATCCACTGAACACATTTGGTGAAGATACATTTGTAGGGGGTTAAGAAATAGTGGTAAAAAAATACGTAAAATTGCTAAAATGAAACACTTCAACAAGGACCTAGTGAACCTACATATCAGTTTTGAAAAACCACCCGCAACAAAGTGTTTGTTGTTAGGCCCAACATTAGCATACTCTCTTTAATCACTACTTATTCTAAGGTAAAGAAAATGAAAGGATATATACAGAGAGGTGATTGTTTCTTGTCATCTTGAAAACAAAAAGATAACTCTGTTATATCTCATCTTAAATAACATCTCTGGATTTTATACGCGTGCACGATAGGATTCGTGATAGGTTGAAATGAATCTCGCCGAAAAACAGAATAGGAAATTTTAAAACTGTATATCATCTCGAGTGGGTTTGCATGTGGAAATACACGTTTTGTCCTGATTAGTTGAAAAACTTTGGTTTAAACCACGTATCAAACCAAAAGACAAACTGATAATAGCTTTTAATTTTATAACTACTTTTGCTTCTAATCAATAAGGCTTAACAAAATATTTAAACAGAACCGAAAATCCGTCATCATTGTTAGTTCCAAACTCCTTATTTTCTAACATCTTGTAACAAATATTGTATAACTATTGTATAAGTAGCTTTAGGGGTGGAGAATTATGGTCAAGAGACGATAGTTAACAACAGACTAGAGTGAAGGAAGCTAATGAACACCATTCACCGTCAGATCTTGAATCAACCTTTAGTAACTAAAAGTGGAATGTACCACAAACTATAACGATTCCACGACTGAAAGTTCAAGTATGTATAGTGACGGAATTCGAACACGCCATCAGCATATTGCGAGGCAAACCCTCTAATCACGAGGTCATGTCAGGCCTGAATCATTAGGTAAGTCCCAGCAAAATATTGTCTTGGCTCTCAAACCTTCTGTTCTAAACGAATGAATGCTATAAAACTGCGCGTATTGTCAACATTATCTCACCTAGAAGCTTCAAGACACGAAGCAGAGGGTAGATAAAACCTTTGGGGTTCTACCCGAACTCGGTAAAAGTTGGAGGTCCTGTTGAACGATTAAAAATTTTTCAGGGACGTAAAACACTGATCGGTAAAACATTCTTTTCTAAACACTAGTCTATAAAACATTGTTCTGTAAAACAATGATCTGTAAAACATTGTTCTTTAAAACACTAATCTATAAAAGATTGTTCTGTAAAACAATGATCTGTAAAACATTGTTCTTTAAAACACTAATCTATAAAACATTGTTTTGTAAAACACTGATCCATAAAATATTGTTCTGTAAAGCACTTGGCTGTAAAACACTGATCCATAACACATTGCTCTATGAAACGCTAATTTATAAAATATTTATCTGTAAAACACTGATCTATAAAACATTGTTCTGTAAAAGAATAATCTATAAAACATTTGTCTGTAAAACATTCATCTATAAAACATTGTTCTGTAAAACACTGATCTGTAAAACATCAATATGTAAAGCATTGTTCTGTAAAACACTAATCTATAAAACATTGTTCTGTAAAGAATTGATCTATAAAACATTTGTCAGTAAAATACTGATCTATAGAACATTGTTTGTAAAACACTGATCTATAAAACATTGTTTTGTAAAACACTGATTTATAAAACGTTGTTCTGTAAAACACTGATCTATAAAACATTGTTTGTAAAACACTTATCTATAAACATCGATCTATAAAACATTGTTCTGTAAAACATTGTTTTGTAACTATAATTTTTTATTTACACACAGCACTGACTTTTCAGCTGTTTGTAGATTTGTGTTTTTCTTTTAAAATATTGTTATTGTCTTCAGAGCATAGCTACACAATTAGCCATCTGCACTATATCTTCACGGTGAATCAAATCCTGAGTTTTAGTGTTGTAACCTCTGAAACGTATTGGTAACCTACTGAAATATTTTCTGCTAAAAGCTGATCTCTGAGAGACTTTATACTAGAAGTTGACCCACCTAGGGAATTTACGTAAGAATAATATCCACTGACAAACGGTATGGTTTGGTTTGGTTTAAATTTCGCACAAAGCTACATGAGGGCTATCTGTGCTAGCTGTCCCTAATTTAGCAGTGTAAAACTAGAGGAAAGTCAACTAGTCATCACCACCCACCGCTAACTCTTGAGCTACTCTTTTATCAACGAATAATTGGATTCACCGTCAAAGATAAAAACTGAAAACAATAAACAAACCCGGAGCTTTCTTAAGATTGACAACAATAAAAACATGCATACAATAACGTCTGTAAAACATCTACTATTGATAAGAGGCTTAGCAAACAGTTTGGATATTAAATACGCTAAGATGTTACAAAGGTGTAATATCAAATATGTTATGACATCACTTACGATTGATATTAAATGTGTCATGGAGTCACAAAGGTCTGCCATTAAACACATTATGGCGACAACCAGGTTTGAACTCACTATGTTATGACGTCACTAATACTTGATGTTAGACATGTTTTAACGTTATTCGAATATGTTGTTTTGGTTGTATATTAAAACCAGTGTTACACTTCCACAACACATTTGCCCTCATTATAGCTATTAAAGACAAAGGGAAGACAGCAAGATAATTGATATCACCCCCTGCCATGGCTAATCTTTCGCCTACAAAACGATCCAAACATCATAACATGATCACAGCTGAAAGGATTCGAAGAAGTGACCGGTACGTTCCGAATATAGCGCTCTAACAAAAAAGCCAGGCCACGATATATTGTTTACAGTTCATGCAATTATAAAATAAGTATTATACTGTTATAATGAACAAGCCAGGCCACGATATATTATTTACAGTTCATGTAATGATAAAATAAATATTACGCTGTTACAACGAGCAAGTCAAGTCACGATAGATTATTTAGAGTGCATGTAATGATAAAACAAGTATTATACTGTTATAATGAACAAGACAGGCCACGATAGATTGTTTACAGTTCATGTAATGATAAAATGAATATTATTCTGTTCTCTCTATTTAGTGTTTTTATAGTCAATAAATATAAGTATTATGTCTCTTTTCATAACAAATCTAACGTACATAAAATAAACTTATAAACAATGAAACAATGCTTCACGTCACACAGTAATAATACTTTCATAAGTCATTTACATAATCGAATCCATCCGATAACGTAACTCTAACTTTACGGACAAGCTAAAATTCTAGGTTCGATTTTCATGGTGGACACGACAGGTAGAATCGTGTGGTTTCTCTCCAAAACAAACAAAAATATAATGTGAAATACATTTAACTCTCTTAATAATACTCCCGTATAGCTTATTGATATTTTAATTATATTATTAAGTAGCCAAAGAAAGTAAACTTTGAAGTCACTAAGTTATAAGTAAAATCCGTATTATCTAACTTTCTTTCAACAGATTGTGTAAAAAACATGAGCCATCACAAAATTATACCATTTTATCTTTCATCCCTGGGCCAGACATGTTCAGGTGGTTAAGGCACTCGACTTGTAATCCGAGGGTCGCAGGTCCGAATCCCCGTCACACCATACATGCTCGCTCTTTCAGCTGTGGGGGCGTTATAACGTGACGGTTAATTCCACTATTCATTGGTAAAAGAGTAGCCCAAGAGTTGGCGGTGGGTGGTGAGTACTAACTGCCTTCCCTCTATACTTACATTGCTCAATTATGGATGGCTAGTGCAGATAGTCCTCGTGTAACTTTGTGCGAAATTTAAACCAAACCAAACTTTCGTCTCTTTGGTGTTACCTGTTGTTTGAGTATGACAACCACTGAAATAAATGAAACAACTGTATTCTACTCTTAATCGAAAATAAATGTTATGCGTTATTTATTTTAAACTTACAAGAAAATAATTAATTTAATACTTAGTAGTAATCATTGTATCAACAACTTTAATGATATTTCAGAATTATATTGTCATATTAAAAGTGCTAAAATATGTAAGAACTTGCAGATGCACTGTTACCAAGAGATCGTAGATTTTGTTGCATCGAGTTTTGCGGTTATTGTACAATTACAGCTTTCTTTGTTGACTGTGATTGGCCTGATTTAACTCTAACACTTATTGATATTGTAATACTCGATTTTTACCATATCAAATCATAATTGTTAAATAGGGCCCGGCGTGTTAAGGCGTTCGATTCGTAATCCGAGGGCCGCGGGTTCAAATCCCGGTCGCACCAAACATGCTTACCATTTCAGCCGTGGGGGCGTTACAATGTTACGGGAAATCCCACTATTCGTTGGTAAAAAAGTAGTCCAAGAGTTGGCGGTGGGTGGTTACGACTAGCTGCCTTCTCTCTAGTCTTACGCTGCTAAATTAGGGACGGCTAGCGCAGATAACCTTCGTGAAGCTTTGCGCAAAATTCAAAACAAACAAGTGTTAAGTAGGCCAATCGCAGTCAACAAAGAAAGCTGTAATGGTCCAGTAACTGCAAAACTTGATGCAACACAGAAGACGCGTGTTGTTGTTTTTTCTGCATTAAAAATGCTTTTCTATTTTGGTTTCTATTTCTATCACATTAAAAACTTCAGAACGTGTTGATGTTTTATGTCTTATTGTTAAAATTAAAAAAACATGTTGGTGTATTTATTTTCCGCTGTTAAAATTATGCACGTGTTGGTTCTTTCATGTTATGTTGTTAAAATTGAAAACTTATTATTTTTTATGCTCTTTTCTTAAAATTCGAAACGACCGTAATCAAACGAAATGATTAATAACTTTGCTTACATGAAAGTGATTACGCTGAAACTGACACACACAATCAAATAGATGTCAAATAACCAAACAAAAAATTCATCGATTAGAACCGATCGTCTCGGATAGAAGACTCAATTAGTTTTTCATTAAAGTGCATACATTTATTTTATAAAACGATAATCCAACGAAAATAATGAAATATTATGAAACTATAAACAAATAAAACTATAATCTTTATATGGTTTCTTATCATCTACAGAGTGATTGTTGTCAAACTCTGTTAAATATATTTAACTCGATTTAAAACATTTTTGAGAAAATGGTGAAAAAAACTTATCCAAGAATGGTTTCGAATGTTTTTCCTGGCTCTCTTACAGTTATGGCTTCTGAGCCCAGAAGGTGATTCGAGAAAGAAGACACACAAAACGTGAATCGTTATTGATAAATTATATTTTTATATGACGAGTGTTTTAGTGAACTATCGTTTTGTAGTTCTAATAAACCTTATTTATAATGTTCGTTGAGCAAGACGTTTGGTAATTTGTTTTCTAACTTTAAAGTTAGAAGTCATGTAAGATGACTGCCTTATTTGCTGCATAAATGAAGAATATTCGACATCATTAACATAAAACAATTATTACTACAGCTGGAGATATCTTATTGAAGATTATTTAATTCTAGTGTTATACAACAGAGTATCAAATATTGGAGTGTTACGCAATTAATCGTTGAATACTGGAATGTTACACAACAGGTTATTAAATTGTGGAGTGAACACAACAGACTGTTGAATCCTGGATTGTTACACGGCAGAATGTTAAACATATGTTTACAAATAAAGATCCCCGTCGCGCCAAACATGCTCGTCCTTTCAGCCGTGGGGTTGTATAATGTTACGGTCAATCCCACTATTCGTTGGAAAAAGAGTAGCCCAAGAGTTGGTGGTGGGTGGTGATGACTAGCTGCCTTCCCTCTAGTCTTACGCTGCTAAATTAGGGACGGCTAGCACAGATAGCTCTCGAGTAACTTTGTGCGAAATTCAAAACAAACAAATAAACAAATACAAATAGAGTGAACGTCTGGTGAGTATAAGCGACAGACTTACATATACACAAACACCCAGTTTACGTTACAAGGAGAAATTAAAACGTTCTCACTGACACGTACTCGTTTCTTCAATATCTGGGTCAGAATCTTCGATTTTCGGATATTTATATGCTGATAAATTTAACAAAATTTTACGGTAATATCAGATTTGTCACACGTTCTAAACTGTACGAATACTTTCTGCTCCTCCTATTTTAAACAGTTTATTTGTCTTTTAATTTACATAAAAATTTATGCAGATGTGTGATAGTAACAACATGTATTATTTAGAAAGTTAATAAATAAGACGAGAGAGCGAAAGAAAGGAAACATTTATTTAGTTTCTTTAAAGTTAAATAGGTGTTTAAATTTTGGCTCGTTCTGGTAACGTTTTGAGTTTCATTACTAGCAACTGTAACAATTAAGTAATACCTGGTAAAATATCATAACGTAAGGTATGAAAAAGGAGAAACATGAGTGAAACTTTGGTTTAGATCTTTCATATCTTTATCAAATATTTTCTTTGTTTATTATCTTTCATCTGACTATCAGAAATGCAGAATTTCCCGTGAGAGATTTCAAGCAACTAGGCCCGGCATGGCCAGGTGGTTAAGGCGATCGACTCGTAATCCGAAGGTCGCGGGTTCGAATCACGGTCGCACCAAACATGCTCGCCCTTTCAGCCGTGGGGGTGTTATAAGGTTACGATCAATTTCACTGTTCGTTGGTAAAAGAGTAACCCAAGAGTTGGCGGTGGGTGGTTATGACTAGCTGCCTTCCCCCTAGTCTTAGGGACGGCTAGCGCAGATAGTCCTTAAGTAGCTTTGCGCAAAATTCAAAATAACAATAACAAAACAAACAGTTCGAAATCAATGATAGCAGATGGCGCTTGTGGCCTTGCGAGAAATCCGAAATTAACGTTTCTTTTTTGTATTTGTTTGCTTGTTTCTTGTTAAGAGCAAAGTTACAGAATAAATTTTATGCGCCGTACAAAACACGAATGTCAAAGCTCCATCTATAATTTTATAAACCTGAAGAATCGTCACTGAGGCCCCCCGCTAGTACAGCGGTAAGCTTATGGATTTACAACGTTAAAATCAGGGGTTGGATTCCCCCCGGTGAACATCGCAGATAGCCTAATGTGGCTTTGCTATAAGAAAACACACTCGTCACCGAGCCACTTGGGGCCAAGATGTTTTTCTAACGTCGAGTTAGAGCCTGAGATACGGGAGAATACTTCAAAAAATCAGACCTTACATCAGAGCAAGATAGATCTATTTAACTTAATTATTTGCACTAACTTTAAAGTAACGCTTATATCGTGAAATTTGTTCTTAAACCTAATAACATTCATGAAACTAATTTAAGCCTTTGTTATAGCTACATGCGAGAATATATAGACATATATTTTGCGCTATGAAAACAAAACAGCTCAACAATTTGAGCGTGTCCTATATAATAGGTATCACACTTCCAGCTGTGAATGCGTTATACGAGTGAAAGTAAATCCCATCGTTTTGTCAAGAAAATAACCGCTTCAGACGGTGGCTTCTGTCACCTTCTACCTGTTTCGTACCTCAAAATAAAGACGAGTGTGTTTGAATAAAAGGTCCTCTGACCTATCAGTTTAATTTTCGTGTAGTTCAAGTGAAGAAATTTGAAATTGCAACAGTGACATGTCCAACTGACTCTAACAGAGCTGAAATGTACGAATAGTTTATCCTGCTATAAGTTTGAAAACCTATATTCAAAATGTCATAGTCGGTAAAGATTAATTAATGAACGAGATCTGAAAACATCAAAGGGTCAAAGTTCAAATGGAACTTAAGACTGAATGTTTCATTCATTGGGCATGGCCTTGTGGTTAGCTTGTTGGACTGTTGATTAGAGGGTTCGAGGTTCGAAGAAAGATGTCTGTGGAAAATGCTGGAATGTTTTAAATGTTCTAACCAGTCCTGCTTGGTTACCTCTCCTCTGTTCAGTAGACGAAAATTATAAACAGCTATACCTGAACTCTAGTGACCTCTGACCTGGTTGTTTAACCAAAGTGCAGGTAAGATGAGTTCAATTATAGAAACTTCTAACTTCAGTCTTTGTATCGAATTTAATGTTTTGAAATGGCTTCTATATAAAAATGAAACTTAACCTTTTGATGGTTAAGAAAAAGAATATTTACGAAAACCAATTATTAACAATTTCACAATGGTCCCATTGCTGGTTCCGTATTGTAAGGTAGGCGAACATGTGTAATTAATTTTGCCATGACAAGTGTATTACTCATTCTTTCTTAGAATGGTGAGTTGGGTGTGGCCTTAAATTAAGGCTCCATGTTTATAGTTCTTCATCGTACATGAAATAAGTTATAGATGTTTATATCCACGTTTTCCTATTCTAATCCCATTTTAAACAAACACTAGCCACCTTACAAACATAGTGTCCACGTTTTCCTATTCTAATCCCATTTTAAACAAACACTAGCCATCTTACAAACATAGTATCCACGTTTTCCTATTCTAATCCCATTTTAAACAAACACTAGCCATCTTACAAACATAGTATCCACGTTTTCCTATTCTAATCCCATTTTAAACAAACACTAGTCATCTTACAAACATAGTATTCACGTTTTCCTATTCTAATCCCATTTTAAACAAACAGTAGCCATCTTACAAACATAGTATCCACGTTTTCCTATTCTAATCCCATTTTAAACAAACACTAGCCATCTTACAAACATAGTATTCACGTTTTCCTATTCTAATCCCATTTTAAACAAACACTAGCCATCTTACAAACATAGTATCCACGTTTTCCTATTCTAATCCCATTTTAAACAAACACTAACCATCTTACAAACATAGTATTCACGTTTTCCTATTCTAATCCCATTTTAAACAAACACTAGCCATCTTACAAACATAGTATTCACGTTTTCCTATTCTAATCCCATTTTAAACAAACACTAGCCATCTTACAAACATAGTATCCACGTTTTCCTATTCTAATCCCATTTTAAACAAACACTAGCCATCTTACAAACATAGTATCCACGTTTTCCTATTCTAATCTCATCTTAAACAAACAGTAGCCATCTTACAAACGTAGTGTTTACGTTTTCCTGTTCTAATCCCATTTTAAACAAACACTAGCCATCTTACAAACATAGTATTCACGTTTTCCTATTCTAATCCCATTTTAAACAAACACTAGCCATCTTACAAACATAGTATCCCCGTTTTCCTATTTTAATCTCATCTTAAACAAACAGTAGCCATCTTACAAACGTAGTGTCCACGTTTTCCTGTTCTAATCCCATTTTAAACAAACACTAGCCATCTTACAAACATAGTATCCACGTTTTCCTATTCTAATCCCATTTTAAACAAACACTAACCATCTTACAAACATAGTATTCACGTTTTCCTATTCTAATCCCATTTTAAACAAACACTAGCCATCTTACAAACATAGTATTCACGTTTTCCTATTCTAATCCCATTTTAAACAAACACTAGCCATCTTACAAACATAGTATCCACGTTTTCCTATTCTAATCCCATTTTAAACAAACACTAGCCATCTTACAAACATAGTATCCACGTTTTCCTATTCTAATCTCATCTTAAACAAACAGTAGCCATCTTACAAACGTAGTGTTTACGTTTTCCTGTTCTAATCCCATTTTAAACAAACACTAGCCATCTTACAAACATAGTATTCACGTTTTCCTATTCTAATCCCATTTTAAACAAACACTAGCCATCTTACAAACATAGTATCCCCGTTTTCCTATTTTAATCTCATCTTAAACAAACAGTAGCCATCTTACAAACGTAGTGTCCACGTTTTCCTGTTCTAATCCCATTTTAAACAAACATTAGCCATCTTACAAACATAGTATCCACGTTTTTCTAATTTAATCTCATCTTAAACAAATAGTAGCCATCTTACAAACGTAGTGTCCACGTTTCCTTATTCTAATCCATTTTAAACAAATAGTAGCCATCTTACAAACGTAGTGTCCATATTTCCAGATTCATCGCAGTTTACATATTTACAAATTACCTAAACTTATTTTTAACAAGAATGCATTAACGGACATTTTATGATGTATTACTTTAAAATTATAGTAATTAAAAATTACGAAAGGTGCGCAAGTACCTGAAAACTTATGCTAACGGTGACAACTCATAGAGTGATGGATTTTCTTTCGTTAATTACTCGTTTCTTGATACTTTATATTCAGTAAATAATCGTTAGTGTACGAAAAAAAACACATTTGTAATGAATCGGTGTAAACTTTAGCATTCACGTTTGACAACTCAAAAACATGACACAAAATAACGACTGTAGTCAAGTCTGTGTCATCTAGAGTAGGTGTTTTTATATGGTTTCTACGAAATATTTACGTAGTCGTAAAAAACTTCTTTAAGCACGTTTATTAAACTGTGAGGCAAAAAAGAACAACAACGGTGATGGAATATTTTATATGAGCATTACCTAATGTGATCTCTCATTTATTTCTTTTTTGGTTTACTTTCACGTGACATATTTTCTAGCTTGAAAATTAGAACAAAACTCTTGACCCCAGGAACTTTCATGTTAAATAACGTTGTTCATGGAATTACAAACGTCATTGTAACGATAAATCTCGATGTAAAATATCCATCAGTAACACATAAATACTGTGATGTCAGAAACAGTGTTATATGTTGTATGTGTATTTACATAGCCCCAGCTTTCTTTACAAACCATTTTGTTACTCATTTAAACTCTAGCGTTATACATCATTAGCTTATCATATGTAGAGATAATTTCTATTTCTTATAGTTTTTTTATTTTTTTTTACAAAATAAATTTTACAAATACGCTTTATCCCTAAGAAATTTTCGCCTGGTTAGTTTACCTGACCAGAAGCGGTCATTCCATTTTGTTATCACTATATGTAGAGTACGTAGCCACAACTTTGTGGGATCACTTCTCATAGTCACTTTACATTGTTGTTACTAAAGTAAAGCCTCTTAGTAGCGGCCAATTTGTTGTCGCTAAATGTAAAACCTTTGTAGACATAACACCTTAGTAGTGGTCAGTTTACTTTGCTGTCACTATCTATATAAATATAACAGTACTGTCTGATGTATGCTCACGTAACTACTTCAAATGTTGTGGATAGATCTTAACTGAATTTCTCATGGAGCTGTATTGTGTCCGTGGGGAGATACACACAAATGTACAGTTTTGAATTTTGCGTTTTGCGGTTTTTTATGGGTGTTACGTCTCCCCCTTTTGATGGATCTTCACCAAGTTTCGAAAGAGAATTTGTTGGATCCATGCAAAGACACATCCAAAGTTGCTTTTTCACATTATGAGTGTTGCTGGTTTTACAATTACATATAAGGGAAGCAGTTTTTCATGTCCTAATATGACCTCTCATTAATCATGAATTTACATAACTTCTGTCCAGTAAACGGGTACTCCAACTTGTAAGTAAATATAATAAGAATTATTACAAAAACTTGTGAAGTAGATTGCTAGAATTCATTATTTAACAAAAGGTCAAATACGTAAGTTTTCTTTGCATCATGAAATTTCGTTCTTGTTTTCGGTTCCTGATGTTGCTCAGTCAGTGAGAAAGTAGTGGACAATAATGGCCATCATTAAGGTCAAAACAAGCCTAAGATGTAGTCACACTCATCTCTCAGAGAAATGACCAACACAAGAAAGAATATCAGTGATAAAAGTATTTGTGACCTACATGGATCATCTACGTAGTGTTGGTCATTCTTTCTATAGGGGGCCCGGCATGGCCTAGCTCGTTAAGGCGTGCACTTCGTAATCTGAAGGTCGCGGGTTCTCGCCCGAGTCGCGCCAAAACATGCTCGCCCTCCCAGCCGTGGGGGGCGTTATAATGTGACAGTCAATCCCACTTTTCGTTGGTAAAAGAGTAGCCCAAGAGTTGGCGGTGGGTGGTGATGACTAGCTGCCTTCCCTCTAGTCTTACACTGCTAAATTAGGGACGGCTATCACAGATAGCCCTCGAGTAGCTTTGTGCGAAATTCAAAACAAACAAACAAACAAACTTTCTATAGGTATCGCATCATCAAGTGACAGTTCCATTTTTTATATCTTGGCTTTCTATGTGGATATTAAACTGAGTAATCCATTTACTACCCTACCTTTTTTTTCTCATCTAGACGCCACATCTTTAATTTTAAGATTTATTTTTAGTACTTTTAATTCGTTACTTGTTTTTCTCTTGTTAAATATGCTGTATTTTTCTTAAGAAATGTTGTAGATATCGTACGCAAAACTAAGTTTCCATTTGTGAAAATATATAATAATACTTTGCATTACTCTCACGAGAGGACGTTGTGGAAATTATAACAAATTTAGAAGCCAATTGCCATTCAAATTTATATGACTCCAACAGGTACTGCCTGAGGGAACGCACAGCAGCGCCAGCCTTTTACGTAGGCTAAAGTAACGTAATCTAGTCCTCTTGAACTCTATTCTCTTCAGATTTTCTGTGTTCGCTGGGACTACCAGGTGATCAACTACACTTCTTTCGACCACTGCGTGCAATCTTTGATAATAATTTGATTATTGTCAACTTGCTGATATTATATTGATAAATAAGGAATCATTAGTAGTTTCGTCATGTGCTACAAGCATTATTTGTGTACTATTCTACCATAAATATTTTTGTTTGTGTGACGATTCGTGGTATTGTTAATGTTACATCTGACGGACAAAGGAGTGGTTTGACTTATTTACCGACTAGGACACTAACAACGTGAGTTATAATATAAGTGATGAAACAATAGCTAACGTAACTGTATTGTTTGGTGTCAGTATATCCCCGTTACCTTTTCTTGTAGGAAATTCTTATTTCTCAACTAGATGTTTATGGCTAGTCAGAGCCACAGAGATACCAGAACACGATAAGTCTACCGTAAAGTGTAAACGAACGTTGTATCTAGTTCATTTGCTTTTTGTTGTTCTTATCGTACTTTATTATCACCACGCGTTTCTAGGTTCATCAGTCTCTCGATACAAAGACAAAAATCAACTATCATCTGATCAGTGATTGGCGAGGAAGATTATTTTTGCGATTGCTCACCAGGTGGTTCTTCTGGCACCAGTGTGATAGTACTGCTTTCCGGCGAACGGATACAGGCATCATGAAGTTTGACTGTGTGGACAGATTGGTGTCTCGGGGTTTTGGTCAGTTAGGTCTCTACATCGGTCGCCGTCCGGGCTACTTCATTATCATACCACTTTTAGTCGCCATTATCTTAGCCACTGGTCTTCAAAGAACGGTCTACGAAGGTAACCCCGAATACTTGTTCAGTCCCGTAGACGGAAGGTCTCGGACAGAGAGAAAACTTGTGGAGACATTCTTCCCCATGAACACCTCGGAAAACTTTGACCTAGGCAGAATGACGCGTATGGGGAGACTTGCTCGGATTCTTATCGATGCTAAAGACGGAGGGTCAGTTTTAACGACCCACGTGTTCAATGAGTTGTTGAAACTGGACGCCATAATAAAAAACATAACAATTATTTGGGACGGAGACTTGTATACATATAAGGATCTATGCGCCAAAACCAACGGCATTTGCTTTCACAATGACATTTTAGACTTCGAAGCAAAGATTCAAGACATCGAGAACCGAAAGTATCTATTACAATACCCCCTCATGTTTAACCACGCAACTCAAAAACAGTATCACATGCTCAGTTATCTGGGGGGAGTGACAGTTGATAAATTAGGTTTTATTGAGAAGGCCGCGGCTTATAACATGTTTTATCCATTAGACACTGATATTAAACATGGCGATGAAAGAGCAAAAATCTGGGAGACAAAGTTTTTATCGGCCATGGAAGATCTCTACTTGGAAAACATCACCATTGGCTATTTCGTCTCGGAATCTCTGGAATCAGAACTCGAAAAGAACACTCAAAGTGTCACACCTTTCTTCAGTATCACTTTAATTGTCATGTTGGGCTTCTCGGTCGTAACAAGCATGATGCTGGACTGGGTTAAGAGTAAGCCCTGGCTAGGGATCTTGGGCTGTTTTTCATCCTGCATCGCTGTCATTGCTGCCTTCGGTCTAGTCATTTACTGTGGACTTATTTTCATCGGTATCAACCTGGCGGCTCCATTTCTGATGCTTGGTAAGTTCCAGTTCAGTCTGACTTATTTCTTTATCTGTCTTATATTAGTCAACAGTTTGATCAAGTATTGTACACCACGCGCCCCCCCCCCCACATACAAACACACACAGAGTAAAAAGGTTCAAAGGTAATGATATAAGTTATATATTCTAGAAATATTAATGGCGACATACTCTTTAATACATTCCCCCCGCTGTGATACAACGATGTGTCTCTCGGCTTATAATGCTAAATATGTTAATTCGATACCCGCAGAGGGCAGAGCACAGATAACCCATCTTGAAGGTTTGTACTTTCACAACACCCACTTCTAAACTCTGAAGCCGTAAACGATTATTCGAGTTTTAAAGTAGGAAAATTAGGTTTTGCACTATCCGTCCCTAATTTAGCAGTGTAAGACAAGAGGGAAGGCAGCTAGTCATCATCACCTATCACCAACGCGTGGGCTACTCTTTTACCAACGAATAGTGGTATTGACCGGGACGTTATAAGGCCCCAACGGGTGAAAGGGCGAGCATGTTTGGTGTGATGGGGATTCGAACTCGCGACCCTCAGATTACGAATCGAGTGTCTTAATCACTTGGCTATGTCGGGTATAACGTAGAAAAAGAGATGTAACTCGTGGCTTGTTTTTAGGTTGATATATATGTATGTGTATATCACAGGCTTGACTGTCTTGTTTGGTTTGAAATAATAAACAAGTAAAAGAACAGTAGATAATTATTATAAAATAGTTTTAATAAAGTTAGTACCCAAGCGGAGACAAAGAGACACCCAAATTAAAAGTTCTCAACTGGTTTAGACTTAACTTACTGATTAATTCTAAGAAAATCAAGTGTCCCACTCTTCCTCCAAATCACTGGATCTTAGCTGTAGATACGTCTTGGGCTACTGACCCCCCAAAAGGGTAAAGTCGATTTGTTACCACGGGGACACTAGGGATGAGGGAGTAGATGAACAGGTTTTTGATGTTTAACATAGATATTGATAATTACTGAAAAGTGGGCCAAAGAAAAAGCTAATACCGCTTTTGTTTCCATGGCAATACTGACAAAGTTCTTAAATTGCAAAATGATCGTCCCCTCGCTAGTACAGCGGTAAGTCTGTGGATTTACAACGCTAAAATCAGGGGTTCGATACTTCTCGGTGGGCTCAACAGATAGCCCAATGTGGCTTTGCTATAAGAAAACACACACACGCACAATGATCAGTATATTAACGTATCATGACAAAGTGTTTAATTAACACAATGATTGGCACGTTACAACCAACAGACAGAGGAACATTATTTTGAATTTTTGGTAAAAGTTCAGATTTTTTTATTGAATCATTGTTAACACTCTATTAACAAATTAACAAAATCATAGAGCTAGCGACGTTGTGAATTATTGTTGAAAGCCAGGTTAACACTTTATTAATACCATATATGATTAAACACATTTAAGATGGTCATGGGCCCGGCATGGCGAGTTGGTGAAGGCGCTCGACATGAAATCCGAGGGTCGTTGGTTCGAATCCCCGTCACACCAAACATGCTTACCCTTTGAGCCATGGGAGCGTTATAAAGTTACAGTACATCCCACTATTCCTTGATAAAGAATAGTCCAAGAGTTGGCAGTGGGTGGTTTATAACGTCTCTAGGAATTTCTCGATGTAATGATGGAATAATTCTGGTACAAACAGACCGCATAATTCTTCCTTAAATAATTACTGATTACCAAAAAAGAGAATAAAAGTAACTTACACGATCAGACAGAAGCAAAGTTAATTAATAAATTAATATAGGAAGAAACGAATTAAGCAAGTGATTGACGTGTAAAGTATGATGTTGCCATGACTACCGCAACAAGACATTTTTTTGTTACATTAATTTCTTACTGGAATTAAATAACTCCATTACAGTGTTTATTTTGTTTTTGAATTTCGCGCAAAGCTACATGAGAGCTATCTGCGCTAGCTCTCCTTATTTCAGCAGTAATAGGCTAGAGGGAATGTAATTTGTCTACATTGTCCACCGCCAACACTTGGTCTACTCTTTTATCATCGAATATGGTGGTGCTGGCCGTCACATTATAAAGACCCCAGGGATGAAAGAGCAAGCATTTTTGGTGATTGGGGTTCAAGCCATAACCACAAGCCAGGCACTGGAATTCTTGAAAGGTAATAAAGATAAATATAATAATAATAATTTTATTCTACGTAAAATTACATGGGATGTAGGGTCCACAACAATTATTAGCTCCTGGGCTCACACAACCTTAAATCTGCCACTGTTTGTAAACTTATTTATAATAGCTTGTGGCGCTATTTTCTTTATAATGGTAAGAGGGAACAAAAATGTAATATATTAACAATAGGATTATGGTTCACGTTGCTAGACTGGACATTACAATAATTGGTCAGAAAGAACTTATAGATGATCGTAGAGCACCAGGTTAACGAGGTTGACTCGAGGAAACGAATTTATTATTTATTTGTTATATAAACCTCAGAAATATTTTTTTATAAAGATATATAAAATATTATAGTAACCACCGAAATACTACGTTTCTATTCAACTGAAAAATTTGCATAGGTGAGAAAATTATTTTGTCATCTCTGTACAGTTTTGTCAAACGGTACATGAATTCCCACTGTTAAATGAATTACATTTGTTTGTTTGTTTCTTGAATTTCACGCAAAGCTGCATGAGAGATGTCTGCGCCAGCCGTCCCTAATTTAGCAGTACAAGACTAGAGTGAAGGCAGCTATTCATCACCACCCACCGCCAACTCTTAGCCTACTCGTTTACTAACGAATAGTGGGATTAACCGTCACATTATAACGCCTTCACAGCTGAAAGGGCAAGCATGTTTGGTGCGACGGGGATTCGAACCCGCGACCTTCGGAATACGAGTCGAGAGCCTTATCCACCTGGTCATGCCGGACCTGAAGTACACTTAATTACATATTATATGACGCGTGACAAGCATGTAAAGAATATTATGCTCTGAAATACCTTGAAGAGTTAGATATATCAGGTTTTTTTGACATATTGTGTGACATGTGAAAAACGTGTAGATGTTCTGCTATGAAATGCTTTGAAAATTTCGATGTCTCACGTTTATTGAAATAGTCTGTGACACATGAGAAACATGTAGTCTGTGACACATGAGAAACATGTAAAGAGCATCTTATTTTGTAAAGGTTTAAAATAGTTTGATATATCACGTTTATTGACATATTTCGTGACACATGACACAATGACCTGGAAAGCTAAGGCCAAGCTCTATTTCGCACAGTTATTTATGTCATGACCATCGACAGGAGCAGAAAGGAGGCTGTATTATCAAACTTTTTTGTCAGCTGTGTAAAAAAGTAATTCAAACATAATGACAATAAATGACACATACCGATAATCCATAACCCGAGGCTGGTTTTCGTCAATATCAATGTCTAAGGAAAATTAAATATTATTTTTTACCAAGACACTCCCTGCTTCTTTGTTTCCTAGCAACCGTCAATTCCGTACGATTCGTTCTCATCCAAACACATTTGTGTATATAAACCATTTACTTTTCCTTTAGTCTTACTAGACATAATATTGCTTGTTTGAAAGCTAACCTGATTTAGTCTGATTGGTAAAAATTGTTAAATTAAATACAGACACACATTTGTCGATGTGTCTAATTCTCCGTGTTAAGTCTTAGAAGTTTAAGCAATTACTAATCTAAAGTAAGCTTAAAACGTCAAGCTGCACTGAACGTTACAGTTAGTGTGGGATAAAGCAAACAAACTCGCTGTGTTTGTCAAGTAGTGTAGTATTTGTTTTCACGATGAGGAAATAATGATTATGGATTCAGCAATCCTGAAAGTATTGAATCCTACCCGAAACGTCGTCATCCTCTCACTCTCTCATCCAGAAGATTCAGTGCTTTCAAAGTTACAGAAGTTACCCGAAACGTTGTCATCCTCTCACTCTCTCATCCAGAAGATTCAGTGCTTTCAAAGTTACAGAAGTTACCCGAAACGTTGTCATCCTCTCACTCTCTCATCCAGAAGATTCAGTGCTTTCAAAGTTACAGAAGTTACCCGAAACGTTGTCATCCTCTCACTCTCTCATCCAGAAGATTCAGTGCTTTCAAAGTTACAGAAGTTACCCGAAACGTTGTCATCCTCTCACTCTCTCATCCAGAAGATTCAGTGCTTTCAAAATTACAAAAGTCACCCGAAACGTCGTTATCCACTGACTCTTCTGTCCAAAGAATACAATGCTTCTGAGGTTACAAAAGTTACCCGAAACTTCATCACCCACCGACTATCTTATCGAGAGGTTTCAGTGCTTCCAAGATTACAGAAATTACCCGAAACGTTGTCGCTCACCGACTCTCTGATCGACGGATTACAGAAGTTAATCAAAACGTCATTGTCCACTGATTCCCTCATTCAAAAGACTCAGTGCTTCCATGGTTACTGGAGTCAATAACAAAAACTTGAAAATAAAGTGTGAAGTTGGAAAAAGGGATACCAGTTCATCATTTAAGAAAAATAAAGTGTAAAGTTGGAAAAAGGTATACCAGTTCATCATTTAAGAAAAATATATCGTGCATTCATCTAAAAGAACATGAAGTAAGGTGTGAAAAGTTTAGGAACTGATTTAGTTAAATAATATTGTTGTGGTCACGGCACTGAATTTTTAATTGTTTTTCCAACTGTTTCAAGTAGGCGCATGCGTATGTTAATATGTTTGACTAACCTGTTACTTTTTATTACGCACTGATGCTTGAAAAGCTAGTTTGCTAACACGATATTATTATTCTGGTTGTCAGCCATAATTGAACTTTTTAAAGTTTGCTGCTACTAGTATAAACAGCAGACTATAACAGTAAATTATGATCTAAGTTTGCCCAACAGAGCAGCTTAGCACTGCCAGTAACCTGTTTGATGAGTAACAATGCTCTGTTATTCTAATACAATAATAAGTAAAACCGGTATATAAATATTTCGTAGATGTCATGACTTGTGACGACACCTAATTTTATACTATTGAATTATAAAATGTTTTAATTCGATCTCATTTCGCACTTAATTTAAATCATACTTTACTAGTTTCTAAGATACTAGTTAGTATATAGTAAATAATTTAGCAACTAACTATCTTGACGGAAATACTCGTAAATGTCTCATTATCCACGAATTGGGTTAATTGTTCTAAAGTTCAAACGTTCCGCAAGGTGTAAAAAATGGCAGATCTCTACGTGTTTAGAACCAAACACGAAATTCTACATAAGGACTACATTTCTCAATATCCACAAATTATACAACTACTTTAAATACAAGCATTTATATTCTAGAAGTTTTTAAAAGCAATATATTTTACTCTGTATAAGCGAATTTTTTGTCTGTATGTAAATATATAAATATTTATATACACTCGTTAATAAATATCTGTAATTGGTTTATTTTGTCTGTGTTTTACAAATTATTTAATTCGCAGCAATCAATAAGTTTAACCTAAAACGTTATTTCTTATCACAATAGCCCAAGTATGGATTAGTGGCTAGTACGCTTGGACTTTGAATCTCAAGTTTCATGGTTCGAATCTCGTTCGACAAAAACTACAAAAACTTGCTCCGCACATTTGGTCAGTGGGCACAATATATAGTGATGATGGACAAATCCCGCTATTTAGTCAAGCCAAAGCAACCCAAGGATATTGTAGACACGTGTCTTTTTTAACTTATTAATTAGGCCTGGCATGGCCAGGTAGTTAAGGCACTCGACTCGTAGTTTGAGAGTCGTGGGTTCGATTCCCTGCCCCACCAAATATGGTCGCCCTTTCAATAGGGGGTCGTTATAATGTAAGGGTCAACCAAACTATTCGTTGGTAAAAGAATAGTACAAGAATTGGTGGTGGGTGGTGCTGACTAACTGCTTTCCCTCTGGTCTTACACTGCAAAATGAAGGACGGCTAGCGTAGATAGCCCTCTGTAGCTTTGCGCGAAATTCAAAACAAACCAAACCTTAGTAATTTAAAAATTATGGATGGTTACGCTTTTTAGCTTTGTACGTAAATCTCAAATAATGTTCCAAAGACATCAGTATAAATTACTTCAGTCATAAACAAGTTCACACTTTACAAGACTAATGTGTTAAGTCTCATCACAACAGGGTTCGTTTTGTAGTTATTAAGATTTGAAAGGTAGGGCAAGTATGGATTCTTCTTCCAGCAAGGAAGAACCTATTGCTAACAAAAACTTGTGAACCTCTACTCCCTTTTCATTGCTTGTCTCGTGGCACGTGATCTCACTTCCGCGTGGAATGCTTTCTCAGTTCATCCTGAAGGCTAGGTCGTTATGGTGATCCTTCAACTTGTGGAATGCGGTAATTCTCTAAGGTGTAACTATTTTTACAGAACGTCCTCGCTTTACTTGCCACGATGACCGTACAAGTGAATCAGTCTGTCAGAAAAGGAGAGAAAAAACAGACCAGGAATATAACTTCCGTGAAATGTTTTAACACACAAAAAAGTAAAATATTCACCTATTTTCAAAAATGAAAGATTTTTAATAATTTACATAAATAAAAATATCGAATTAGTGAACAATTTAAGTGAAATCGTAAACTCTTGTTTCTGTTTTTCACGCGATGATTGTTGGTTTCTTAATCAAGTTTCTATCTGCCACCTTGCGGACGTTGTTAGTTACATAAATTCAATAGTTAAAGAGCTGTGATAAAATAAAAACCAAAAGTGTTATGTAAACATAACAGTCACGTGGGATCGATATTTATACCCCATGAACTAAAAGAAAAATATAACTCATTATTGTCCAACATCCTTATCTTATAAAAACTTGTCTTTATATTAAAGTTGTTCAAGGACATTTCTTCTAAGTGTTTGTTTGTTTTTTGTCAACCATAAACCGTTGGTATCGAAACCAGACTTGGCGCGATTTAAATAAGCTTTCAGTCACTTCCGTACAAGAATATTAATTATGTATCAGTTCTTGTTGTTGCTACAGAAAGAAACGTTTCGAAACGTTTATCTGGTATCGAAACCAGATATTTGGCGTTTAAGCTCTCAGTTTTACCATTGGGTAGCTGATAACTGTATAAAATATTCAATCTTATTTCGTCTTTCATTTCAACTGTTCTACGTAAATATTGCATTTAAAACTTCCATGCTATTTTATTGGAGTTTTTCTATGATTACAGCCTTATCCGACAACTGAACGCAACAGTATATCAAAGTTATGCAAGTGATTAAATAACCGTGGTTTTCCTACAGACAAAAAGAAGGAATTTATCAGAGCATTGGATGGTAACATGACCTAATTAAAGCTTAAAGTAAACATTTTAGGTCAAAGACAGTGGTGTATTCTTCTCTTATCCACGTCACCATCAGAGTCAGAACTTCCATTTTATAAAAACTTTAAACTGTAATTCATTTCAAGTCGCTATAGCAAATTCCGTATTTTTATGTTTGTTGTTTTGTTTTAATGTTCCAGTGACTAGTATCTGCACAAGAACAGGTACGCTATAGCACGTTACGGTGTCATCGTATCCCGGAAGTAGAACCACTACAATATTTTGCTGGGCGCACCAAATCCAACCCTCCTTCCCCCCCCCCTCTCTCAACCTCCTTGTGACACAAGGATACTGATTCAGGTCATTGCATATGAGACGCACGTGCACACGTACTCCAAACGTGAGGTACAGGTACATGAATTAATACCTGTCCACTAAGACGTCATTATATATTATATAAAATAGGCGTGGTTTTTTTATGCTGTCCCTCACTAGGGCATCTCTAGAAACTGGAGAAACCGGCAACACGAAACAATTCATAATTACTCTGAGATTTATTACTCAGTTAAACTGTGCATAAATAATGTATCGAAACATAAGGTCACCAACACAGTACTCAAAACTAAATATTTTGTGAGAAGAACTACTGTTTTTGTGGTCGAAAAGACTCTCTCTGTGGGGAATCACTTTGTCTATATTTTCTCGAATGCTCTTTATACTGCGATGAAACTAAAGAGCGAGGAAAGCCTATTATTGTTCCGAATAACATTGCCTCATAATCTTTAAATAAACTCAAAACTTTGTATAGATATTTAACTTTTATGAGTTCAAAAAGAGACCTCGTGGATAAAAACTAGAGGGTTTTAAAGGATAATTCCAACACAGACCACACAAACAATGCTAGACTTGTACAACTTTGAAGGTAATTTCAATTCGAACGACGAGGACAATGTTTGACTATTACGGTATTCTAAAAGTCAGCCATTGGTTTAGTAATAATTCGAGTTTATCTAATTTTAAGATTTATTTTCTGAAACTCACACCATGTTAAGTAGCTTTAGCCATGTATAAAAGTTTATAAAAAAAACAAACTTTATAATACCTAGCGTAAACCAAAAACGGAATTGGGTTTGTTACAAAGGCAAAACTAGAGTTTTTGTTGGAGTTTCACAAGTAAGTGAACTTCAATTTCAAGGCGCCCAAAAAGGGTTTATATTTATGAGTTAAAACTTCTCAGGCAACAAGGGTTCAAGGGATCTCATAGTTAACACGTGCAGGGAACACTAAAACTTTTTAATA
Source organism: Tachypleus tridentatus (assembly GCF_004210375.1). NCBI lineage: Eukaryota > Metazoa > Arthropoda > Merostomata > Xiphosura > Limulidae > Tachypleus > Tachypleus tridentatus. Next base: position 76,629,407 of record NC_134836.1, on the reverse strand, counting down.
AGTTTTAAAATGAAGCTAGTTTTATTCTCCAACTAACTTATTATTATAAATCTGTTTTGTCTTAATTTGAGTGGTGATGACTAGCTTCCTTCCCTCTAGTCTTACACTGCTAAATTAAGGACGATTAGCGCACATAACCCACGAGTGGATTTGCGCGAGATTCAAAACAAAAAAAAGTTTTAAAATGAAGCTAGTTTTATTCCCCAACTAACGTATTACACTGTGTAACACAAATTTTGTTCCTGAATAGTATGTGTTACTTTTTAATTGCTTACGTTGCAAAAGTACACAAAATGGCCATTATTCCCTTCAAACATTACTTTTGGGACCTGGATAGTGAAATTTAGAAATTAACCTATTTTCTTTGTAAAAACGGGCAAATTTGCATATTTTCATTTACACTGAATAAAACAACATACGAATCAATATTTAGATGTATTTACACTAAAGTTATACGAAAATGTTTAGAAGTGAGTAGTTTTTCGAGATTTGCAACTGTAATGTAAATCACTTTCACGTATCAGCCCCCAAATATAGTCTCCCATCATGTTTTCGTTATACGCTCCCAGGTCACAAAAGCAAAGTCTGAAAAGAGAAATAGGTCTTTTTCATTTACTTTAGGCATAAGCAATTGGGAAATAACACTTTCTGCCCAGGAACAAGAAAAAGTAAAAATGTTGTTGCATAGTGTTATTAGAGATCTAACTGTTTTGTCTTAAGTTTTAAAATAAAGCTAGTTTTATTCTACGCCTAAAGAGTGTCTTTGCACTATATTTTATTGAATATTTAAAATAAATTCAATTGGAAACTCCAACAGACATTGGTTTTGGACGTATCTATTCAAGACAAGTTTTCGTTTGTTAACTGATAATTTTTAAAGTGAAATATAATATCTACAAGTCTTCATACTAGCTTCATGCATACTGTCTTCATAACAACCAAGGTCTGCCCGCTTGGAGTACATCCAGTATATATATCAATAAAGCCACATTCTCATCATTATTAATTAAGCAAATGCCAACCTTTTGTACTTCTGCTATTATCTGTTTATGTTTAGCCTTTATCTGAGATACAAACGATTTCACCTGTGATTTGTTAGGGAAGATCAATGCATCACGATAGTCAGCAGTAGGATGAGCAGACAGGAACACTTTAAAACAGCTATAGGCATAATACTGTACATGGTCTGCTGCACAATATCTACCGAGGTGGTTCTAAACAGTTCCTAATGTCATTGCGTGTCACTTAGAGACTTCATGTGGCCCGGCATGGCCTAGCGTGTTAAGGCGTGCGACTCGTAATTTGAGGGTCGCGAGTTCGCATCCCCGTCGCGCCAAACATGCTCGCCCTTCCAGCCGTGGGGGCGTTATAATGTGACGGTCAATCCCACTATTCGTTGGTAAAAGAGTAGCCCAAGAGTTGGCGGTGGGTGGTAATAACTAGCTGCCTTCTCTCTAGTCTTACACTGCTAAATTAGGGACGGCTAGCACAGATAGCCCTCGAGTAGCTTTGTGCGAAATTCAAAAACAAACAAATAAACAAAGAGACTTCATACTTCTTGTAGTTGGATCGTGCTGCACTGACGGAATTCAATGACCTTACCATTTCTAATAAATTTTTGTAGCCCCAGTATTAAAATAGTGCGGGATATGCCTTCGTTTATAGCCAATACTAATGTATACAAAATCAGTTAAAATTAAGAACGACCGGATTGGGTAGCTCTTTTTTCAACAAAAATGTCCCCGGCACGTGAGTGGACTGTTGAAATGAAAGTTCTTATGCAAGTTTAAGTTGTATATATTTTAAACATTCTGTATGAGTTATAGTATTTGGGTCTCAAAGTGAATAAGAGACTTAGCGTGTTCTGGTGTTTAGGGGTCGCGGATTCGAGTCCCGTAGCTGAACATGCTTGTCCTGTACCCGACTCGTTGTCGCTGATAGCGTGAATTGTGTGTGTGTATGTTTGGTGTTACTATGAACTCGAACAATACAGTGCACTTCGTGTTTCTTTGCCATCGAAATTCAGTTTTGGTTATGAATGTGAAAGCTTTATCCTTTCGGAGGGCACAGCACATAGCCTTATATGGCTTTGTTATAACAAAACACACACACACTCATAAGATAATAAAAAATACATAACGAATGCTTGCCCTTTTAGCTGTGGAAGGGTTTAAAATATGACGGCCAGTCTTACTGTTCAAGAGTAGAAACGTTTCTGTTTGTTTTTATTGTTAAGCATAAAATTACAAAATGGGCTATCTGTGCGAGGCCCATCAAGGGAATCGAAACTCTAATGTTAATATTATAAACCCTCAGACTTACCACTGAGCTGCTGTAAGAAGGATGAAGAACGGTTTAGGAGTGGGCGATAAGTGATGTTGACTAGCCACTCTTTCTCTAGTTTTCACTACTCATTTAGTGACAGCTTGTCCAGATAGCCCTAGAGCAACTTTGCACGAAATTTTACAAATGAAAGAAACATAAAACAGTTTAATTTCCATATGATTTATTTTTTTAGGCGAGAGGTTGGCAACGTCATGGAAAAATGAAAACGTCGTTTTTACGACAATTAAGTTATGAATAAACCAAAAAGAAAACCGTCAATAGTTTTAAAGCTGTCGTCTGTCAATTGTGGAGACTCGTGGATGCAACCTTGAAATTGATTTCCTGTGCACGAACTTATGATGACCCCTTAATCAAAGTGGCAGTTGCTTCATTAAACTGTCATCATTCTTTAATGTTATAACAACAGAAAAATGTCAACACGGAAAGTTTCTCTGCGCGTAATTAGTCTCTGCGCATTTGTAGTTCACAGGATTGTAGATTCGTCAGCTCTCTGGTGGACAATTCTATCTGTTCCTTTCGTAACCTATTGCCCAAAGTTAAAAACGAAAGCGATCCTGAAGAGAATCTGATGAAATTAAAATAAACAACGCTTTTAAGAAATAACCGTTAGGAAATAAAAAAAATAAAAGACTTATTTGCTCGAATCATGAAAATTGATGCTACTTATAGAAGAATGTGAGATACCATCAGTCGATGCCACCTTGGGATTCAAAGAATCACAGACTTCGTGTAATCTGATTGGTTCATCTACGTATTTCTGTAATCTGATTGGTTCATCTATGTACTTCTGCTTTATCTTAATGCTAAGAGATATTGGTCAAGATGACCTCTGATGTTGAAAACAATGATACTAGAATAACCTTAAAAGATGTTTGTTTTATCAAACTTTACGATTAAATTCGTCTATGCTGATCGAGATATTTATTGTTTTATGTCTACCAGTCATCCACAAGTATAAAATAAACAAGGACTAATTAACATGGTTGCCAAAGAACCAAATCTGCAGGCTTGTTCATGTTTTATCGTTAATATTAGGCCTAATGATTCCATTGTTGTACAAACTTTGTGTCTTTAGTACCCTGAATAAACAAAAAAAAGAACATATATATATATATAAATAGCTACTAACAGTGCTAAGCCAACCAAAACTGAGCGCTATCTTCAGAGACCAATGTTATTTATACTAATTTGAATCTATGGATGTTTTAAGAATCTCAGAAGCGATGTAACATTTCAAATATACCTCTTTCAGATTGTCAGTTTTGTACAACGTATTACTATTTATAATGATTAATATCCGATAGCATATCTTGAAAACAACAAGAACAAATCTGGCTAACTCATGTTTATCCTTTCAGGGTAAGGGGATGTGTGTGTGCACTCCTGAAAATGTCAAATATCGTGAATGACCTCTAAACGTACCAGTCAACTTGACTCACGTACGGAATTAAAGAAACACCACACGTAACACACGTACATAACTCGTTTCATAGAGACTGGTCACGTGTTCAACAGTTCATTCGCTGTCTCGACAACCCTTCCTGTCAACTTGTTATTAACCTTTATGTGGGTTGAAGAATTGCCATGTTAAGATGACTTCTTCCACCAATAGAGAAGCCGTTTGAAATATCATATTCCACTATGTTACATCTATTAGTAGTTTCGTTCCTAAACCCTCTTTACCTGAAAAATAAAAATAAAAAATGACGTGTTTTATGTCTCTAATTACAATCGACATGAGAAACCGGTTAAACCTTGATAAGATTTCATTCACACACTACTGTTGGATTAGAATCCATAACATATAAGCCTTGTGATTGTAGTACATTTTATTCAAGATATAAATAAACCTTGTGATTGTAATACATTTTATATAACATATAAACCTAATAATTGCAGTTCATTTTATATAACACACACACCACAAGTAGAGACAGTTCTCGTTCCGAACCCGGATTGAGAATGTGAATCCGGGGATTTACAGTTCGAGACACATTGCCACAAAAAGGTCGCTCTTCATTTTGGGCCCTTAGTGTGCTTGTTTAGGTACGAAACGTCCAAAAGTCACAGATGTATGATGCTAAGTAGTTAGTCCCTCTAGCCTTGAACGAAAAAAAAAAAAAACTCCTGTAGCATTACGCGGAACTTGTAAAACATGCAATGAGTTACATTAATTGTCATTTTATTTCAAGACATCAAACTGTAGAGTCAAATGCAACGTTAACCATTGCACTACGCCTTTTTAAATTGCAGACGTGTTATAAACGTTTTCGTGGACTTTTATTTCTAAGAAAGTATCACGGAAATTACAATCTTCTATTGGTGTCTTCATTTGTTGGTAAACAGTTACTTCAGTATATTTATTTTCTGTTTAAACTGAGGATTTTTTTATAAGCTCGACCTTCGGAATAAGATAGCCGATAAAAGTTCGTCAAATACATTACTTGCGAAATCAAAGGGAAAAAAAAAGTCTGCTATTTAACAATTAAAAATTACGACTCATCTCTTTGTTTTTCCCCCAGTGGCACAGCGGTATGTATGCGGAATTATAACGATAGAAATCGGGTTTCAATATCCATCGTGGACAGAGCACAGGCTGCCCGTGTTGCAGCTAGGTGTTTTACTTCAAACAACAACACCAAAATCTCTGTTTTTATCAGCACGACAAGAGTTAAACTTAAGCGTGTTGAGAGCCACTGCACAAGATTTAATGAACTGTAGTCGTGAAGGATATGAGCTGATTTGGCGTGTTGAAGGTTTTTGAAGGATATGAGCTGATTTGGCGTGTTGAAGGTTTGTTTATTACTACAGACTCTAGCTCGACGATTTCATTCATTTTGTAAGTGTTTTATGATAGCCAAACAAATACAGTGGCCCCGTTTCAAATGCAGACATGTGCCCAATAAAGTAAAAGAATCCTTGAAACCGTGCCGCAGGTGGTGTGAACTCCTTTATATCAGATCGTAGTTTCGGAAGTTTAAAAAGCACCAGAGATTGTAACACTTCCTGCAACCTAGATTTTCTTAGACAAAAATATTCCTAGTTTAATAAAGTTGTTTTGAAATACATATCATATAATAACGGTGGTCTTCTATGTAAAGAAAAATGTTGAAATTCAGGTTTAAAATCTGGACATGTATTCTGAGTGTTACATAGCTTAATATTTCAACTTAACATAGTCTGAGTGCATATTTTAATAATTCAACTTTAGATACTACAAGTGTTACATTAATGTTTAATAATTCAACATTAGATAGTCTGAGTGTTACACATTTGTATAATAATTGAACTTTCAATTTAGAGTGTTTCATAGTTGTTTAATTAGGTTATATTTCAACTGTAGATAGTCTGAGTGTTACATAGTTGTTTAACTTAATAATGCTTCCATTGATACATATAACAGAACTGTCTATATTAAAAATGGTAACTAGGTGGTTATAAATATTTTCATAACCTCATCTAGGCCTAAATTATCAGGATAAGACAAAAGGCTATTGCGATTCACATGTGAATACATTTATATAATTTTGTATTTTTTGTTTGTTTGTTTTTAGAAATTACAAGGACTATCACGGTTCTTGTGACAGATTTGACTATTTTCAAAACATCTTTTTGTACTGTTCAGGGTTTCGTTTGTTTGTAGTTAAGCGCAAATCTACACAAAATCTTGTTTTTACCTTTATAAGCCTTCACACTTGCTACTAAACCACTTTCATGGGTCAGCAATGGCCTCTTTAAATATTTTTATTTCTTGGTTATGCATCCACTATCGTGTAGCGTCTTAGTGGTCAATTTTGTTTAAAGTATAGCATGTTGTTTACAGTCACACCATTGTACATTATGTTTTTCTTTATTGGTGAGTTTATAGTGCAGTATATAATTATATCAGCTAATGACCAATATTCTATTATGTGTTTAGTGGTTGTAGTTTTCTAACTACCAATATTCTATGCTGTGTTTAGTAGTTTTATCCTCTTAACAGCCAATAGTCTATTTTGTGCTCAGTAGTTTTATCTTCTATACGAACAATATTCTATGCCGTGTTTAGTAGTTTTATCTTCCTAACGACCAATATTCTATGTTGTGTTCAGTGGCTTATCTTACTAACGACCAATATTCTATGCTGTGTTCAGTGGCTTATTTTCCTAATGACCAATATTCTATGCTGTGTTCAGTGGCTTATCTTCCTAATGACCAATATTCTATGCTGTGTTCAGTGGCTTATCTTCCTAACGACCAATATTCTATGCTGTGTTCAGTGGCTTATCTTCCTAACGACCAATATTCTATGCTGTGTTCGATGGCTTATTTTCCTAATGACCAATATTCTATGCTGTGTTTAATGATTGTATTTATCAAGTTAGTTTTTTGTTTACACCATACAGAAAGACTCGACTGTTTCGAGGTTAACGTTTGGATGATTCATAAATAAGGGTCTAGAAGCGCGAGATGTTTTGAGTTATGTTGCACACGGATAAGATCAGTCTAGAGCTATCTGCGTTAGCCGTCCATAATTTAACAGTGATGGATTAGAGGGAAGATAGATCTAGTCAACGCCACCCACCGCCATCTCTTGACTAAACTTTTACCACTGAATAGGGGGATCGACTGTTACATGGCTGAGAAGGCGAGCACGTTCGTTGACGGGAATTCAAATCCGTAATCCACAGATTGTGCGTCCAAGTCGTTGATGGAAGTAACAGATTCTAAAGTTGGCAATGATGTTGTCGGTCAGTCAAAGGCCTGTTTGATCTGTTGCAGTTTTACAGGACATCTTACTTGGATCTCAGCCATATTATTATATCAAAAACTAAAAACTTTGAACACTAAAGTTTAGTCCAGTGTATGTAAAACTTTGAAATTTAACGATTCTCGTATGTTGGTACATTAAAATATTTTTGCTAATACGAACCATAACTCAACGGGCAACATGTTAATAATGTGTATATATTTGTTCCTAATTATTCACAATTATACAACTCTTGTCTGTGTAGGTTTATGTTAAAAAAACTATGGTACACCTTCTTGTAGACATAATTTTTATAGTAAGATTATTAAACTGTGTAAATTCAAAGGATACAACATTTTGAAGAAGATAGTTTACAGTGCTGGTCATGCAGTGAAAAATCTTTCTACAAGCCAACCGAGAGGAATCCTTCTCCACCTGTTATGTAAAGCTTATTTGATACCAACATAGAGAAACTCTCTCATCTGTTATGGAATGCTAATGTGATGTTAGATAAACATCTCCCTCAAACAAACAAACAGGACATTACAATGAAGCTGGGCATAGCTTCTGGTATTGTAAGCAAAATAGCAAAGCTTTGAAGTTCATGATGGCTTAAAAGCCAGAAGAACGACATCTTTCTGCTACCATTAAAATCGACGTGTTTCATTCAGGAAGATTACCAGAAAAACTGTAGTCACAGCAATATGATTAGACTACATGTCTCTCAAGGCATAAGATATACAACTCCAATAAACTTTTGTGCTTTAAGTTTGTTTAAAAGATGACTCGACTGTGTAAACTTAGCCAAGATGTGATTTAGAGCTCTGTTACAATGAAAGTTGTGGAATTTCACTTGTAAGGTTGTTTTCACATGTAAATCTATGCTTTGATTCGATTGATCCATTTCGGAAAGTGAAACTACATATAGGTTTTGTACTACTGATATCAATTCACAAAATTTTAAATGGGACTTATTATTTGATATTTACAGAAGATGAACTTAAAAATAATCCTTTGGTTTCAGACCTACGAAATTATGAAGTACATAGTAACCAAACAAGTTTTATAATAACAAATTGTACAGGTACCGCCACCGGTGGCAAGAATGGAAAGTTAACAAAAATATTCCTTTCTCCCTAAAAATTCTACTAATGACAACAGCCAGAGCATGCATTTAAAATGATAAAAAACGTATAAAGCATTCGAAGAAGAGGTGGCCCCATAAAATAGCCAGTAATACAGAGCCACCTAGTGTATTATCTTTTAAAGCTATTCAGAAATGTTCATTAGCGATTTCAACAGAACTTGTAGGTATTAGATACCTAATATACATTCACTTAGATTGTGAATTGTTATTCTATAATATTTATCAATTTCCTTTTTTATTTCTCCATAGGTATTGGAATGGATGATACGTTTGTACTTCTGGCCGCTTGGCGTCGTACGGACCCAAGGAAATCGGTTGAGGAAAGAATGGCTGAAACGTATTCAGATGTCGCCGTTTCCATAACAATTACATCTCTAACAAACTTCATATCTTTCCTGGTCGGGGTGATCACACCCTTTCCTTCAGTGCAAATATTCTGCATCTACACAGCCATGGCTGTCCTCTTCACCTACATCTGGCACATTACCTTCTTTGGAGGCTGCATGGCTGTTAGTGGCTATGCCGAAAGTCGAAATCTTCATGGCGTCTTCTGTATCCCAACCACAGCAAAATCCGTTGCAAGTGAGTATCTCTACAGAGATAAGAGTTGTGGCTTCAATCTTGTTATAATATTCTGTTTGAAATTCTAAGATTAAAGCAATTGACTCACGCCAAGATGACGACGTCTTGTCCTTCTTCTAAAAATTCCAGGTACGTAGAACTGTTTGGGGGGTGCACGTCATTAGGTTCTTAAGAGGGTGTGTCTGCCATTATTCCTTCTTAAAATTAAGTACGTTCATAAATGTGTTTATTCATGATACTCTAAGTAAAATGGTGTAGATGTAATAATGATGTTACAACATCAGTAATCGTCTCTTGCTTTAAAAGATGGATCCATCTTTATTAAAGTTGTCCAGTGGTGTTCGACTATTATTATTTATGTCAAAAGAATGTACATGGTTACAGCTAAGTTCCATCATTGAAGACACTTTGTAATTTCCAATGAATGTGTTATAATTTGGGTAATTTATTATTTCCAATGAATTTGGTATAATTTGGGTTTCCTTACACTTAAAACGTCCGAGTTTTGTTTTGATAAATAAGTTTATATTTTGCTCACTAGGTACTCAGAGTCGTGTGTTTATATTGTCTTGTCTGCAAATACACCTGAGTTAGTTATGTAGACAGCAAAGTTCATGAGTATGAATTTGGTTTGTTTTGAATTTCGCGCAAAGCTACACGTAGGCTATCTGCGCATGCTGTCCCTAGTAGGATTGAGCATTACTTAATAACGTCCCCATACTTGGTTTATAAAGATTCGATCCCGCAACCACCTCAGATTACGAGTCTTTGCCATGCCGGGCCCTCGTGAGTATGCATATGCCCTCTGGTGAATTATTTCCCAAAGCAAGTACCGTTTATAGAATTGTAGATGTTTTTCGTACAGTGTTCAATATCGAAAACCAGTTGTCTTTCGAAATATATAGGCCCGGCATGGCCAGGTGGTTAAATAACTCGAATCCTCATCACTCCAAACATATGCGCCTTTCCAGCCGTGGGGGCGTTATAATGTGACGGTCAATCCCACTATTCGTTAGTAAAAGAGTAGCCCAAGAGTTGGCGGTGGGTGGTGATGACTAGCTGCCTTCCCTCTAGTCTTACACTGCTAAGTTATGGACGGCTCGGTGCAGTGAGCTAACAACCTACTCACTTAAATACCTGTTGAAGAATCCGCAAGTGATTGCGGTCCTATGTTCCTTGATGGAATCTAATGGTGATAACTAACTAACTAACTAACTAGGAAAACATGATGTTAACGAATGAAATATTCATACATGAACTTCATGAAGCAATAAAAACAAAAAAAAACAAATCCATGGTTGAAGACGAGATTCAAGCCATCCTCCTCAAAAAGGACACTCCGAAATTGTTTGACCACTTGAAAGCACTTTTCAACTTATCACTATCCTCTGGATACATACTAGTTTCTTGGAAGCATGCTAATATATTAATGTTCCATAAGGAATGAAGGGCAGCCAGTAAGCCAAATAGTTACCGATCAATCAGCCTGACCAGCTTTGTAGGCAAAATTAGTAGTAGACTCTCCACATACTTGGAAACAACCTCTTGATTGCCTTGAGAACTGGATTGCTTCAGGAAATTTAAACAAACAACTGACCACTTAGTCAGACTAACTGAAGAAATAATAGATAACTTCAACAACAAGAAATGCACTATCGCCTGCTTTCTTGACATTAAGAAAGCATTTGACACTGTATGGCACAATGGTATACCGTTCCGTATGCATGAAATGGGACTAATGCTTGGAATTATTCGCTGTTTATCTAACTTTTTGGAAAACAGAAAATGTAGAATAATTGGAGAGAGAACCTTTTCTGAGTACTTTACTCCAGAAGCTGGCGTCCCTCATAGATGGGTGGTCAACCCTATGCTCTTCATCAAGTATGTAAACAATATGTCACTGAAGAATCCTAATCATGGTTTTTCCTCACAGTTTGCAGATGATGTGGTAGTCCAGAAAAGTGCCCCAACACCAGCAATAGCAACCACAAATATACAATCACAATTAAATAGAATAAGTGAATACTGCCAAAAACTAGTCGTATTTAACAAACCGACAAAGCACAAAAAAGTACACCCTGAAATATATATGAATGGAGCATTACTTTGGATTGCTACAAAGGTAAAATTTCTCGGTCTAACCTATGACTCAAAATTATCATGGATTAACCATGTAAATGAAATTAAAAGTAAAGTCTGGCGAAGGTCCAACTATGCTAGGGGTCTAACTGGCAAGAACAGTGGAACTTCAACAGGCAATATACTAAAAATATATAAAACATATATTAGACCAGTAATAGATTATGCAGCTCCAGCTTGGATTACTGTAAGTGACAAAATAATTTAAACCAAACTACAAACAATCCAAAACACACTTCTTACAACTGCATACAGAGTTCCAGATAGACTCCTACATAGTACAATAACGTACTTCGATAAAAAATTGGATGAAAAACGAATTACTGTGCGAACTACATAGGTATCTCATACACTTGAAGATAGTCCTAAACTTCTCTCCCCGGTGAAAATATATTTTAAACACAAAAATAAAATTATACATATATATATATATATATTTATTTAATGAGAGGAGGCCCTGATAGGGCAAATCATATCGATAAATGTATGAAAATAGCACATGGACATTGCCCTGAAAAGGGTCGTAGTAAACTCAGATCACTCTGACCCTAAAGCAGTAGCCACACCAACTCACACTTCATGATCATGAAAGTGAAGGAAGAAGGAAGAGGTCAAAGCGTACCTGACCCTCCACGGTATATAAGATCATCCAAATCTCAAGAGAGAGAGAAATATATTTGAAAATTTAGCACTTGCCCGGGAAATTTCATCACAGTAATAGCTCATTATCTCTTTTAGTTTTTCAGCTACATTTAAAATTTTAAACAATCCAGGATTTTGTGGGTGTTTTCATCAGAATCACTACCATAATTTTAATTCCACTCTACAAAGGTTTGGTTTCAGTTTCACGCAAAGCTACATAGGGCTGTCTGCGCTAGCCGTCCCTAATTTAGCAGTATAAGACTACAGGGAAGGCAGTTAGTCAGCACCACCCGCCGCCAACTTCTTTTACCAATGAATAGTTGGATTGACCGTAACATTATAACGCTCCCACGGCTGAAAGGGCGAGTATTTTTGGTGTGGCAGAGATTCAAACCCTCGACCCTTAGATTACGAGTCGAATGCCTTAACCACCTGGCCATGTCAGGCCCTCTAGAAAGAATTCATAGCATATATTTCAGTTACCAATCACATACTAATTTTTTTTACATATATTCCTTTTAAATCTACTACAGTCGTACTTGCGCTGAATGAGCTGTAAAATGTTTCGTAACATATTAAACTATATTCTTCTGTTCACGTGACGTTTAAAATGTACCTAAGTTACTCTTGTTTCAGTCCTCTCTTTTGTATTTTTTCATTTAGTTTCACAGAAGAAGAGCGCCCTCTTTCGACTACTTTGTACAGGCGGATTAAACGAAGACAACCCAGACAATCCAATAGACAACCAAGAACACGCTTTGATGATTTTCTTCCGAGATAAGCTAGGTAGAGCGCTCAGTATTCTGACGGTGAAAATAGTTGTGATAATGCTGTTTTTTCTCTACTTAGCTGTTGGGATTTGGGGTTGTACTTTGGTTAAGGAAGGTCTTGAGAGACACAAACTGTCCAGATACGACTCGTATTCTGTGACTTTCTACAAAATGGACGATATGTATTTTCGGAAGTACCCCTACAGGATTCACGTTGTCGTATCGGACGAGATGAATTATGCAGACCCCGAGGTTCACGAAGCTATAGAAAACATGCTTCAGAAATTGGAGAGTTCAAAGTTCATTGCTGGGTCATCATTGACTGAGTCTTGGCTGAGAGCCTACTTGCAGTTCCAGAAAGACGACCGGTCTTTCGCCTGGTTGGATAGTTTTAATCTGACGAAGAAGGAAGATTTTATTGGAGCTCTTCACGAAGTGTTTTTCAGGATGCCACTGCTGGAACACTTTAAGAGAGACATAGTGTTTAATGAGAACAAGACATCAATAGTAACTTCCAGGTTTATGATACAAACACAAGACATTAATGATGCGAATGAAGAGAAAGACATGGTTCTGGAGTTACGGGAGATCGTGGACAGTTTTCCTTTTAATGTTACAGTTTATCAACAATATTTCATCTTCTGGGATCAATTTATTCTTGTTCGAGAAACATCCATTCAAGCTATTTCGGTTGCTGCTGCTGTCATGATGGTAATATCACTTATTTTCATCCCAAAGCCGATGTGTGCACTCTGGGTGGCTTTCTCCATTGTTTCTATTGAAATCGGTGTCGTCGGCTACATGACCCACTGGAACGTTAACTTAGACTCAATATCCATGATTAACCTGATTATGTGCATTGGTTTCTCTGTTGATTACTCGGCCCATATTTCTTACGCATACATATCGTCAGACAGGAATAGTCCAAACGAAAGGATGCGATCTGCCCTTCATTCCCTCGGAATGCCCATTTTGCAAGGCAGCTTTTCCACCATTTTGGGTATAGTGTCACTCGCCTTTGCCCCTTCGTATATATTCCTCACTTTCTTTAAAACTGTCTTTCTCGTTATATTATTTGCAGCTCTCCACGGTATTCTTTTGCTTCCAGTCCTCCTCTCGCTTTCCGATTGTTGCAGTTCAGAAGGGAAGGACAACATCTCAGAACTTCCCCCTATTCCAAACACTCTGTACCATTCAGAGAAGCCACAGACGTCGGCTGTGACAGATAAAGCGGTTATCGTTATCCCTCGTCCCTCGTACGCTAACATAGTTCCTTCGGAAATTACGCACTTGAAATCAGTACTTAGTATTGGAAAGGTAGAGGCAGCCGAAGTGGACAGTGGCAAAGGGACACGAGACACGTCCAGTTTTGACAGTAATGCCGATAAAGACCTTGGTATTGGAACCAGTGGCGAGGAAAGCAGCGAAGGGAGCTGTAAGGGAGCCCCTGTGAATCTTTATTCTACAACTAATAGGATATCACAACTCGTAGGATATCCTTACCTTAGATCTGCTGAAAAAGGAAAATACGTAAATCAGGGGTTTGAATCAGGTGAAACAGGCGAAGCGGAGCGCTTTCCTCCTGCTCCACCGTCTCGTAATTCTTCCAGGATGTCTCTGTACCACGCAGACAGCCGAACTGGGCTGTTTGGGTTCCAAAACGGCCGGGAACGATCTTGTAAGGATCCCAGAGTGCCAGCGAGGAGTCCCAAAGATTGGTTATCCTCCATGTCCAGAACGAAGGACAAGATTCCCGACAGTCCTCTGTCTTTCCACATCAGTCGGTCTACTAGTGGTTATGAGCTACCTTTGTGACAGAAAGATACGTGTTTAGACATAATAGATTTGAAGCAATTAAACCGGTCCCTGTGATTTGCACGAAAGACCTCAGTTGTGAGAAGGACGTTCGTTTGAGCACGTGTTCTGGTTATTTAGTGACAAGGAATGATCAATCAATGAGAATTGTTCCTAGTCAGATATGTGAAGATCGAAGAACAGCTATGTGATTGATTTTGTGCATCAGAGACATTTGTTTCTCTTTTCTTTAAGAAACAATAATCTCTGACCTCAATCTTAAGTTATTTCTTGAAAAATGTTAGGAGAAAAAAAACTGTTATTGGTATTAGTTCGTCTCTCGTTATTGTGGTCGAATTTAATGCCATATATTTTCAAGTATTTGATTTTCTCAAACGTTGTTAGGAAATGCATTTGTACTCGTTCGTAAACCGAAAAAATATTCAAATAAAAACACAAGCAAGTGATAACTCCTGTGTCTCACTGTGCCAAGTTCGTGCGAACTGTGGACATTTTATCCTATCTTAACGCCGTGAAATGAAAACTCCTAAATCCATATTTATATGACAGTTCTAACTTACAGAGCACTAATGGAGTTGATATACTGAAGATTTTCAAATTCAACAGCAAAAGAAACGCTTGCACATACACTCTGATACCCCAGTGGCTCAGCAGTAAGTGTGAACGCTTATAACAGGTTTCAATACCAGTTCTAGAAACAGCACAAATAGCTCATTGTTTAGCTTTGTGCTTTAGAAAAAAAAAAAAAGGAAAATTCTGATGAGTGTGTACGTTTCTAACAATTTTCGTTTGATTTGGAAATACCTAAGTATTATTTTAGGTCAAATGCTGTTTTTTCATTTCGATTCATTCCGTTATTAATGTGAAATTTGAAGTCACATGATGAGGTAAATGTGATTATAAATTAGAACGTATTTATAACTTTAAATTGTATTAAATATTCAGTAAAATGTAGCTTAAGTCATTTGATCTAACAATAATTTTGTTTGCTGCAAACTTTAGAAATATTTTGCTTTTCTGTTGGAAATACTTTACTAGCTTTAAAGGCACTGTTAACAACGTCTGTATCATTATTCTCTTTTCTAAATAAAGAGAAATGTATACGGTGTTTTTGCTACTTCAGATTATTCTCAAATATGTTCGGTAATTTTAAACGGGAAAGTGGCAAAGTTTATAATACGGTTTGGGTCAATTTACACGAATTTTAAAAACAAATTAAACATTTGGCAATAAATGACGACATACCTCGAGTAAAGACCGTAAAGTTAGACATTGAGATAAAGGTTGTTATTTTATTATCTTTTCACCGTCTGTCGTTGGTAAATTTATGAACTTGTAACGCTACAATCCGGAGTTCGATTCTGCGTATTGGATCGCGCATAGCTAGCCCAGTATATAGGTTTCTGCTGACACCAATAAGTTTTTGATTAGAATGTATTGCAGTAAAATCTGATATCGTGGAAAATGAACCAAAGGAAATGCAGTTCATACTGATTTAAAATATACATGAGTGTGTGTGTGTTTTCTTATAGCAAAGCCACGTTGGGCTATCTGCTGAGCCCACCGAGGGGGATCGAACCCCTGATTTTAGCGTTGTAAATCCGTAAGCTTACCGCTGTCCTAGCGGGGGCCAAATATACATGAATAATTCGTGGAAGAGCAGAAGAACCATTAGAGACAATAATTCTCTTCAATTCTATTCTAAAAACATTTTAGTGTACGATAAATATTACAGTATTACTTCATATAATACCCAAGAAGACAATTTAGTGCTTTTCACTAATTTTGTTATCTTTAGACATAAATAACATTCCCTAACCCCTACCTCGATGACTCAACGGTAAATTTGCAATTTATAGGCTAACATTAAAAATCGTGTTTCAATATCCACAGTGGCTATAGCACAGATATACCTTTATAAAGTTC
The DNA here is from genome assembly GCF_004210375.1 of Tachypleus tridentatus. Taxonomy (NCBI): domain Eukaryota; kingdom Metazoa; phylum Arthropoda; class Merostomata; order Xiphosura; family Limulidae; genus Tachypleus; species Tachypleus tridentatus. The sequence goes on along the minus strand of NC_134836.1, from coordinate 76,613,311 downwards.
AATTGAATGGAATACATTATAACTTTATTTTGACATTTTTTTGACGTTTCGTATGTAGGTAGTGTGTTGCCATCGAAAACTGATTGCCTTTGGGAAAGAAATATAACAGCTCTTTCTTATGCAAAACGACGCTGGTGGGACAAAGCTAAGATTCAATTCCCCACAGTGGACATAGTAGATAGTCCAATGTGATTTTACTCTATAACAAACCGATAACAAATATTTATTCTCTAGGATCATAAAGATGCATTCATATCGAAAATTTACAATTTTTGAGACTAACTTATTATTTGTATTTAATGCAGATGGAAACAAAGTAATATGGATCAATTTAGGGTACCAAGACGATGCAGAAAGAGACCTGCAGCAAGTCGTACACAAACTGTGATATGGAAAATGCGTCATTTTGTAAGAAGTGAAAATTTACGGACACAAAGGTCAGTGAAAAAATCTGTCCACGTGATTCAGGCAACAGAAGGAACAAAATAACGAACAGTCTGTGTCTGGAAAAGCAACACATGTGACATGTTTACAAGCTGCTTCCATGACAGATTAGTTAAAATGAAGAATATTTAAATCAGCTGAAGAATGAAATGGGCATTCTAAGATAGGAAAGACAGGTTACTGGACACAGCGCTTATGGATTTCTGCACGATCATATTATTGAAAGAGGTGCTGAAAAAATATTGTCTTAGTAAGATAGAAGGATTGTGGAAAAAAAATGAGACTTACGACAGGATCTCTCGTAATGGAAATTACGATGTTTATTGTTAAGATGTATGGTCATCAGATAAAGCATGACCAGACGTGGCGACATGGTCTGTAACGACGTGATGAGTCTCCAAATTTGTTTTAATATAATGAACTCAACCTTTGTACTGCAATTAATCAAACGTATTACTCATGAGATTCCCCATATGTTTTACACAGAAACTGAATCTTTTTACCAAATTCTGGCCACTTCTTCACATCGAATGTTGTGAGCAGTGCAAAACAACTCATTAATTTGATATTTAAGGAAGATCTTGCAAAATCCTACTACAGTCTGCCCGTGTTCTGTTTATAAGATTATCGGACTAGGAATCAGAGGGTCTTGAGACGTGTTGGTACTCACAACTTGTTTACCGTTTGGTTTGCTTGTTTGTTTTGAACTTCGCTCAAAGCTATATGAGGGCTATCTGCTCTAGCCGTCCCTAATTTAGCAGTGTAAGACTAGAGGGAAGGCAGCTAGTTATCACCACCCACCGCTAACTCTTGGGCTACTCTTTTACCAACGAATAATGGGATTGACCGTCATATTATAACGCACCCACGGCTGAGAGGACGAGCATGTTTGGTGTGACGGGGATTCGGACTCACGACCTTCAAGTTATTAGTCGAGTATCCTAACCACCTGGCCATGCTGGATCTTGCTTGTTTGAAATTAAATAATACAAAACTAAACAATGAGCTACTTATACTCTGCCCACCAAGCGTATCGAAACTTTTTCCAAACATTGTAAGTCCACACACATGCCACTATGCCCATGGGAAGCTGGTATCCACCACACGATTCGTACCTCAAGGTGTGAGTCCGACATACAGTTATTGGTCAGTTTTGCCATTCAATTAAGAGTAGATTCCTCAGGCAGTGGGCGCTGCTGGCTGGTTCTCTTTTATCTTGTAAAGCCACATCTGATCCGTAAAGGTCTCTCACCTGGCCGTGTAATCCAGTGTCTGTAAAAAGAGTCATTCAGGTGAACAAATAAGCAACGAATTTGGTATTAATTATTTTGGAAAAACTGCTAAGGCTATATGTTGCTGTTCCTAATTTGAGACTACTGGTTACAGGAGAAAGAGCCATTCAACTTTGTCACCCGCCGTCCGTTCTAAGTCATTGACTCTCACTCTTATAACGCAACTACAGCGAGTAATTTTTGTGGTGTCCGGAGGTCTATAACAGGGTAAAATATACCACATTTTCTTCCAGTAACAGTATCGGTTTAAAAAATCTCTTTAATCGATGCTATAGGTCTAACACTTTACAACCACACCAAGCGTGAGTTATGGTACCCGGTAATACGATGATAACTTGCCTATTTTCAAGAGTGGACTACATGTTAACCGCTGGTGGGACACGAGTATATAGTTCTAGAATGTTCTATGTGTTTATACATTAAGACTGGATCGCTGTGATTATGTTTGTATTACTAGCAAATTTTTGAGAAAATATATTATCCATGAAGAGAAGATATATGTTAATTGGCCAATTTACTAGGATCTTAATTCTAATATCAGGTGGAATTACCTCCTGGCACGAAAATGGCATGGACGTGACTTACTGTAGCTTATACTAAATGATGCAAGATGTTTTATTTGATAACAAAGTCTATAAATTGATCACAGATGTCATCAGAGATTACAGATTACAGCAACGAGTGTGAAATTTAAGATCTTGGAAGAAGTTTTTAATCAGGATGAGATCCTGTGAGAGTGATGGCTAAGAAAGATGACTTTAGTTTCTATTCAAAGTAAATTATCCCCTTTCCGTCGGGATCAAAGCGGTTTGAGGTGACCACAGCTCATCAGAAGGCCTAACATTAACTATAAGACCGTTTCTCGCACTATCACTCCACCTCCAACAGTTTGTAATATCAAACAGTTACTGTGGTCTTCATAATTTCTCTCTTATGTCAATACAGTTTGTGTTCTCAACTTCACTGAAACTGGATATTCCTTGTTTCTTCGGTATTGTAATGCAATTTACATAGTTTGTCTTTTCGCTAGCCGTCCCTAATTTAGCAGTGTACGACTTAAAGGAAGGCAGCTAGACATCACCACCCACCGTCAATTCTTGGGCTACTCTTTTACCAACGAATAGTGGGATTGACCGTAACATTATAACGCCCCCATGGCTGAAAGAGCGAATGTTTTGTGTGACAGGATTTGAACCCGCGACCCTCGGATAACGAGTTGAGTGTCTTAACTACCTGGGCATGCCGGGCCTACAATTATGGTCTCTGAAAGTCAGAGAGACTTTTACTCAGGATTTTGCAGGTAATCATGTTGTGACTATACCTCTGTATGTATTATAGTAAACTACTAATGTATTACACGATCAGTTCACGTAACTAAATGTTCTGAGACGGTGGTTATTTAGGGTTAATAAAGTTGTTAGTCAGTAGAGAATATAACTTACTTCGATCAGTTACTCCTATGAGTAGTTTTTTCATACTATACAGAAATAAATATTGTACGTGATCGAAAAATATGTGACACAAAATTTAATAACATATGATGTTAAACTATTGCAATACCATAAAGCTTAACGTTGAACGAGATTTTAACCCTTCGCCCTAATCATGATTTTGGCTGTCTCTTACATCTATTTCTACATGAAGACCCTAATATTACAGTTTTCAAATATTTTACCCTATTATTGTGAAATAGTTTCTAATAATCAATACAGGATCTGGCTTAAAACAGCAGGAATTACGATTTAAAATAGTTTAAAACTGCTGACTATTATTTAAATTATCTGTACAGAATTCAGGTAGCCATTTTTTTCATTTGTATATATAACAAGATTTCATTCTTTTATTACTGGTCACAAACGAACACATTATTTAATGTAATGTCAGAAAGCTGTATTTAAACTGTGCTTTACCAAACTATCATGACGGAATGGAAATCAGAAGCGTTTACTCAACAATGTTTCAGGATTCTAGTTCTGTTGTCGCCTTCTGTCGGGAAACGAGTAATACATTGCTATTTAAATTGATTTGTTCCAACATCGGCTGCTCACCCTTCTATACACCATATCTACATTGTTGTATATCTAGTCTGCAGTTTCATGCGCCAAACTTAACAATACATTTTGGCCCATACTCTACGTATAATAATTAAATTCATGAATTTGACAAAAAGAGCTATTCCAGCTGATACCCTACGATTAGGACTCAGAATCCTGGATCATAATAAAATTAGAGAACCATCAACCTGTTAACACTGTTTATTGATTTTAAAACAAATTTAGTAGTTATTTCGGGAATTCTCACGAAGCTACACAAAGATTATCTGCACTACACTTTTCTAGTTTTAAATTCAACTGGTCAACAGCACCTATCGCCATCTGTTGGACTACTTTTATTGAATAGCGACACTGGACTATCACTCTCGTAACGCCTCCACGACTCTAAAATAAGAATCGCGTTTTTTTCAGAAACGGGACTCGAACCAAAACCAAAAGGTTTAGAAAACTGTACACCAACTACGAGACCACGACTAAAGCATAAAATTAGTAAGGCGTTTCAATACAGTTGCTTTTATAATAGTGTTTCGTTATAAGTAATGGAGACTTAGCAAACGACCTAGAAAAATGTACACTATTTGGATATTTTTCAACAGAAGAAAGTACAAAAATTTACAAGACCTAAAGAAAATATACACGTTAAAACATTTTGATTGGCTTAACGTTATTAGTAGGATCACCTGATAATCAGTAATCCTTTTGTATTGATTTTTATAACGCTAAAATCCGAGGTTCGACTCCTTTTGAAGGACAGAGAATGGGTTTGCGCTGAAACAGTAGTGTGTATGATGTATGTTCAGAGAAAGGGTATAGATACAGAAACGCGTGTCTATTTATGATAAAATAACTTTAGTTAACTCAGTAAATCTCACTACTAGAAGTAGTGAAATCAACTAGTTGTCATTAATAATTTTTATAATGTTATAGGTAGTAATATTGAATTTTTATGCATGCGTGGTCACCAGACATGCCAGCATAATAATTTGTCGTTGTATCTAGTTTGAAAATCACAAAATATATATAGAACAGAAAACTAACTTGAAGACATCTATTTGTTTTTGTCTCTGTTGTTAAGTCCATAGTTAAACAATGTACTGTGTCTGTCACGGGTAACGAATCGTAGTTTTTGTTTACATTTTGTGTTTTAAGCCTTCAGATTTACCGCTGAGCCATTGTCTGTGGGGATGAGAGAAAATAAAAAATATTAAATGACATATTCGGCCAACCTGGGAAGAAACTTTATAAAGAGTTGCACCGTATCAAGTAAACGCGTATTTCTGGAATTCAGGATGTACGTGCCTTGGTAGGGTGTTCATGCTGTTTAAAGTGCTTGTAGCGAAGTTCTATACAAAAACAAGCTGCGCTTGGAATTTTGTCGGTTTTAGACGACCTTAAAAAAGGAATTCACTCAAGATTTTAAAACAATTACAGGAGTCATGCTTGCGTATGAAAGCGTGTGTTTCAGTCCGTTTACTCTTGCCTTAAAAGATATCTGACGTAGGCCTTACCTTCTGAGGAAAGGTTATGTTAGTTGATCGACACCTGGTGCTGTGACCTTACATGGAAGACTTCTTGTATATTACAACTGATAAACAGTGCTGTGCACAAGTGTTAGGACAAGATATTGTCATATTTTTCCATTTTCTGAGGCTAATTCTTCCATGTCATTACAAAATGTAAATTTCAACCCTATGATAATGCTTCATTGACTCCCATTGACAAATAAATGAGCTAGGGTGAGAATACTTAGCATTCTTTAAAATTCTCATATACTTGTACTAAGGGCAAGTCTTAAAAGTTATACCTGAATGAACATACTGATGAAAGTATGTCATGGTACCAACCCAAGGTAGCGAGGAGCTAAAATATGGTACCAGTATGTGATAAAAGAAATCACTTATGGTACTCTATAAATAATCCTTGATAAAAATAATGTTTAACACTACATATTAACTTTCGTAATCATCCCACTACTCAGAGAATTGTCAAAAGGGCATAGGACTCACATGAGTGCTTTACGTAATTGTGGTTGGAATTTCTGAGAAATTTCCACAGACTTGAAACATTTTCCGAACACTAACAAGTACCCCCTAGATCGTGAGACCGAGACAGGTAAATTTAAAAATAGGAAAGTGAGAGAGAAAATACCTTAACTCAATGATACTGATGTTAAGTATCTTCGTTTATGAAGCAGTCTGAACATAAGGAAGACTGCTACTGCTCTCAAACATTAGATAAACAACCACGTACCAAATGATAGAAAAGTGTCCAGATCTACAGTATCAAGAAGACTTAGCCAGAATGGAATATTTGGTCATTTAACAGTTAAAAACCTTTAATTTGATCTCTAAATATTGTCATGAGATTAAAATTTGTTAAAAAGTTCAAACACTGGACTGTTGATGATTGGAAAAGAATGTTATGGACGGATAAGTCGAGATTTCAAACATTTCGTTCAGAGAGTAAGTTCTACGGTTAGTAGAAGAAAGGTCTTAATACTTAAATATACGCATAGCACCTACTATGAAGCATTGGCAAGACAATGTGATGGTTTGGGGTGATTTGCTGCTGAGGCAACAGTTGATATTTGCAAAATAGGTGGAATAATGGAACCATCAGGTACCAATCCGTCATGATATACCAGTGGTTTGCATATTATTGGTAAAATATCCTAATACCAAGAAGATAATGATCCCAAAACGCTCATCCATTCCATACAGAAATTACTTAGCTAAGAAAGAAGTTGCTGGAGTCATTCAAATGACACAATGACCTCCACAGAGACCTGATCTCAACCTAACTGAACAGATCTGGAGTTCGACAGATGAAAACTTTGACAAATCAAAAGGTAGTTCCAAAAAAACTTCGTGGAGTGTATAAAAAACATTTGGAGTAAAATCCCAAAGGACAGTTGGAGTAAATATGTTGCAACAATGTCTGAACGATTGTCTGCAGTTATTAAAGTAAAAGGGAACACACAAATTTTTAACTGTTTACTAAGCTCAAACACTACCACTGAGTTTTTGTTGTTCTAAATATAAAGATTAATAAAGTGGTGATGTTTCATCAGCAGTTTACCTTCCATTATTCTTTGAAAATAGCTTGATATCTAATTTTTGGCTTTGTTTATTTGTTTTTGAATTTCGCGCAAATTCTTGTGTTACTCGTTTACCAACTAACAATGGATTTACCGTCACATTATAACGTCACCACGGCTGAAAGGGCGAGCATGTTTGGTGAGACGAGGATTCAAACCCGCAACCCTCAGATTACGAGTTGAACACCTTAACCAACTGACCATACCGGGCCTTTTGACTTTATCCTAACAGTCAAATTCAACTTCTGATAACGTACTTATAAACGTTTGTTTCTTTTTAATTTAATTTAAGCCTCAATGGAAAATTCATTGCTAGAAAGACCATTAGTGCCCGTGTGTTAAGAAGAATTGTATCTGTACACTCATGGTATCTGTGCGTTTGAAAGTCTGGAACTGTTACGCTAACGATATCTGTATCTTAAGAAACGTTTTACCGGTACACTTGTTCTCTGTGTGTTAAGAACCGGTACATTTGTAGTACACTTGGTTTAAGGGTCTTGGTACTAATACACTCATAGAATCTGTGTTTAACAAGCTCAGCACCTGTACATTCGTGGTACCTGTGCGTTTAGAGTTTGTTTGATTTGTTTTGAATTTCGCGCAAAGCTACACGAGGGCTATCTGCGCTAGCCCTCCCTAATTTAGCAATGTAAGACTAGAGGGAAGGCAACTAGTCATCAACACCCACCGCCAGCTCTCGAGCTACTCTTTCACCAACGAATAGTGGGATTAATTGTCACATTATAACGCCCCCATAGCTGAAAGGGCGAGCATGTTTGGTGCGACCGGGATTCGAACGCCCTAACCACCTGGCCATGCTATGTCTTACGTTTAAAAGCTTAGTACTAACTGTCTTCATAGATGAAGTACAGGTTACTGTGTTAATTTTAAGTGTAAGAGCGTACAAATTATACTAAATTTTTGTTCAAAGTAATCTGGCAGTAAAAAATAATTGCAAACATTTAGAATTAACTTTTACACGAAGTTTGGGTTTTAATTTTAACCCTTGTTTGTAACATAAACTGAATTTTCGGTCGAACCTTTTTATTATCCAAACACGGTAGCCAGAACTGTAAATATTGACTGAATTCATTTCTGGGATTTGATTATTTGATTCTGATATCGCAGGATCTTTTTCTGATTTAGCTTTTGATTTCACTTTAAAAACTGATAAACTAAATAAACAGATACATTCTAGCAAATATCTTGAAAATCTAAACGCGGAAACCAAACAAAAAACTTTTGATGAATTGTAGTGCCGTCTATGGCAATTACTTCTCAAAACTGGTAATATTTTTTAGAAGTAGCGCCATCAAATGAGAATGTAAACTAATATATTTATTAAATTACATATTACTCAAGATAATTAAATGGCAAGTTTAAGAAAAATAATAAAGTGGAAACAGAAAACCTTTGTATTTGCATTTTCAACTATGGAATGCAGATTTGAATACTAATGATTAATGGCGACCAGTAATATTACTGTTTAATTAATATGCTTAACTAAGAATTCGTATTGTCATAAAGCAAAATCTTATAATAATTAGTATATATACATTAGCTTGATAGGTCTTGCCATGTTGAGGGCATAATAATGTTGAGGTCGTGAAATAATCTATGATATTAATTTTCACTTAATAAAATCTCAACTTTTAATTTCGTTTATCACAATACGACGTGAAAATTAAACTGTCTAGCTTCTGAAAGTCTGTCTTTTGAAGGTCAGTGTCCCTACACTTATTTAACAAGTGGTTTTCAGATAAAAAGAAAGTCAATCAAAAAATGACCGAGTTAATTACATGTAGTGAAAAAATTTTATTTTTAATTATAGTCTAATTTTACTCCTGGAGACTGTGAGTTGCTTAGCAGTTTATCAAGAAGTTAAAGGATAGTTTCAATGATATTGCATTTTACTAAACATTGTTGTGCTCAGTATACAGGGATGAGTCTAGAGAAATATTAGCCTTTATATTCAATCTATTACTAGGTGGTGTTTACAGATAACTGCTATTGTTAAGTTATATCCTTATTTGAGCATGTAATGCCATTACCAACTGTTTCATATTTTGTGATGTTTTCAATGTCATTGAAAAGCTAAAGTGGAGCACTTAGAACTTTCTAAAGACCTAAAGTATTCATGTTTTAAGAAAGTAATTTTAAGAGTACTTTTGAATATGCTATCATTAGGCACAGTAGTATATAAAGATGGGTCAAAAATATCATGACCTCCGAATTCACTCTATTGTACTATATGATGCTTACAAATAATTAATAAAGTTTACTTATAACCTTATTTCAACAACTAATTGACGTTAACGAGTGTTTCATGTTTATATACAAGTGATATTATTCTGCTCTCCTACTACTTATATTCGTACGAGAAAATAATAAAAAGGATAAGTACTACTTGGTAGTTAGTTCACTTTATATGCTTATGTTATTTCCATGTTTCATAAATAACAGTTTCATTTCTGGTCATTAGATGGCAGCACAAATTAGTTTAATAGAACATTTTGGGACTTGATTACACAAATATGATATCTGCCAAACAATTAAAAGTAAAAATATAAATAAATGAAGAACAATTTAAATTACTACTCAATGTATCAAAAATAGCATGTATTTACCCTATTTAGGCTTAAGGCTTGGTCAATATGAGTTCTGTCATCCATTCATACCTGAGCTGGCCTTGGTTGGACAGGTTTATTGTACCAATACATTCATTATCATTCATGGTGATAGATACATTGTGTGAGACCGTAGGTGGCAATATTTTCAAGTGTCTCCAGCATTTTGGTGATGGACGTTACATAACAACCTTGCTTTAATTAGCTATAGTGCAGCAGGAGTTTTTAGGATGTAGAAACTTTGTTCTCAACGGTGTCCCCATCTCAGTTAGGCCAGAAAATCAGAAATGACACTATGTTCTGTACCTTATGAGTGGGTCCATGATGATGTGGTTTTAGCATTACATAAATATGGTTGAGTACTCAAAATAGAATATAAGTGTTACCAGACAAGACTTGATGTGTGCACTGGCAATCGTCGGATGTGCATCGACATGATAACTCCAGTGTCCGAAGTTTATTAAAATTGTATGCGTCGATTATGCTGCCAATGTGGCCTCGAGGGCCATCTTTCGAATCAGTGTGACACACCTCAATGTGAAAAGTGTTTGCTATCAGACATAAAATCGACAAGTGTACGATAACTTTTGCTATCTGCTGTGGCAGCCATCGTTCTTCCTTGTGTCCTTGTCGAGTTAATTTGAATGCTAGCAAGGTCACAGGATAGAGACCCCTTCTACTGTCATATCTTCGTCTTTGGTCTCTACTGAACATATTTCTGTAGAAAAGGCTGTTTTACAGGAGGTTGTTATGCAACCCTCCATCTGTAGTTAAGAACACATTTATTAATGGCAGGGACTTCGTAGAAATTGATCAAGTTGAATTACCTTTCCCCAGTCCAATCATCAAAGAGATGTCTTCCTTACAGACGTCTGGCTCTGCATCCTATAATAAGGACTTCTCTAGTTTTCCAAGTTCCCAGTGTGAGAGCTCAAACACCTCATCCTTGTCCGCTGTATCCAGAGACTTGGTTAATCTTACTGTGGCTAATATGGTTCCAAAAACATAAAGAATCTCCATCAGCCTTAGTTCGGTCGAAACAATTTTACCTTCTGATTGCTGGTACCTCCTTACACTGAGAATCTTGTAATATAATGTCTTGGTTATCAAAATTAGATAATCATTCACCCCTCACCTCGATAAAACTGGAGGCACTCCTGTTTCTGGAGACCATGGTACTCAGAACCTTCGCTCTTTATTGTTGAAATTCGAATTGTGTGACCTCTGACATTTCATGTAGACTGATTTTGTTGTCACCTGGATAGTTCATGGTGAATATAGTCGTCTTGACGTGCTTGTATGTCACAGATGACTTATTGCAATACTTAGCCCGCGCAGCAGTTTATCCACTTGGTAGTGCTATCAACTATGTCACCAAGGCCGTGGAATGTGGAGATTCAATGTTTCCCTGCTCACTGATGAGGTGATATGGGAATAATTTTTTGCCTTTGTTCAAGATTTCTGCTTTGCTGTTAATGTTATTGAGATTTTGTGGGTGGGTTTGAAGGAAACCTGTGCAACTTTGCCGAGGTAACTGGAATGCAGTGGTTTCGAACCAGCTGTGCTACCTTATGAGGTAAGAAGATGCCTTACCTGTAGATAAATGGACGTTTTTGGACATGGAAAGGCTCAATGAAAACATAAAAATAGAATATAATATTATTTTTTGAATACCCTGCATTTCAAACTTGATGTGGTCATTATATTCAGAAACTGTTTGTCAAGTTCCACAGTGCAAAGCACAGCAGATGTCTAAGAAGAAATACATCTTTTGCACCTTGAGGAATGAAATCAGTTGTCTTCAGACATTACTGAAACCATTGGCACGGCTTTTGTCTACAACAATACATTGTTTTCATCCTCACCCATAGCGTTTAGGAATATATTACTTGTTGTTGTTTTTTTGCCAGCCCTCGACTGTTCAGTATTTGCGGACTTGACTAAGCCGAACTCAACAGGTGAATGTTTGACAGCCATTGAGTCCTTAACACTCGACAAATGTCCAGGACTGGATGGCTTACCACTGGAATTTTACTGCCATGTGTGGCGCTTCATTAGACCATTATTTGTCATTGTCTTTAATGACTGTTTAACAGATCGATACTTGCCTTAATTTGTAAGAATCCTGAACAATCGTCTGATATCTTTCCTTAACATGGATTCAAATGTTGTGGTAGGGTTTTGTGTGTACGATTGGCATCTGTTTGTTTGATTTGAATTTCGCACAAAGCTACTCGGGGGGGGGGGCTATCTGTGTTAGCCGTCCCTAATTTAGCAGCGTAAAACTAGAGGAAAGGCAGCTAGTCATCACCACCCACCGCCAACACTTGGGCTACTCTTTTATCAACGAATAGTGGGACTGACCGTAACATTATAACGCCCTCACGGCTGAAAGGGCGAGCATGTTTGGTGCGACCGCGTTTGGTGTCATCATACCCAGTTGTATTCTTCCTATTCAGACATGTGAGGCTTGAGGTCGAAGTATTCCACAAAATATGGTACTTATCCATGACCTATTTCATCATATCACAGACCAAAATTTCCGGGCATTTTTTATTTAACGCGATCAATGTTAGGCCTTTGAACAAATTCATCGTAACTGGTATATATTGGCTCTCCTTTTCTACACATCTGTCACAAGCATGCAGCTAGTGAATGGATTCTTGACAGCTCCTTTTAGAATATCTCAAGGAGTCTATCAAGGATTTCCTTTATCACCTTCCTTGTATACGCTAGTTCTTGAATGCCTGTTTTCTTATTTTTTTCACATGACATCAATCTATGGTCTCTTATTACGAGATGATATGTCTGTGAAGTATGTTAATCAAGCATATGATGTTTGATCTTTTTTTGTCTGATCAAACTTCTCTTGGTTGGCTTTGTCTGTTGTTAGTCGCTACTCGAGAGCTATTGTAGTACAATTGAACATCACTAAGATTAGAGTACGGTGGTTGGGCAAGTGTGAGTCATTTGCATATACCCAATTTGTTTAACGCGGATTTCTTCCGTGGCTAAATGTTTCAAGATTCACTTCCTTTTGGACCCCAAGACCCTCTGGGCAGAAATCGTTAGATGGTCAGCTCAGTGGGGCACCATTACCATTTCGGCCCTGCTAACTTGTTTCACAGGACAATGATGATTCGTATGCTAATATTCCCTCTTTCTGATACATTGGTGCAGCGTTCCCTTGCAAATACTCCTTATTGTGATACACCAGTGCAGTGTTACCCTTGCTTGACCACTGTGCTTATCCCATCAGACACCAGGTCTTCTCCTTTCAGTACAGGTGTACTTCGGATGTCATAAATTCAGTCATAGGGTCTATCGTTATCGTTTGTTTTACCATGTATAGTTTGTCCTGGGTGGATTATCCCTCTTGCACACTTACACGATTTTATCTTGGGCCTCAAGGTGCTTCACTCATCACTTACTCTTTATTCACCAATGATCCTCCCAGTTGGTACTTTGAGGTTGTTGCAGTGGTTTGTCACTGTCAACATGCTGCTCAGTCTTTTTACTATAAGAATGATCCTGAATCATTCTTATAGAATAGAACATCTTCCTCATCTTCCATGAGATATTATTGGGAGCTAGATAATGTTGCCTTCATCTGGTGCATCGTTCATAACATCTTACCAGTAAGAGAACGTTTGTATCTGTTAAACATAAGAGCAACTGAGCCATACTCTTTATGCCATGCTCAAGTGAAGTCTGTTTGCCATCTGTTGGTCCTGTGCCCAGTTTCGGACCTAATATAAAAATTTTTGGCTCGACTCTTCTTATCTCCCTGATCTTGGTCAGGACTTTACTAAGCCATGTTTATATTCCAGTTCCAGACCACCTAATTTTTACATTTCATATGTTATCTCTCTTTCTAAACACGTCATCTATCTCATGAGAAATCGATTTGTCTATGAACAGGTTCCCGTGACCCTTCATGGGATACTGTAGAGGTCAGGTTCAAGCTGTTACTCTGACTGGAATCAGAGGATAAGTTGTTGGGTACTGCAGAACTTTTCCACTACAATCAGTAACGAGTGGATTACAAGTCTGATTTGTAACTAAGTAATTACTTCTTACCATTTTCAGTAAATCAAATATTTTCCATTATCTGTTATTATTTGTACTTTTATCCATATTGTCAAAATTTTACCTTTTATATTGTCCATTTATTGTGTATAGTGTTATCACAGTTTGGCTATAATTTGTACAGATTTTGATATCCCATGTCAACTTTATAATTACTGTAAGTGTTTTGTCAATAAAATTATAATATACTTCATGGGGTAGGATCCGTATAATGTCCTCGGCATTAATTTTTCTGACCATGAAAGGTGGTCGGTCATCAATTGTATGCACACACAGGTAAAACATCGTGTTTATTGTAGCTACCTAGAAAGGTAACACATTATGTTTAATTTAGTTACCTTTAAACTAATATATTGTGTTTAAACGAAATTATGTACTGTATTTGAAAAAGTCATAAACTGTTACAATATAAGAAAACGATGCTCATTTAACGACAAGTAATAACTGAAACTGATACACGTAGGTCCAACGTTGTGTAAAGTAGCAGCGACTTACTGAAGGGAAGACAACGCAAAGATTCTACAGGTTAGAAATCACACATTATTCAAACTTAAACCAACCAAAACTTTTTTTCTTTAATGCAAATTTCTTTAAGTTTAAACCACTCTACAAAACGAAATAAACAGTCCAGACTGGAAAAGCTTCAATTTCATAGGTAGACGAAACTGCCATATACAATTGCGAAATAATTTTGTGTATTATCTCTGTCTCTCACTAATGAGATACGTCATTAAAATCACGTGAAATACTACTACGACAACCTTTCAATTAAACCTCTATATCAAATGCTTATATGAGTTATTTAAAATATTTTATAATAATTTTTATGATTTTTCTTTATTAATATTTTCGTGCTAAAGATTTCATATCACCCTAGCGTCATTTATGAGAAACAATAACATTATTTCCACGACTTAGTGAAATGCACACACATACTTTCTTTATTTGTCTATTGGTAAGCACAAAGCTACACAATGGACTCCCTGTGCTTTATCCGCCACGGGTGTCATCAGACATACCGTGGAGATAGTGGGAAGGTATACATACAGAAATACATAAATTGCATTTCATTTAATTATTCTAAGATATATTCTTTGTTTTAGATAGAATTGCTTCAAAACAAACACTTATAAATTAACTCAGTCTTAAAGACCTGTTTCTTCTCCGTGTGGAAATGTGTATGAGGCGCTCAACTTATAATCCTAGGGTCGTGGGTTCGAATCCCCGTCACACTAAACATGCTCGCCATTTCAGTCGTGGGAGCATTATAAAGTGACGGTAAAAGAGTAGCTCAAGAGTTAGCAGTGGATGGTGATGACTAGCTGCCTTCCCTCCAGTCTTACACTGCTAAATTAGGGACGGCTAGCGCAGATAGCCCTCGTGTAGCTTCGCGCAATATTCAGAAAAGAAACAAACAAACAAGTGAAAATATGAGTGTGACTTTATTAGCTTTAACCTCCCCACAACGTACAGATGACACTTTCAGGAACTCAGTGATTAAACATCTATCGAAAGTGAGAGTTTATGTTAGTTTTCCTCCACAGAATAAGAACCAGTTCTTGATTAATGTTTTTTGAGAATCTTGATTCTATGGTTTTTTAAATAAGTTTAATCAGCTTTTAAGTGATTTAAATTTTAAGAATAAGAAAGAATAACGAGAACATTAAATGCAGTAATATGGAGTAATGTAATTTCAAACAAATAACAAGCATTATTCCTGTGTGTGTATATATGTATATAGACACATTACTTCTATAGGTGTATACCGTAATCATTCATATAAAAATACACATCTTTTAAAGTTGTTGATAGGACAAGTATTGTAATTTCTGCAGTAATAATATTTTGTAGAAAGACAACGATTTCCTTTATTTTCTTTTAAAATGTGATATAAAGGTCTGTTTCTTGTTTATACAAGTTGGTTTTGGTTTTGTTTTCACAAACTGAAGATTATAGAAATGTAAAAACAACATCGTTTCAATCCGTAATGACGTCATAAACTGACTCGCGAGAAAATTAGTGAACGTGATAATTAGTGAGTTGTTGCTGTTTCTCATTTGCTATTGTTTTGTTAATGATTTTTGGGGGAAGAAAGGGGGAATAAGGTTTTTTTCGGGTACTTTTCCTCATTACGTTATTGAAATAATAAATAGCGATACTTATGTTTTACTATTCATTAACGTTACGTCAAGTCCTGGCCGAGCACGTGTAATTGTGTTTTTTTCTAAATGACAAATTTTATTATAACTGTTGTTATAATTCAATGAAAACTTTTTACTTATTTAACCCTAGTTGTAGACGTGCCTTATTTCAGTCCAGTGAAATGTGAGGAAAAATTCATTCACGAAGGTTTATCAGTTGATTTTGACAACCAGTCTCTGGACGAGAGGAGGTGAAGAGGTGGAGAATTAGTGCAGCAGAACTGAAGAGTGGCCCTTAACCACCTATCACTTTTGATTAGTGCAACAGAACTGAAGAGTGGCCCTTAACCACCTATCACTTTTGATTAGTGCAACAGAATTGAAGAGTGGCCCTTAACCACCTATCACTTTTGAAGAGTTAACCACCCATCACTTTGATTTAAACACCCATCACTTTTGTGACTATGCAATTCTATAACATAAATTACATCAATCACAAAAATGATGGACGAGTAAAGCTTGTTAGTTCGAGGTATTCGGAACTTCCAAATGAGCTGTTAAAGAAAGAAATATTCGTGTAGATATATAGTCACAAATACAGACTAGGCTGAATAGCTGACAGAAAGTACAATAATGAACAGAGACTATACTCAAAAGTCCAAGCAGTTTCTATAACTGACAGAAGTATAGCAACGAGCAAGAAGTATACCGGAGAAGTCCAGGCTGTTCCTATAAGTGATAGAAGTGTAGTTATAGGCAGAGAGTATGCTGAAGAAGTTCAGGCAGTTCTTCTAACTGACAAAAGTGTGGTAACAAGCAGAAAGTATACTGAAGAAGTCCCAGCAGCTCCTATAACAGACTAAAGTGTAGTAATGAGCAGAGTATACTGAAGGAGTCCAGCCAATTCTTCTAACTGATAGAAGTGTAGTAACGAGTAGAGAGTATTCTAAAGATGTCCAGGCAGTTCCTATAACTGATAGAAGTGTAGAATTTGTTTGTTTGTTTGGAAATTTCGCACAAAGCTACTCGAGGGCTATCTGTGCTAGTCCCTAATTTAGCAGTTCTAAAGATAGTCACCACCACCCACCGCCAAGGCAGTGGGATTGACCGTCCATTATAACTGATGTTTAGAAGTCGCACGCCTTAAATGCCAGAAGTGTAGAAACGAGCGGGGAGTATACTGAAGAATTTCAGGCAGTTCCTATAACTGACAGAAATGTAGTAACAAGCAGACAGTATACTAAAGAAGTCCAGACAGTTGCCATAACTGACAAAAGTGTAGTAACGAGCGGGAAGTATAATGAAGAAATCCAAACAAGTTTAATAAATGTAGTAATGAAAACAGAGTACATAAAAAAGTTCAGGAACTTTTTATAAACGAGAGTTGTGTAATAATGTAATCTGTAAATAGAAAAGTTATTTGAAATTGAATATTAAAGAAGCAGTAAAATAAAATAATAAGAGACTTAATGTTGTAGAAGATGTGTTAGATTTATGAAAAAAGTTGTAAATACAATCTGTAGTTTCTAATATATTTTATCCGTTAGTAAAAAAGAACTACCAATACGGTGTTAGTTTCAACACTCAACATTATCTGACATACTTAGTGTGTCATATAAGTTACCTGTCGGAACAAAGAGAAACTATTTATCGGAATCAAGCTAAAGAGGTTCTAAGCCTTGATTGATGAAATTCCAGTAAAGGTTACTGTAATTGTGTAATGACTTGCATTTTTTTTATCAGATCGTTGAATAATTAAATTTTACGTTTAGGTCATGGCAAACAAAGTAATACTAGTTCATTTTGCCAGCACAGCCGATGCTTCGAACGTGTAAATTTAGAATTCGAATTTTTATAAAAAGGTAAACAAATGAAAGAAAGAAAACTGTCACATCTGGAAATTCAGAAATATCCTGATTTAGTCTCCAGTTCAACACGAAAACTTCAACTGGAAGACAAAATGGATTTCACACGTTTTCTAATTCTTAAAGTCCGTCACGAAGAAGTGGTTTGAAGCATCACGGACCTAAGATTTTAATAACTAGCGATTACTTTAAAAGAACTGGAACAACCCTGTGTTATAAGTAAAAATAAAACTCATGTGTTGTGTCAATTGTATATTTTGAAGTTAATTAGCTTTTTAATTGTTGGATTGTCTAATTGTTTCCTTTAACACTTAGCCACATTAGCCTGTCTTCTTTCTCCTCAATGGAGGAATGAACATCAGATTTTAACATTATAAGTCCACACATCTACCGCTGACCCACAGAGAACCTACTCTTGGATTAAGCGTTTTCCGTAGATACACAGGAGTTATTTGCCATTAGCTGACCCTAATGGTGACCTGAGGGAAGGTAGCTAGTCCACAGCACACCTAGTCTTGAAATACTCTTGTATAACAGACTGAGGAGAGTTCACTGTCACTCTTATAACACATCAACGGCGTCAAGTTACGGAGAACGTTTTTGTGATAACATATAGCAAACCATGAATTCTCAGTCTTGGTACACTAGCCATTAGCCTAAAACGACCAGTCCACAGATAGATAAAATCTGAGGTTCTGTTTTCAAGGCCCAATATTTTACCAGTTTAATGTATGTTTAAAGGTTTCGCGTAACATTATAAAAATTAAAACGAGCACAGGAACATCATAAAAAGTTTGTTTTCGTACATATTACATGGGATTAATATCTAAAAATATTTTTACGCATAATGATGAGACTGAAAGAGTCATGGAGTTCCTACTAATTATGTTAAATCCCAAGAATTAACTTTAGGTTATGGGAATTTATTTAGGGATTTGATTTTACAAGCATTTTAAATATGGCAAAATGCTGAATATTTTTAAAATCACTCCAATAATAGCAATGAAATACGAGAGAGCTACCAACTAGACACACTGATATTGTATATTTTACAGCCCGATGAAACGTTATTGATAGTTACAACAGCAGTTCTTTCTGGTCACATAAGAATTTATAGATGTCATTTATCACCATCTAAAGTGTTGTAAGGTAGCTAAGAATCTAAGTTTTATCACCATCTGAAGTGTTGTAAAGTAACTTAGAATCCAAGTTTTATCACCATCTGAAGTGTTGTAAAGTAACTTAGAATCCAAGTTTTATCACCAACTGTAGTGTTGTAAAGTAACTTAGAATCCAAGTTTTATCACCAACTGTAGTGTTGTAAAGTAACTTAGAATCCAAGTTTTATCACCATCTGAAGTGTTGTAAAGTAACTTAAAATCCAAGTTTTATCACCAACTGTAGTGTTGTAAAGTAACTTAGAATCCAAGTTTTATCACCAACTGAAGTGTTGTAAAGTAACTTAGAATCCAAGTTTTATCACCATCTGAAGTGTTGTAAAGTAACTTAGAATCCAAGTTTTATCACCAACTGAAGTGTTGTAAGGTAACTTAGAATCCCAGTTTTATCACCATCTGAAGTGTTGTAAAGTAACTTAGAATCCCAGTTTCATCACCAACTGTAGTGTTGTAAAGTAACTTAGAATCCAAGTTTTATCACCATCTGAAATGTTGTAAGGTAACTTAGAATCCCAGTTTTATCACCAACTGTAGTGTTGTAAAGTAACTTAGAATCACCAACTGAAGTGTTGTAAGGTAACTTAGAATCCCAGTTTTATCACCAACTGAAGTGTTGTAAAGTAACTTAGAATCCAAGTTTTATCACCATCTGAAATGTTGTAAGGTAACTTAGAATCCAAGTTTTATCACCATCTGAAATGTTGTAAGGTAACTTAGAATCCAAGTTTTATCACTATCTGAAGTGTTGTAAAGTAACTTAGAATCCAAGTTTTATCACCATCTGAAGTGTTGTGAGGTAACTTAGAAGGAATAAAACATAAAATGTAATCAATTTAAGCTGATATTTAGATAAACTGTTCTTGATGGTTTTAACCTTTTAAAACATAATTCTGTATCACTCCAAACCTGTCTGTTTTGCCTTAAGAATATTTTGATTCTTGTTTATACCGCTGGGTGTTAACAAGTTCTAACTTAATCAAACCAAAATCAAAGGTTGATTCTTGTCATCCAGTAGCCACCTCCAACCTAAACATTAGTTTCTCCTTGAATCTAACTACAACAGCTCATCTCTTAGAGCAGGAAGGGTGGAAGTTGGTGGTAAATATAAGCATTTACAGGACGATGTTTTATAGTATTTACTGCAACAGTAAGAATAAGATATCTAAAGCCTGAAGTCAAGTATCTTTGAAAAAACCCTAATCGATCAGCAGAGAAGACACACAAATTAACTTTAGTATCAGACTTCTTTATTTATTTAACTTATTTGCTAAACTTCACAGGACGTTCCCCAAGCCACTAAAATAAATTCCTTTAATACTGTTCTCTTCAACCATGACTCGCTCGAAATGGACTCGGCATGGCCAGGTGGTTAAGGCGTTCAACTCGTAATCTGAGGGTCGCGGGTTCGAATCCCCATCACACCAAACATGCTCGCCCTTTCAGCCGTGGAGGCGTTATAATGTGACGGTGATCTTACTATTTATTGGTGAAAGAGTGGTCCAACAGTTGGCGGTGGATGGTGATGACTAGCTGCCTTCCTTCTAGTCTTACACTGCTAAATTAGGGACGGCTAGGGCAGATAGCTCTTGCGTAGTTTTGTGCGAAATTCTAAAACAAGCAAACAAACGCTCGAAACGTTTGAAAAATAACTTGGCTGTAAAATAATCTACGTGTCCACCCTAGAACTACAGATAAAAATGAGTGCAGAACTTGTAAGGTGACCTTTATTATACTAGTGCTCAGTTTAATAAAGATAGAGGCATCAGTTTAACTGAAAAACTATATGAACGTTTGACTTAGAGTTAAGAACGGTTTGTTTTAGCTCAAAGCTGCCCAATAGGCGGTCTCCTTCCGGGTCTCCTACTAGGTTCGAGCCCCATATTCTAGTTGTTAAAGCAACTGGTAATAACAACATTTGTAAAAATGATGAACTTGTGGCTTTAAGTTTGAAAACCATATTTCTTAAAATAAAGAACATACGTTTGTACATAAACGGTAATGTTTTTCAATAATACGGTAATGTTTTTCAATAATTTCGCTTTTTTTTCTTAATATTTCACTTAAAAAGCAGATGCGTTGCACAGAACAGACCTTCGAGACCACAAAGAAATCTTTCATTTTATGCTATCCAAATACAGTTTCCTGTTTTGAACGGGACATTATTTAACCTTTAACTTAATGAGACTACGAATGCGAGGGTCCATGGTTCGCGACCAGATTTGGGCGCCAAAATACGCTACTAACTTTAGGAAGGTGAGTTCACTGTAAGACCGATAGGTCAATTTCGACAATTATGTCAGGGGAGAGTGGTTCAAATGTTGGCGGGGGGTACTTGATAACTTTCCCTTTCCTTTGGTCTATTAGTTAAAAATTAGGAAGATACATGTATATCGTCCTTTGTTAGGTTTTTTTGTTTAATTAACCAAAATAGGAGACGTTATCCTTACCTACTTTACAGTCCTTCTTCGTTTCTCGAAACCTAAATAGGTTTATAAAGAAAAACTTCATTTACCTTTCAAATACATACTTCACAAAATTCCGAAAAGTGAAGAACAGACATAATGAGGAAATGTGTTGACTTCACAGAAGTTCAAGGGTTAGTAACACATCTCGTTGCTGAAATAAAAAGTCGTTCAACTGGAAAGGTTTTATGAAAACAGAAACACGTCCGTTCAAGAGTCACGAAGAACTAATCAATGCCTTTTCGTATTGGTCAGAATCGGCGACAGAAAGGAGAGATGTCTAACTAACGTACAAATTGGTTTCGTTTTAATCAAATGCGAAGTGTTTCTTCAAATGTTACTGCAGCTCATGCGCGTAAGCGATATTACCATGGTAACGAAACCATGCATACATAGAAACTGAAAGACATAATTAAGATTTTATTTTTCTCTTATAGAACACGTGTTCGTATTAGATAAACAGTGATCATACCTTAGAAACAAATCGCTGTCATTAGAAATGAGCAAAGTGGATTTGAATTTGATTATCAGAATTTTGCGAATAACGGACTGTTTTAAATTTAATTTTTGTTCATGTTTCCTTGGATGTATATATATTGTTATCTATTGAATAAAGCATCACACATGATGATATAATAAATTCATAAGCTACAAAATTATAAACAAGGTCACTTTGAACCGCCATGTACCTGTAACTGAAAAATTTAAAGTCGTGAAATTATAATAAATATAACAGAACCTGTAACTTATACAACTTCATATAATACTTATACTTATAATACTTATACTTGAAGTATATAATAATATACTTCAAATAATTAAATGAACAAAGTTTTAAATACGACAAACGGAGAAATGAGCTGAAGTTAGGATGTATAAACTCTGTATATTAAGTTAAAGATATGATATATTAGCACTGTATATTAAGTTAAAGTTAGGATATATTAACTCTGTATATTAACTACACATATTAAGTTAAAGTTAAGATATATTAACTCCGCATATTAAGTTAATGTTAGGATATATTAACTCTGTATATTAAGCTAAAGTTAGGATATATTAACTCTGTTTATTAAGCTAAAATTAGGATATATTAACTCTGTATATTAAGCTAAAGTTAGGGTATATTTACTCTGTACATCAAGTTAAAGTTAGGATATATTAGCACTGTATATTAAGTTAAAGTTAGGATATATTAACTCTGTTTATTAAGCTAAAGTTAGGATACATTAACTCTGTATATTAAGCTGAAGTCAGGATATATTAACCTCGTATATCAAATTAAAGTTAGGATGCATTAACTCTGTATATCAGGTTAAAGTTTGGATATATTAGCTCTATATATTAACTCCGCATATTAAGTTAATGTTAGGATATATTAACTCTGTATATTAAGCTAAAGTTAGGATATGTTAACTCTGTTTATTAAGCTAAAGTTAGGATATAATAACTCTATATATTACGTTAAAGTTAGGATATACTAACTCTGTATATTACGCTACAGTAATGATATATTAACTCTGTATATTACGTTAAAGTTAGGATATATTAACTCTGTTTATTAAGCTAAAGTTATGATACATTAACTCTGTATATCAAGTTGAAGTTAGAATATATTAACTCTGTATATCAGGTTAAAGTTTGGATATATTAGCTCTATATATTAACTCCACATAGTAAGTTAAAGTTAAAATACATTAACTCTGTATATTAAGCTAAAGTTTGGATATATTAACTCTGTATATCAGGTTAAAGTTTGGATATGTTAACTCTGTATATCAAGTTAAAGTTAAGATATATTAACTCTGTATATCAAGTTAAAGTTTGGATATATTAACTCTGTATATCAGGTTAAAGTTTGGATATATTAACTCTGTATATCAGGTTAAAGTTTGGATATGTTAACTCTGTTTTATCACTGAATGTATTTGTTAAATCACTTTAATTGCTGTATTTTCTATTAATTTCAACAAGTATAACATAAGTACCTTTATATTCAAATTACCAGTGATCTCCTAGTTAGTGCTGTATCAAACTCTCTGAAGTGTATATGTTAGATTAGGTTCAATGATCATTTATATATACGGTTGCATCATGATGTTTAACCTTTGGAAGTAAAGAAGCCCTTTAATTCTGAGGTGTAGTGTGTTCAAATTACAACTTGTTATTCAGAAAAACTTTAAACAATTAAACGAATAATTATTACTGTTAGGCTTAACAATATAACCTGCTGTCAAAATGATTTTTAAAATTGCCTATTATACGAATAATTTAAACATGTGATATTTTGTTGTTTCTAGTTTTACTTCGATTCGAGTTGATATAAAGCAGTTCTAACGATGACCAAACTTAGATTTTACTAGTTTCAGTAAATGTTTTACAAGCTCTTTATAACTTTCTGGTCGTCACAAATCTTTCATGTGTCAAGATAACAACCTAATGAGTAATACCAATCGAACATCGACGTAATTAACCAAACCTATGACGTCTGTAACTTTAGGACATTTACAGAAATGCTTTATACAAACCTGACAAAACTTGACCGTAGGTTGTAGAAGATGACCCCAAGTCTATCGTGAGGTATCATGATCAGTCTTTCGAAGAGACTAAACGATAGTTTGTTTTTAATCACGTGGCTGTAATATAGTAATTGCAAGTTCGCGTGCAGGGGTAGACCTGAGATGGAACAGTTGAGAGGTCCAGATCTCTCATTTCCACATCACTAAAGAAGAGTGGCCACCTTTATAGATCGTCCTTTGTCGAAGAAGTACTTAAAACATGGCCATTTACTCCAACAATAAGGCAACAAAGTCATAGTTTACCGAACCAACCCGTTCTGATTCTAGCAAGTTTATTTAGCTATCACGTGACTCCGTTAGTTCGAAACACAGTACGTGTGTAATACCTGGCTAACTATTGTTAAAGTAGCCGAATTTCTATTGTCTATGACATTTTCTGTATCATTCTGTTAATAATTTCTGCTTAATGCTTTTACTAAGAATATAACGTATAA
Source organism: Tachypleus tridentatus (assembly GCF_004210375.1). Taxonomy (NCBI): domain Eukaryota; kingdom Metazoa; phylum Arthropoda; class Merostomata; order Xiphosura; family Limulidae; genus Tachypleus; species Tachypleus tridentatus. The sequence goes on along the minus strand of NC_134836.1, from coordinate 76,589,049 downwards.
TTAATTATTATTATTATTATGAAATCTCTATGGCTAATAAATAGGCGGCAAATATTTCTAACAATAAGTAATAATTATCTGTTTGTTCACTTCAAAGATATTGACACCTCAGAGATTTCGATTGTTCAGCCATAGAGCTACGGAACAGAGGGAACTAAATCACTTGGTAGCAGCCACCGAAGAGTGCGATTAACTATTACACCTATAACGCATCTATAGCCGAAAGTGTGAGGCAGTATTGAATAATAAAACTTATAACTGAAACTATGGTTCATATAAGGATTACAGTGTTAGTGGTAGTTGGAATAAGTATTTTTTATAAGACACTAATACATATGATTTTCATACATTAATGCAAAATGCAATAATACTTAACAATATGTTTTTTCTTGTAGTTCTTGGAATTTCTATTATATACATATAATATCTTTCTTTCTATTAATACGAAGACACGGTCATATAAGGTCTGGATCTGGTCCTGTGGTTAGCGTGTCGCACAGTATATCCGAGGATCCATGACTCGAGTCCCATTATTGCAGAACCAAAATCGTGGTTGCGTTATTCAGTGATGGTCAAGTCTCATGATTCGGTTACGCAAGAGCAGTCCAAGAGATGGCGGTGGGTTCTGTTAACTAACTACCTTCCCTCTAGTTTATCGATTTAAAATAAGGACGGCTTTGGTTTGATCTGAATTTCGCGCAAAGCTACACGAGGGCTATCTGCGCTAGCCTTCCCTAATTTAGCAGTGTAAGACTAAAGGGAAGGGAGCTAGTCATCACCACCGATCGCCAACTCTTAAGCTACTCTTTTACAAACGAATAGTGGGATTGACTGAACATTATAACGCCCCCATGGCTGAAAGGGCGAGCAAGTTTGGTGTGACGGGAATTCGAACCCGCGGCCCTCAGATTACGAGTTGAGTGCCTTAACCACTTAGCCATGCTGTGCCTCGCAGATGGCTCTTTAGTAGCTTTCTCGAATGTCAAAAAACCAAACGACTCACCTGTGCCTAGTGTGTACATGGTACATATGAGACACAATAAAATGTACATCTTATTACAAAGCAGCTATATATAAGTCTTCAAGTTTAAAAATTGAAAAGAAGTATACGAAATACCTTTAAGTCATGTAAATTCTAGATAAAATATGTAAAATAAAATAAAGACAGCATTTTTTGCAGTGTTTTTAAGCACAAAGCCTCTTCAGAGTGTGGGTTATCTGTGCTCTATAAGCCGCGGGAAATAAAACTCTATTTGTAGTTTGTAAGCCGTTAGACTCACTCATAAGCCGCAGGGAGTTAAATTATTTATATATGTATATATATACCTCTACAGATATAAAATCTTATTTTATTCATTTTTTACTACAAGCGAACAACTTCATACTAAAACCAAGAATAAATAATATATATTTTCATATGAGATTCTTTTCACAATTGCCACAGAATATAAAAACGGGCCTTGTGCAAATAATCGATAGATTTCTAATGTATCAAACACCAGAGAACTTCATAATTAAATATTATTTTGAGCAAACGTTCTTCGAGTCTGTTTTAAATGTATTTCTACTATTGATACGATGTACATAATGTTGCTAATATTACTTTCCATCACACGCCTTGTTGCACGAGAAAATAAACATTTATTGACCACGTAAAAGACGGTTTTTTCAGCCTGTAAAAGGAGACAAGCCTTTTGAAAGTTTCTCTGTAGCCTTACGGAGTTTATATTAACGACGGAAATGTTAGAGCTAAGCCTTTTGAAGATTTTTTCTGTAATCTTATGGAGGTTAAATTAATTGTGTAAATGCTGGAGCTAAGCCTTTTTAAGATTGTTCTATAGTCTTAGAGAGGTTAAATTAATATCGTAGACGTTGGAGCTAAGCCTTTTGAAGATTTTTCTGTAGTCTTATGAAGGTTAAATTAACGATATAAATGTTGGAGATACGCCTTCTGAAGATTTTTCTGTAGTCAAATGGAAGTTAAATTAATGACATAAAGGTTGAAGCTAAGCCTTTTGAAGATTTTTATGTAGTCTTAGGGAGGTTAAATTAATAACGTAGACGTCGGAGCTAAGCCGGAGTTAATATTATCGACGTAAACGGTACTTTAAATTGATACATCCACTCTACTAGGATCATGTTAAATCTCTTGGACTGAAAGGAACAAACATCGTTAGTAAACCAATGATCAAACAAATGAAATTGTACAGTTGAATTTCAGGAATTGAATTATTTTCTTAATTAATTAATTTCATCTCTGTGATATGTAATTACATCGGGATGTATATATTAGGTTCTATATATACCAATATTTCTATAACAATAAAAATAACAATTAACAGAAAGTTTCTGACATAAAGAGTTTGTGGTTCTCTTAACTTCTTCGTTTTCCTTATCTGTTGGTTTGTTTGTTTTTTGAATTTCGCGCAAAGCTACTCGAGGGCTATCTGCGCTAGCCGTCCCAAATTGAGCAGTGTAAGACTAGAGGGAAGGCAGCTAGTCATCACCACCCACCGCCAACTCTTGGGCTACTCTTTTACCAAACAATAGTGGGATTGACCGTAACATTATAACGCCCCCACGGCTGAAAGGGCGAGCATGTTTGGTGCGACGGGAATGCGAACCCGTGACCCTCAGATTACGAGTCGCACGCCTTACTTGGGTCTTCCTTGTCAAGATCATATATAGAAAAACACACATAAAGGTTGACTGTTGCGATGGAGTTTCTCATGTCAATTTTATTCTTACACGAATAGTTGCGATACAAGAAAGTATTTCTGGTTTGGTATTAAACCGTATGTTAAATACATGACTTCTGTAAATTAAAGTGTTTTGTTGTTGTTGTTTGTTTTTTTTTGTTGTTTTTTTTGCAGTATTGTAAAATAAATCTAGGGAGCGCTGATGAAAGAAACGTCAAGCTGCGCGACAGTTTATTCAAACTTTCTTCTTATGAATGTCTTACGAGCACATGTAACAACAGGCTTAACGTGTTACTACAGTGAACTCATACACAAAAATATATATTAGTAAAATGAACAAGCGACTCAAACAAACATCGTATTACGATAACTGGGTCTTGATTTTAAATAAACCAGCTAATATATGTTGGAATAAGGTTTTTTGTTGAGATCTTTCTGAATTAAAGTTAGTGTAAACACAGATTTCTGCCATACCTACGCGGGCTTCAGCTTTTGCGAGAATTACCTACAACGCTGTTACTGTTACTTGGTCCTGATGAAATATTTGCTGACGAGGAAAGAAATTCCAAAACATACCTTCTCGGAAAATACTTTTTATCGTCCGTAAGTAAATATAATTATAAGATTAATTCGTTACGCCCCCAACAAATTCTGCAGCCTTTCTCGTATTTTATTATGTAAATATAGCGACATACGAAGTGTATCAGTTACTTTTTAATAACGGAGAACATCAAAATAATTATTTATTCAGCTATCCAGGGCCTGAGTGATGTCTACGGCGCCACTCTAATAAAATAAAAACTAGTTCGTATCTATCTTATGTTCAATCAAGACGAAGATCTATGAACTAGTAATGTTATTTAGCATAAATTTTATTATTAGTTTGAAAGATGAAAAAAAATCCATAATAGAAAAATTAAACTTTAACCATTAGCACTTGAATCGGAGAATGTACAAAAAAAATATTTTGCACTATATGTAGTTCGAGGTTGGAAAAAAAAAATGGACTCAAGACTCAGTGAAATACAATCAGTATACAACAATGCAAGTCATACACTACTTACCAAAGTATACAACAATGTAAGTCTTACACTACTTACCAAAGTATACAAGAATGTAAATCATACACTGCCCCCCGCTAGTACAGCGGTATGTCTTCGGATTTACAACGCTAAAATCAGGGGTTCGATTCCCCTCGGTGGGCTCAGCAGATAGCCCGATGTGGCTTTGCTATAAGAAAATACACAAGTCATACACTACATACAACAGCATACAACAATGTAAATCATACACTACATACCAAAGTATACAACAATGTAGTCCTACACTGCATCCAACAGTATGCAACAATGTGGGTCATACATTACTTACCAAAGTATACAACAGTGTAAGTCATACACTACATACAACAGTATACAACAATGTAAGTCATACATTGCTCTCACTGCTGAAAGAATGGGGAGTTTGGTGTAAAGGAGATTCGAACCTCCGAACAACAGCAGATTGCGAAATGAGTGCCCAAGCCACCTAGCCATACCAGACATACTCTTGTAATAACAAACTATAATAGTGAGGGCACAGGTTGGAGCTGTCAGTTTCCAAGCTAGCCAGTGGGGTTTGCTCTCGTGCTATACCACAAAATATCCCCCACATTTTAAGCTATTGGAGCGTTATAAGAGTAGCGTCAATTCCATAGCAATGATGATGTGTGGTAGAGGCTTCTGAATGGCTGCCTTTACTCTGATGACTAGTTCAAAATTAGGGATGGCGAAAGATAAACTTGGCAAATACAAACACAAATGATAAAATTTTGTTTAAGTTAGAGAATTAGCTTTAAATGATCAAAGAATTATGAAGACTGCGTATCTCATGTACACTCAAAACAAAATGACGAATTTCTTTCTTATCAAGGTTTATTAACAGAGGTAAACAAATGGGTCTTTTATGGAGTAGAAATCGTTTAATGATAGCCACAATGTATTTAGTTTTCTAGGTTCTCACAAAAGACGTCACGAGAAAGGGCGGTACATTTGTTTGGTTTTGCAAGTAACAGATTAAAGAGTAAGTGACCAGTTAAAGGCAGCTGGTTAAAGGGCAATTGATAAGTTAAATGGCAGGCGACCTGTTAGAGGTCAAGTAATCAGTTAAAGGGTTTCTATATCGACCATTAACTCACGTAAATTCACTTCTCACCACGAAACTTCCGTAGCTAAAGACAAACTCCTAGATATCAAAAGATTCCGAACGAGAAATGGACAATCAAACAACAGTTTTGTGTAGATCAAGTTGAAGCTAGTGAATAAGTGAGGGTTATTTCCTGATATCTTGTAATTCATGTCTCAATACACTTAACTTGTATTTTTCGTCTGGAATTCAAAATTAAAATTTGATTAGAAGACGAAATACTTTTAAAGGGAAATATTTTGTTTTATTTTTGAATTTTGCGCATTGACATTTTCGGAGTTTAAGAGTATCCTATAGTCAAATTCTTTAAAAACAAATAGTTGTCAAGGAAACTAGAAAATTTAAGCCTATCAGATAATTATGTGTATTGAGAGCACGGCTTTACGAAATGAAAGCACAGGTAATGATTCCGGGAGGTAAAAAAAAAAGTACTTTTTGTGATTTTGTGACTGTACATGAAATGATAAGTTAAGGCTGACTGGGAGATTAAACTTTCAATACAAATTTATTTTCAACAGAATAATTCCGGAAGAAAGCTTCGGTGGCCAGCATCATATCAATAAGGAGATAAATATATTTAAATAAATAAGATGACTATAAAAGTTCTGCTGACGAGAAACATCAAAAACGTTCATATACCGGAAACCTATCAGCCATGTTTATATGAAAACAAATATATGTTTGGCAGTTTTCTATACCCATACTACTGAATTATACGAATACGGAAAAAAAGTGATACAATACGAACAAAAACAAACGAGTTGCTTTGGTGAATGTCGCGTAAAGTTACTTAAGATTTGTCTATGCAAGCCGTCCTTCATTTTGAGATGATGGACAAGAGAGAAGGTCGCTAGTCAACCATACCGTTGTCTGACCGAACAGTATGAGTTGACCGTCATTCTTATAACTCCTTCATGGCCTCAAAGTGTTATTATAAAGCATTATTATTATTATTGTGTAAGTAATGAGGTTCGGGCTATTGTACCTCAGATTCACTGTCTGGAACGCTGATCATTCTATTGCAATAGGACCTCAGAACCTACAGGTTAGATACTAACCACTGAACTGTGTATTGTATTACCGCTGGACCTCAAACTCACAAACTGGAGCACAGACTACTTGACCTCAGAACCCACAGGCTGAAACAATGACCACTAGGCTGTGTATTGTATTACCTATGCATCTCAAACATACAGGCTGGAACACTGACCAGTGATCTTTGTATTGTATTACCTCTGGACCTCAGACCTGCAGTCTGGCACATTGACCACTGGTTCTGCGTATTGTATTATCACTAGACCTCAAAACCCTCGGACTGGATCACTGAATATTGGGCTGTGTGTTAACAAAGGCTGCTGAATATTTCCATTTTTCTGTATCTAGAAATTAACAACAAATACTAACATATTCAAAGGTCATTAATAATCATTAACTACACACACATACATAAATAACAGGGGATTCACGGAATTTTAACGTTTTATAATACCCCAAGTGCTTCAGTAGTCAAGTCGATAGCGTATCCAAATAGTTCGTGATTCGCGGCCTATTACCGCGCCCCGATCTATGGAGTCATGGGTACACTATCATGGGTTATCCATGTACTTACTTAAAAGAGGTCAGTTGTCTTTTAGCTTCACCTTTAAAACTCTTTTCCGATGTACAGATTCGTTGTGTATCAACGGCTATCATGCAAGCTTGAATCTTATTTTCTTAGATATAGTTCTTAGCAATCATTAAATGAGTGATTTTTTGTTTTCAAACACTGTCTCTTAGTTACCATTAAACCATGCTTTTTATGTCTTCAGACACTGTTACAAACAAACCAACCCTCCAAGCAATGGCTACCAAGACAATGGAAAAAAAAACACAACAAAAAGTATCTCTCTAATGACTGTCTTTATTTGGTTTCCGAAATGAAAGAAAAATACCAGAAAAAAAAAGGAATTGGTTTGTTTTGAATTTCGCACAAAGCTACTCGAGGGCTATCTGTGCTAGCCGTCCCTAATTTAGCAGTGTGAGACTAGAGGGTAGGCAGCTAGTCATCACTACCCACCGCCAACTCTTCGGCTTCTCTTTTACTAACAAATAGTGGGATTGATCGAACATTATGACGCCCCCAAGGCTGAAAGAGCAAGCATGTTTGGTGTGACAGAGATGTGAACCTGCAACCTTCAGATTATGATACAAGTGATTTAACCACCTGGCCGTGCCAGGCCTCACCTGTAATGGAACAAACACGTTATGCTGCAGAAAGAAACGTTTGTTTTGCACCATTATTAGTTTTGTCATTTAAACATTTATATTAAATTGCTGAAATTAATTTTATGATATTTTAAAGTGCTATAACCATTTATTTTGTAATGCAAACATGCAACTTGCTAATGGTAAACACTGAGAAAATCTACATTAATTTACACACTACCTACCAGTTAGAAGTGGCAATTGCATTTATTTAGTGAAGTTGGAATAATTTAGTAATTATGAATAAAATAATGTGGTTTATCCATCACACTTACCAAGTGTTTTATAATGCTCATAACTAAAGAAATGTTAGCAAGGTATTTTTAAGGGTCGTATGTTGTATGCAATATGCAATGTGGACATTATACATACCAATGCCTTAAAAAAAAACTCTTGCTAAAGACAGTATCATTTGTATCACCTACCATGACCAATATTGTTATTACAGAATACTGTCCTCTTACTGAACCTCCCCTTCAGAAGTTCAGAGAACTGATCCAAACTGTGCTTCTCTTCCACATTCCATTCCTTGTATCTCCTAAGTAACCAGACTGTACATAGTGTTCAGGCAAGTCATGTGCTCAAGAACATAATAAAACATGACACCAAATACTTGTTATACAAGGTACTGTCATCCTTGTAAAAAATTACCTGAACATTAAGTAATTTGTACCTCATTTGTGCCTGACTGCACCAACTGTAACAAAATGGACATGAATGATTGTTTAGACAACTTATGAGCAATACTACAAAGATCAAGTGGAACATCTTTTATTGGATCTCACAAACTAACTAACTGATATCTGTTTTAACAGAATTCCATCTTTCAGAAGTACTTATGCAAAGTCTTTTAAGGTTTCTCCTCTAATTTCATCCAGTCCCATCTTGGGTCAACCAAAAGAATTCTGTTTACAATACCGAGTCTGGAAAATACCATTTTATTGAAGAAATACCAAGAGTGATTAAATAAACATTTTTATTCAGTTATAGAGTTTCTTCAAGAGTGTTCTAGTAATTAATCACCAAAGGGCAGGATATTTTTTTTTATTTTTTTGGAATTTTGCGCAAAGCTACACGAGGGCTATCTGCGCTAGCCGTCCCTAATTTAGCAGTATAAGACTAGAGGGAAGGGAGCTAGTCATCACCACCGATCGCCAACTCTTGAGCTACTCTTTTACAAACGAATAGTGGGATTGACTGAATATTATAACGCCCCCATGGCTGAAAGGGCGAGCAAGTTTGGTACGACGGGGATTCAAACCCCCATCCTCTGGCCATGTTGGGCCACATGAAAATAAACTTTCATATTTATTCACAGACCATACACTCTTATCTTCATGTTGTCAATCTAACCATACATCAAGCACTGAAACAGAAAATAAAACTTACCTTAAATCTTACCTTTTTTTTTTTTACCTTAAAAAAAAGAAAATATTCAAAACTAATGGATCTAGGGAAAAATTAATAGTTACACAAGAGTCTGAAGTTTATACAATAGACTGTCTGGATTGAAGTAATTGAGAAACAATGTTATAAGTGAATGTGTTGACTGGCTAACTTCATGGATGACGTTACAATATACTGTCATAGCAGGTCTAATTTAAAATCACATCATTGTACATGGTTTTTAAGTCAGACTCAAAATCCCGTACTATGTAATCAACACAGACCTACTAATTTTCTCACAGTATTGTATTTCTTCTCTCAGTCCAAACGAAATGTATGGTTTACCGTATAATACATATCTTAAGCGTACAGTATCTGAGTCCAAGTTTTTGTTATTTCATTATTTGAGAGTTTATTTGGTTTGAATTGTACAGAACTAGGAACACGTTGACTTTTACACGTTAGTGTTCAAAAGACAGGCATCACACGTTCATATTCTCTTTGAATATGTCAACAAGATAAAAGAGTTATTTTGATCTTAGCGTTGGCAGTAAAGATTCATTTCAAACTTTTCCTCTTTTCTTTTGTGATGTGACCTTTAGATTGTATTTTCAAAGTTTCTTCTCTCATTTCTTGTTTGTGAGAAACCTCCAACAAAATTAAGAGATCGGGTATTTTATTTGCAAGACAATTACTAATTCTCTCTCACCCGCTTTTTGTTTTATAATTTACAACTAAAAATGTGGCAACCTGGTCATTTGTGCTGAAATCTTACTTGTTAGACGAAGACATTGATTAGCCTAATGCCTCGCAAATGTCTCGGGTTTTCTCATGGATAACGAGATTTATCTACTTTTAGTGGTCTGCTATGTGATTTCAATTACGTCTTAGGGTTATGGTTTCTTTTATTTTTTACATTCTTCTATCATATGACTTTCGTTTCATACATTCAGTCAAGTCTTTTCAAATGTGGACTTTGCACAGTTTTCCATTCTGAAGAAATGGAATTCAACAAGCATTGTTATGAGTTGATTTTTCTGTTTTTCACAAATAAAGGAAAGTATTGTCTAGCTTACATTAACATATTACTAAGATGTATTAATGTAAAATAAAAAATACAGGAGTGAAACTTATTGTAATAAAGAAGAAAACTGTCATGAGACGAAGATAAAAGAGTAAAATCAAAATGTGAATCCGTAGAGTTTACTCATTTGACGCTTTCAGTGTTATTTATTTTTTGGTGTTATTAGGTTTTACAAATAAAATAAAATGAGTTAGAGTCTTCGGAAAGAACAATACATACCTCACACTATCGTTCGTTTTATAAAATCAACCATATGGTGAAAGTGAGTAACTTAGCACACGATATAAAATTCAGTTCTGTTACCTCGGTCCCAGTACAAAATATCCATTCATTCAAACTCTTTCTGAAAATTATTTTAATGTCTATCGAAGAAGAAACCCGCCAATCCAAACAATATACTAAAGCTGTAGAGCCAAGACAGCCAACATGGATTGAAAAAACAAGAAAAAACATTTTTAATAATGAAAACTATATACTTCCTGAATAGTAGCAGAGATTTTCAACTGACCACTCTTTTATGTTGGACTTGCAATCTATGATTTGAAACAAGAGTCAGAGCGAACTATGTAATTAGAACAAAACTAGAAATCAACTTGACAATCAGTATAAAGAATCCATTGTTTCATTACTTGTGCATCCTCACTGTTAACAATATTGTCGGCCATCATCCCAACAGTATCTCACGAGTTTGGCACGAGATTTTTTCTAGAAAACTCAGTAGTATAAATATGTTTTTTATGTAAAACAGTAACTAAATTAATATCACATTATAACATTATATTTGTTTATCATGCAACAAACAGCTACTTAAAAACATTATATTTAGACCAATTGGTATGCTATTACTTACAGTTTTCAGTGTACATTTAGTTATGACGTCTCTCCAAAACATTCTACCAGCTTCTCCCAAGTGGCTCAGCGGCCAGTTAAAAGGGCACAGCACAGACAATCCATTGTGCAGCTTTGAGCGTAATTAAAAGCAAGCGTCTATCGAGACAACGGTAAGTCTGAAAGGCAGAGCATAGACAATATATTGTGTAGCTTTGTGCTTAACTAAATACAGTTGTTTACTGGAGCAGCGGTAAATTTATGGATTTACAACGCTAAAATCGGGAATTCGAGCCCCCTTAGGGAATAAAGCACTTATAAGCCAATGTGTAGTTTTGCGCTAAAATTAACACCAAGAACAACAATCCAATGTAGAGGTTTCTTGATGAAAGTATATCAGTGAGTCAATACTGTGATATATAGAATGTTTTTACTGAGAATATATCAGTCAGTCTTGTGATATATAGAATGTTCTTACTGAGAAGATATCAGTTAATTTTGTGATATATATAGAATGTTTTATAGAGAATATATCAGTCAGTCTTTTGATATGTAGAATGTTCTTATTGAGAATGTATCATTTAACTTTATGACATATGGAAACCTCTTACTGAAAGAACATCTGTGACTTTATGATATACAGAATGCTCTGACTGAGAAGATAACGGTTAGTTCATCTGAAAATGTTGATAAATTATATCGGATAGTTTGTGTATGTGTGTTTCCTTATAGTAAAGCTATATCGGGCTTACTGCTGAGTCCACCCCTCAGATAGTTAATTCCAAACCAGGAAACGTTTATCCAATTATTTTCCACTTGTTTGTAAGATTACCCAAGTGATTTGTAATGGCATTATGCATACAGATAAATATCATTGATCCATCAGCTATAACATCCATTAACAAACCTTTACACCTCAAGAGCATGTTTAACCACCGAGTGATGAACGTCAAAAACAGAACACTGGACGTTTATACGATCTTTGGTTCTACTCGTAATTCATTCCTGAATATACTTTATTATTTTATGTAAAACTCAAATCACACAACGAAAGACACGTGCCAAGTGCCGACACACATGTGAGCACCATGTTATTTCGAGTTTTAAGACTAGTAGCAGCACTTCAAGCAAACTGTTTATCTGTCCCATTTAAGGTGTGTGAAACAAAGTGAAAATAAAGAGACCGATAGTACGTGTTGAGTTTTTTAGCTTAAAACCTGCTAGTTTTATCATTTCCCAAAGTACCCTCCATCAAGTGAGAAAGAGCATTAATTGTTCAATCTTACACATATTGTGTAATTCTGAACACCTAAGTCTCCAATATGATTGGTCGTTTAAAGAATATTGCTATGTTTTTAGCCTTGTGTGTATAACGTGGTAAACTACTCTTACGTTGCAAGCTAAACAAACGCCAGCGGTGTCACTAAGGTAATGTTAGGTGATTAACTAGTCTCGACGGATTTATAGCCATTCCAGTCAATATGTGTCATTGGCTCGTTAAACACTGATTGAAAGCCTGAAGCTAAACACGACAAGAGGTCTCTTTAGTCAAATATTGTAATATTGCTCAACAACTAGTTACACGTAGCTACAGCCAAAAGTCACTGATAACAAAATCAGATATGGGCAATTTCCAAAATAAACTCGAACTTCTGCGATAGTAGCTCTGAGGTGATTTTACGCTTGGTTAAGTGTACAGGAAACAAAACGACAGGAGCTTTACCACGTTTCCGGGAAAACTGACAGTCTGTCGCCCTTTCATCTTGTCTGTCGCCCTTATTATCTTCGTCTAACATCAGTAAACCCGAGCTGTCGACAGTGGCATCTAGAGCAAATGATTTGAAAGAGAAGACGACATCTTCACGCTTCCAATTTGCTCGCCTCGCTGAACATGAAAGTTAAACTTGGTTAGTTCTTTCTGTATTTTAGACAGTTTTTTCAGCATCTATAACTTTTTTTCTGACACAAATGAAATGTCTCTACTATCGATAACTGTGATACGTAAGATAATGAAAGTCTATTGATAGATGTGAAACCACACCACCAGTGGCTCAGAGGTAACTGTGAGGCAAAATCAAAAACAAAAAACAAGTTTTGATACTCTTAGTAGGCAGAACACAGCCCATTGTGGAGCTAAGCGCTTAAAATCCCCCAAAAAAAAACCATAAAGTAATCAACAAAAGATATGATAACTCTACTATAGAATAGCTTCACATGTGTAAATTTTATCTACACAATCATTGTCAAATTACACTGGTAACATTCACCTAACAATAGTAACCAAACATAGCATTTAAACAAACACCATAACAGAAAATCTAACCGTTACTAAATAATTGAGAATAATATAAGTCAAACTATCACATTAGTTTGTTTGTTGAATTTCGCGCAAAGCTACTCGAGGGCTATCTGCGCTAGCCGTCCCGACAAGAGGGAAGGCAGCTAGTCATCACCACCCACTAACAACTCTTGGGCTACTCTTTTACCAACGAATAAGTTTTACCTACGGCTGGGAGGGCGAGCATGTTTGGTGTGACCGGGATTCGAACCCGCGACCCTCGGATTACAACTCGAACATCCTAACCACCTGGCCATGCCGAGCCTAAACTATCACATTGGAGTGGATTAAAATAAATGTGTCTCACATCGTGATAAACGAATGAATAATTGAGAGTAAATAAAACAGCGCCGATAAGAAACGCTAATAATATCAAATCACTTTCCTTGAGAAACTTGGTACATCCTTTTCTTGTCGGTGAACTATAGAACTTATTATGATAAACTTTAGTATTCGAGTCATTCCGAAGGAGCAACGTTTAGTTCATGTTAATAAATCACAAGTGTATTGATATTTAAAGACAATTTACTATAAAATATATTCTCACAAAACAGAACCAAAAGAAACACCGAATAAATGAATGCTGCGTTTTTATTTTATGTTAATACGTCTATTCTCTATCTGTTACAAGGAAGTGAACAAGGAAATAGATGTCAGCCTTAACTAATGCTGATTCAGTAATCTTATAATATATTGAATGTTCTTACCGAGAAGATATCAGTCACTTTTCTGATATAAAGTAACACAATAAAAGTGACATTTATAGAATGTAGTTATATATTACAGTCAGGCTTAAACAAGTAGTTCAGTACAATATTCCCAGGAATAAGAAAATAGATGTCAGCCTTAACAATAGTTTCCAAGATCTTTTTATGAAACAAATATTCTCGTTATGTCAATGAAATAAAAAAGATTAATTATGACTTACTAATTAAACCAAAGAAAACGAACCAATCAAAACACAGAATAAAGCCCACTGTGGCTTTTCGTCTAAAACAAACAAACAAGTTAACTAATAGCACCCCCCCCCCCAGTGACTGATTGGTAAGTCGAAGAGCTTATAATGCAAAAAAAACAAAACCTATTTGGATACGCGTTGTGAGCTCAGTAGAGATAGCCCATGGTGTAGCTTTGTGCTTACAAACACAACAGAATAACAACAAACTAACTGAGAGTAATCTTAACTATAAATGATCTCTGTCACTGCCTTCTAATAAATGAGCCCGGCATGGCTAGGGTGTTAAGGCACTCGACTCGTAATCGAATACCTGTCACACCAGACATGCTCGCCCTTTCAGCCGTGGGAGCGTTATAATGGGCCGGTCAATCCCACTATTCGTTGGTAAAAGAGTAGCCCAAGAGTTGGCAGTGAGTGGTGACGACTAGCTGCCTTCCTTCTAATCTTACACTGCCAAATTAGGAACGGCTAGCGCAGATAGCCCTCGAGTAGCTTTGCGTGAAATTCAAACAAACCAAACCAATTTAAGAAATGATTTATATCATAAAATATTATAAATATACGATTGGGTAGCTGTGGGAAACCGAACGCCGTAAGCTAATGAACGTAAGATTGGCCCACCAGGGAACAATATTATAAAATTATCGTGATATGATTTTGTTGTATTTGACGTTTAGTTTCACCTACCACATAAATTCCTTTTCCATACTATTTATAAATCAACACCTTTGTACACTCAGCTACAAACTTTTCGACTTAGCTAAATCCTACGGGTTATTACGAAGCTACGACTTATAAAAAACAGGTCCAACACGACCAGGTGATTAAAACATTCGACTCGTAATCCTAGGGTGGCGGGTTCGAATCCCTGTCACACCAAACATGCTCGCCCTTTCAGCCGTGGGGGCGTTATAATGTGACGATCAATCGCCCTATTCGTTGGTAAAAAAGTAGCCCAAGAGTTAGCGGTGGGTTGTCATGACTAGCTGTCCTCTCTCTAGTCTTACACTGCTAAATTAGGGACGGATAGCGCAGATAGCCCTCGTGTAGCTTTGTACGACATTCAAAAAATCAAACTTATAAAAACTGTCATAACTCACTTATACCCATTTCTAATCTAATGAACATAAATAGAACTTGCAGCTCAGAAGTGGTAAGAACAAATTAACAAAGAAAACAACGTTCTGTTACTCAAAAATTAGAACTAATACAAAGAGAAAGATTGACACGACATAATCAGAATTCAGTAGAGAAGTCTTATTTCAATAGAGATATATCACATAAACTAGAAGTGGAGAAAAAAGACACTTCCATAAAACTGTTTACTCAGACGGACCATCAGCAAGTTGTGTACCGTATAGGCTTAAGACGGCAAGAAAGACCAGTGTGTAACCTTCGGTATATCACAAGGATATGGAAATGGTAACATGTGCCACGTCTGGACAATGGATGAGAAATACAAATGGGGAATATTTCTCAGGACGGCTGGTATGGATATTAACACTTTTACAAAAATAAAGCAGAGAGCAACGTTTCGACCTTCTTAGGTCATCCTCAGGTTAACCTTTTTAAAAGTATTAATACCCATACCAGCTTTTCTGAGATACATTTGTACTTCAAGTGGGTTTTCGTCAACACGAAAAACGCAGGATACAAATCTATTGATTAGAGACAATAATAATGGCTATGGCCATGGTTCAACAGACGTATGCCCGTAGGTTTCAAATAGTACAAAATAAATATGGCTAGAAAAACGTTAAATAAAATGAAACCTGTATAATAGTTATGGTTCAGTTAGTACTGTAATATATAGACCAAATCTAATTAAAACTCAATAAGAATGTAAATTATATGGTTTTAAGAAAAGGAAAACTAAGAATAAGTCAGTCAAAGTACGTGTTGTATTGTCTATTTCCTTGTAACCAAACCTTGAACCGATCGCAGCCCAGTTGAGTTTTTTGTAAATTGAAAAAAGGTTTAACTGTAACAGAATTTGGTAGTAAGATGATTTTTAAACAAGTCTAACTATCACAGATTTAAGAGGAACTTGAAAGAAGGTTCATGTTTTGCCTACAAGTTTCAAGCAGTTAACAAAAGACGTTACATTTACCTTTCTGGTAATCAGAAGGTCCAATATTTCACATGATTCAGGCAGTAACCAGCGATGTTACCTTTACCTTTCTAGTAATCAGAAGGTCTAGTATTTCATATGATTCAGGCAGTAACCAGCGAGGTTGCATTTACATTTTGGTGATAAGAAGGTCTAGTATTTCACATGAGTCAGGCATTAACCAGCGATGTTACCTTTATCTTTCTGGTAATCAGAAGGTCTAGTATATAAGTTACGAATTTAATATCCCAAACAGAACAAATGAAAAGAGAGTAAACACTGCAGCTTTATAAGTTATCAGTAATATAGTCATTAAGCCTACATTTTTTTCTACCAAACACATGTTATATGGTTTGTTATATTTTTGTAAAACATTATAACTAAAGTTCTGGAAACATGTGACTTTTATGTCTCCTAAGTCACATCATTGACGTACAAGTTAATGGCAGAAAGTCAAAGTAATATTAATTAATTTTAAATAACAATGAAATATCGTTCCTTACTTGCAATTTCTCTCAATTTTCAACCAGTTCTAACTGTTATTGAAACAAGATAAAAGAGAAAGTTATAAATGATAAATGCTTTTTCATGTGTCATACGATGACCTCCTACTACCACAAGGATGTGCCGCTGAAAATAGTTTTTCATTATGTTTTTTTATCTGAAATAAATTCCCATTCTACTAATCTGATATGCTTTAATTTCCACACCCTTTCAGTAGCTCATAGGTAAATCAGAAACATTATAAAAGTGTTGAAACCGAGTTTTGATAACCCTGATGGACATAACACAGATAGTCCATTGTGCAATTTGTCTTTTTGCAAAAGACTAACAATTAACAAAAGGTGAAAGCACTAACATCGACGGAACTGATTGCATGTTCAACCTTCATAGAAAATACGAGATGTTACATTATGAGCATTATATCCAGCATGAATAGTATACACTCTTGAAAAATGTATGATGGGTGAGCCTACCAGTTCTCTCCCAACCTTTTCCTTGGGTTAGTTAAAGTAGTGGATCATTTAATGCCACTTTCTTTATTTTATGGGCCACCTATATCGTGTCCTAGGAGATACCAAACACCATCGAATCAAAATTGTAGTTCTGGACTAAAACATATAGTATGAACACATAGTCACTATGTGATTTGAGTATAGAATCTGCTTTCATATTTGTTTGTTTTGTTTCGAATTTCGCGCAAAGCTACGCGAGGGCTATCTGCGCTAGCCGTCCCTAATTTAGCAGTGTAAGACTAGAGTGAAGGCAGCTAGTCGTCATCACCCACCGCCAACTCTTGGGCTACTCTTTTACCAGCGAATAGTGGGATTGACCGTCAAATTATAACGCCCCCACGGCTGAAAGGGCAAGCATGTTTGGTATGACGAGGATTCGAACCCTCTACCCTCAGATTACGAGTCGAGTGCCTTAACCACCTGGCCATGCTAGGCCATTTTCACATTAAAATTGATATAATGCAGTGGTCCTGGCAAGGCCAGGTGGTTAGAGTGCTCGACTAGCAATCTGCTAGTCGCGGACTGGAATCCCTGTCCCACTAAACATGATCTCTCTTTTAGTCATAGAGGCGTTATAATGTTACGGTCAATCCCACTATTCGTTGGAAATATATTAGCCCAAAATTGGTGATGAGTGGTAATGACTAAATGCCTTTCATCTTGTCTTTCACTCCTACGTTAGGAACGGCTAGCGCAGATAGCCTTCATGTAGTTCTGCCCGAAATTCATAACAAACAAACAAACTCAATACAGGATATATTTCCAAATTAACACAATGACTTAGTGCAGTAACAATTTTAACACTAAGCATTAAGAGGTAGAGCAGTCCTATTGTCACCATTCCTGTTATGTTAGTTACCATTAGTAGTAAGTTATCAGTAATGATAGTTTATTGATAGTAGTAACAATAGCTGTTTTTAAATTGTGGCAGCATTTAACAAACGCGCGAATAATACCACCACAGTTCATGACAGGTCCTTCATATGACTTGACCACTGGACACATTCAATCTAATAGGACATCTGTGAACTGCATTAATCCCTGTATGTCATTGCTCTTATCATTTCTGTAATGGTAATTTCTAATTCCTTGGTAACTGCTGATAGCAACATCTCTCCTTGTCTTCCTTTATTTTTTTTACTTGGCATATTAATGTTTTAAATCTCTCATTTTATAATGATTTGTCCTACAAATCTCTGTTGTTTTATTGATAAATTCAACTACAACATTGGTTTTGTCTTGTCTTTCTTCAGAACGACTTCATTACATGTAATGTATGTTCAAAGGTTCTTAAACATTCGTCTTAGGAACCACATTTCTACTACATCGATATGTTTCTTTGTTGTTGCAGATATTGTCCAACATTTGTAACCATAAATGAAGCATCAGCAGTGTGTCAGTTGTCAATTTGTTGTTGGTAAATAAGGTCTTCATCTAATGAAATGTTTCTTTTGCCTTTCGATTTCGTGATCACAACTTCCCTCAAGATATCTAAATGTATTTACCTGTTTCATTCCCAATGGTTAACCTACACCATGGTATTTTCTTCTTTTTAGTGACTACCACACATTTAGTCTTCATGGAGTTCATGGTCATTCCTTTCCTTTACAGTTTTATTGAGGATGTACAGTTGGTCTTATTTCGTACAAAGTACAATATTATCCTGTTGCTAGCATTACAAGATAGACAACCTCAACCGTAGAAGCAGGCTTAGAACCTTCTGCAACTGCAATTAACGATACTAGAGGCTTCTATTGCTGTCCACCAACCATAGTCCCATAAAGGTCTTGTATATCATAAAATAGATTTAATAGATCCGGTGATGAGACAACACTTACCTGTCTAACACCTTACACCTCTTTGAATATTTACCTATTTTATCATCGGGTCCTCACGTCTGCTGTTTGTTCTCAACATAGGTTCCTGATTATTCAGAGGTCTTTTCCATCTAGGTCTAAATTTTGTAACATTTTAAAAAGTATTTCATGTTGTACGCCATTAAATTTTTTTGCATAATCAATAAAGCAGACAAAGAGAATATGTTGTACTTGAAATGTACGTTTAGAGAGTTTTCTAATAATTATTATTCCAGTTCTAGTGTTTTTATCTGCTACAAAGCCGTATTGTTCTTCTCCAATTTCAGGTCTTAAAATTAATAATACTGAAAACAACAAAATAACGAATAAAGAGTTATTTCTTTCCCTCATCTACATCCATTTAAAAAGTACCAGTTTTTATATTTACCTAGAGATGACAGGAAATTTCAAAATATCGCTTAGCAGACTACTACTAGAAATATTGTATATTCCTTCGATTTGTCAACAGTAAGTTTAGGAACTTACAACAGCAAAATCTGAAGTTAAATTCCCTGTGGTGAGGATAGCACGTATGTCTATTTTAAAATCAAACACCACAGTTTTGAGCAGTATATATTGTAACATTGAACACCATTACTCCAAGAGGTACTTACTTTAAGACCTGGAAGAGTTAGTTATATTAAACGGTGTATTGACAGAGGTGATGATGGTGGTATCTGTCTTCCAGGAAACAATTCGAACCTCATTAATTCCAAGTATATCCAATCCCGACTGAAACCAAGAAGACCCATTCTAGAACTTATGTTGCCACAGCAACAAGAAGAACTGACGCTACTACAACGACGAGATATTAATTAAAGAGCGCTGCTTATCAATCACGTTCTTGTTTCGTTCACAAAGTAAACTTCATTATACAAGAAGTATCCTGGAGAGATAGTAGCTGAAGACTAGTTTGGCTTTTAGCCTCATTCCAGTGATTAGATATCAAATTCATTCGTGTTTCTAAGATCGTAAAACCATTCTGTGAACACAAGTCTGTGAAGTTAAGGCTGGTTAGGATAAGCATCCCATGTTTTACAGGTATCAAAATTTCTTATTAATGTACTAAGTTACGTGTCCATACAAGTATCAACATTTCTTATTAATGTACTAAGTTACATGTCAGTATAGGTATCAACATTTCTTATTAATATACTAAGTTACGTGTCAGTACAGGTATCAAAATTTCTTATTAATGTACTAAGTTACATGTCCATACAAGTATCAGCATTTCTTATTGATATACTAAATTACGTGTGAATACAGGTACCAACATTTCTTATTAATGTACTAAGTTACGTGACCATACAAGTATCAACATTTCTTATTAATGTACTAAGTTACGTGTGAATACAGGTACCAACATTTCATATTAATGTACTAAGTTACGTGACCATACAAGTATCAACATTTCTTATTAATGTACTAAGTTACGTGACCATACAAGTATCAACATTTCTTATTAATGTACTAAGTTACGTGACCATACAAGTATCAACATTTCATATTAATGTACTAAGTTACGTGACCATACAAGTATCAACATTTCTTATTAATGTACTAAGTTACGTGACCATACAAGTATCAACATTTCTTATTAATGTACTAAGTTACGTGTCCATACAAGTATCAACATTTCTTATTAATGTATTAAGTTACATGTCAGTATAGGTATCAACATTTCTTATTAATATACTAAGTTACGTGTCAGTACAGGTATCAAAATTTCTTATTAATGTACTAAGTTACATGTCCATACAAGTATCAGCATTTCTTATTGATATACTAAATTACGTGTGAATACAGGTACCAACATTTCTTATTAATGTACTAAGTTACGTGACCATACAAGTATCAACATTTCTTATTAATGTACTAAGTTACGTGTGAATACATACCAACAGTACTAAGTTACGTGACCATACAAGTATCAACATTTCTTATTAATGTACTAAGTTACGTGACCATACAAGTATCAACATTTCTTATTAATGTACTAAGTTACGTGACCATACAAGTATCAACATTTCATATTAATGTACTAAGTTACGTGACCATACAAGTATCAACATTTCATTATTAATGTACCATACAAGTTACGTGTTACATGTCCATACAAGTACCAACATTTCATATTAATGTACTAAGTTACGTGACCATACAAGTATCAACATTTCTTATTAATGTACTAAGTTACGTGACCATACAAGTATCGGTAGTTTTTATATTTAGATAAGAGTTTTAGTTACATGTTACAAAAAGTACACGATTTGTCTCGATATGTTAGACATTAATAAACTTCTACTCCATGACTATGACGTCTAATCATGACTACTGAATGCGGGTTCCAGGGTCTTTATTAGCTAGTCCAAGCGGAATTAATCTGATGTATAGGAAATAAAACATCTTATATGTTAAATCAACACTGAAATATCTACTTACTTCAAATGTAAGTAGCATTGTTGTATCTCCAGATTAATTTTAGTCCATTTGTGAATATTGATTACAAAACATATACTTTTGTGGAGATGAAATATGTTATTTTCTTTTTCTTTGAGACCTAGAATTGCTCGAACTGTTACTACGCGACGACTGGGAAATTAGTAGCCATCAGAACGTTATATTAAACTAAATGTTAGATCATAAGCAACAAAATATTAGTTTGTCTTTGTTTTGTAACAAACTGCTAATTAAAACCTATTTGTACTGGCATCACCTACCGGTCAGTCAAAGCTCGTTATTTAAAGATTTATTACGTTGACGATGCTAAACGCTCCGGATAAAAATTAAGCTAACTTTTGAGATAAGAATCAATGAAACCCAAATTTATATATAAATGAAGCTAAAAATAGACAACGTCATAAATTAATACTCAAGGAACTGAAACTTAACTTATAATTATTAGAATACTTTCTATCGTTAAGTTGGAGTGATATGTTTTCGTCCGTAATCCCAGTAATATCTTACGAGTTTCGGTCATTCTGACAAACTATTCGTAGTCTTAAACATTTACAACCATATTTTTAGGCCTAACTAGGAATACTTTCTCGTAGATTATTTGAATTATTTTACAGTTTTACATACAAATAAAAAAATTATAGAAGGCATAGATAAAAAGAATTATTATCAGAACGCGAGGAGTGATAGGCACCATGGACCAAAATGAAACCAGAAATAAACCAGAAACAATCGTGTTTTGTGTTTTGTTTTTTCGTTTACTTGAAGTCATTAATCACTTTGTAACATCTCGGTTTAATATAGAAAACAACGTCAAAACAATGCGTAAAATTCTCTTTTAGAGAGAAAAATTGAGTTTGGAAAACTTGTACCCAACCGAGAAATATTCTCGACTCTACTGTAGGAATCATTAATACGAATGAGTAATATTGGAAAATTGCAACTGTAAAAATGCAATCAACGTAAATCATACGCTTTCATTTGTCTGTCTGAAATTTTTTAGCACATTTCTCGACCAAACACAACAAACTTCATGTCGTTAGAAAAATCTTTGTTTAAGGAGACCAGTTTAATCTTTCAATGCAAAATCGCCTTATCTGTTTTTTGCCTAGTCATACTTTTCAATGCAACAACAACGATGCACGATCGCACAATGTCCTTTTCATTACGTGACAACTGGATTCCATTTCAACTTCAGTTTTTTATTTGCAAAGTATTCCACACAAATAAAACTTAACATGCTTATAAATTCTTAAAACAAATGAACATTACATTAAACACAAATATTATGGGTTTTTTTTACTTATTTAAGTTTAAAATACGCATGCGCAGTCCGTTCAAAACCATATGCTTATTACCCTGAAACGCGTATTTAGACGTTTCTGCATATTCAACTAAGTTTGCCTTCATCCAGACTTTACATTTATTTTACTTTGCAGTAATTTAGCTTCGGTTCATTTTATAGATTGCTATAAACACCTTTTAGGAACGTTTTCCTGGAATTCGTTTTTCACTCCTTTGTTTTTGTGAGTGTTTTTGTTTCAACTCGTAAAACCATATCATACATTTAACTGAACACTCATAACTGTTTCATACTCTGTCAAATATTATAAATATATTAAGATATTGTTTACTTTGCGTGTTGTTTTATTAAATAAAGTCACATCTATGTGAGTTTCTTTGTATGACCGTGTAAAATGTTTTTAAATACACCAGTTATGTAACATATAACGCCTGCAAGAAAGCATGGCTTAAATGGTGTGCGTTTTAAACTGGTAAACGTAACACTAACACACAGGAGAACGGTTAATTTTGACCATATGTACACACACACACATGTTACAGTATAGAATATATTTCTCCATATATTGCACCTCGAGACCCATTAAGTTATTTGCACAATAGTAAAGCCTCAGTCGGTGACCCGTTAGTTTAGAGCAGTCATAGTTGTCTCGAACCTCGGCGGTCCATTATACACCCATAACGACCCATCGTTTGAAAATAACTGTTAGATTATTTGTCAAACCTTTCCGTTCGAAAGCCGCCAACCGTTTTCACAAATAAACAACAGCAACAAAAACTCACTAGAATTGATTGAAAGAATGATCTCGGCAGTGGCGTTTTATGTCAGTCATTTGCATGGTGGATCAACATTCGAACTGCATGTGGTTCGAAAGACACACATTGAAAATTACTGTCTTGGATCATGTCGGCCACGCACAGTTTTGTGATAGAGTTACGAAACCATTTTATTCAGCTTGTGACGTCTTCCTTTACGTCATCGTGGCAGTACATCATAATTTATTTTTGCAGTCGGAATCCTAGGGCCTCATTACCAATCATCTTTAGGGCTTTTCTAGACTATTTTTGCTGATGTTACAACAAATTCTCTCTACTCATACACGTATTTGAAAAATCATACCTCCAGTTTAGCAGACAACAGAATGTAAAATGAGCTAATTTATCGGCTTATCCAGACTTATCCTAGAGTAAAAAATATGTTACATGCTTCATTAGAACTGTTCTAGAACTGTGTTTTTCTTGTCGAAAGCCTGACGTTAAATCTTGTTCATATCACACGCATGCGTAGTACAGTTAATTGAATCGGTTTGAACATCACCTTAAACCTAATTCGTAATAGAGAATAATAATAATTTTAACATGAATTGACCGTAATAATAATAATATAACATATATTGTTACAATGCAAGCATCCCTCTTCTTTCATGATTACTTTTTGTACTGACCAGTTTATTTCAGGTCGAATCTTTGCTAAAAAATAGTGTTGGTATTTCCTAGTCATTTCCCTTGGAAAGTGACAAACTCACATACCGTTTACAATCTATCAAGATTATTTATCAAAATAGAAGTAATGCCATCTAATTACGCAATTAAATTTGACAGATTATTTGGGCTTTCTGGAGAGATCTGTAGACTTATATAGTCAATTTCAAGAAAATGGCAGCAGCCAAAACGTTGGACAAACATTAATTATTCAAGAATTATCTTTTTCTTATTTCGAATAAAATAAAATATTATTTAAATAAGGAACCACTTGATATATCGATAGCACAGAAATATGCTTTTATTTCTGAGTATATTTAGAATTATATTTGGGGTACAAACGCCATTTATACTGAGTAATAGACGGTATAAATGCATGTCCAAATCTTATGACAGGGTACAGTAGCCTACCGGATTGCGGAACGAACGATTCAATGTTTGAGATTTGACTTTGAGAGTCATTAAAACTGTATAACGCCGTTGATGAGGGGTTCAACGTCCGTTAAAAGTTTAACTCAAAACAAAAAAACAAGAGCAATCAAGGAAATTTCATACCCTTGTCCCGTTCCCCCTTCGAGATTGCATACATTTATTTTGGATAACGTCAAATTTCACATTCAAAAACTTAAAATCCTTCTCAGATCCAGAATTATCAATTATCCAGATATTTTTTGTAGTGTGATGAAGAGTCTCAACCTCAAAGTGGACATAATACACTGCTGGCCAAAATATTAAGGCTAATGAACATAAAGAAAATATATGCATTTTGCGTTGTTAGACTCAACCACTTATTTGAGTAAAGCTTCGAGAAATGAAAATAAGAAAAGAGAAAATAAAAATAAAAAACCTTTTAGCATTTAATAGGGAAAATGTGAATATTATGAAAATAGCCTAAATAGGAGCTGGTCAAAAGTTTAAGACCATACCAAAAAGAAGTCCTAAACAGGGTAGGAAATGCCCAACAAGAGGTCTTAGTAGTGAGTTGCACGGCCATCATTGCGAATAACTGCAAACAATCGCTTTGGCATGATCGATATAAGCGTTTGCAGAAGGCTGGCTGAAATGTTATTCCAATGATCTTCACGAAGATCATGCACTGTTTAGACGTCCATTTCTATAGACTTCCCTTGCCATCCACCATCAAACAATTTTAATGGGGTTCAGTTCGTGTAAACACGCTGGATGGTCCAGAAGAATCACGCTATTCGCCATGAAAACGTCCTTTGTCCTGCAAGCATTGTGGATTGCAGCGTTGTCCTGCTGAAAGATCCAGTCATTTCCACACAAGCGAAGGCCTTCGATCGATAAGGATGCTCTCTCCAACATGCCAGTGTAGCCAGCTGCTGTTTGACGCCCCTGTATAACCTGAAACTCCATTGTTCCATGGAAGGAGAAAGCATTCCCGATCATGATGGAACCTCATCCACTGTGTCGTGTAGAAAATGTCTCCGGTGGAATATCCTTATCGTGCCAGTAACGTTGGAAGCCATCTGGACCATCTGGGTTAACTTTTTTCTCATCAGAAAACAAATCCTTCTTCCACTTTTCTACGTTCCATGTTTGGTGTTTCTCAGCAAAGTTTAACCGAGCTGTTTCATGGTGTGGAAGGAGGCGTGGCCTTTGAAGACGTTTACGGTTTTCAAAGCCTTTCTTTCGTAGATGCCCTCTTATTGTTCTTGAGCTGCATTCTGCGTCCGTAAGGGCCTTAATCTGGTTCTATGATCGGCTGGTGTCTTGCCGGACAACCCGTCGAATCCTCCAGCTCAACGTGTTTACCGGATAACGTTACGTTTCAGTACGGTCTTAAACTTTTGCCCAGCTAGTATTTAGGCTAATTTCATAGTGTTTACATTTTCCATATTAAATAATAAAAACGTTTTTTTTATTTTCCCTTTTTTTAATTTCGTCTTTCGAAGCTCTACTCAAATAAGTGGTTGAGTATAACAATGCAAAATGCATACTTTTTCTTTATGTTCATTGGCCTTAAGATTTTGGCCAGCAGTGTATGTGGTACAAATCCAAACTTCGAAATGTGTCCTATCTCTTCATTATAAACTAACACTTCAAAGTGAACTAGGCCCGGCATGGCCTAGCGTGTTAAGGCGTGAGACTCGTAATTTGAGGGTCGCGAGTTCGCATATCCGTCGCGCCAAACATGCTCGCCCTTCCAGCCGTGGGGCGTTATAATGTGACGGTCAATCCCACTATTCGTTGGTAAAAGAGTAGCCCAAGAGTTGGCGGTGGGTGGTGATGACTAGCTGCCTTCCCTCTAGTCTTACACTGCTAAATTAGGGACGGCTAGCACAGATGGCCCTCGAGTAGCTTTGTGCGAAATTCAAAACAAAACAAAACAAAACTAACAAAGTGAACTATAATTCAAATTTAGGAAGGACTGTCTAATACTGACTTTCCATCCTGTGTAAAGGTTTTGTGTAGTTTTGTAGTTTTCAAGATACGCTCGTAAAAACATAAACACATGGATCTGATTGAAATACCCTTGTATCCCTCTTCATTTTTGATACAAAATAACGTAGACATGTATGGTAGCTCAAAGTAAAAACAATTTCACACAAAACTAAAAACGTAGACTTGTGGAGTAGCTCAAAGTAAAAGTAACTTGACACAAAACTAAGAACGTAGACTTATACGGTAGTTCAAATTAAATACAAGTGGATACAAACTAAGCATCGTAGACTTAATCTGTAACATAGTGGGGCTTTCATACAAAACTATTCAAGGGTCACCTGCGCTTGTTCTGAACAATACATAAGAGAGAACAGCAATTACCGATTTATGAACTTTTCTTATCTGACAGAATAAATTAATTTGACTGTCACTCTTATAAAGAACCCACGTGTGGAGTGCGAGTTTTATTTTCCCGCGGTAATGAGAGAAAAAGATAACCGCGCTAAACCATAGTCCAATACTTTAACCACTGGTCCATATGACAAGCTTTTGGAAGTGCCCCCTCTTGGTTGCTATTTACACAAATTTTAATATTGTACTCACATTTGTCTTCCCAGTTTAATTCATTAATAGATTTCTCCCATATTTTCGGTATTCACGAATTGTTTCTTTGCAGTTCTCGTTAGAGTAGCTCCCTACATGAGACGGTGAATACCTGAAAAACTAAAAAGTTTTAGAAATGTTAAGATAGAAAATTAAAACGACACAAACACGGCTGGTTTCGTGAACAACGGTAGTGCACTAGCCTCATTATGAGAACACAATTAATTCAGAATCAAGGAAAATATTATCAAAATAAATTCTTTTTGTGCACCTCATTCTGATTTTACATTTATGTCCAAACTCTGTGTACCTTTCCTTCTGTTTATAGCTGCTTTCCCTCAGAATAAAATATGTTGAATAAACACTTCAAGTTGTGGATGTATTACGAATTATAACATGTACCACCAACATTTGTGAAACA
The DNA here is from genome assembly GCF_004210375.1 of Tachypleus tridentatus. Taxonomy (NCBI): domain Eukaryota; kingdom Metazoa; phylum Arthropoda; class Merostomata; order Xiphosura; family Limulidae; genus Tachypleus; species Tachypleus tridentatus. The sequence goes on along the minus strand of NC_134836.1, from coordinate 76,561,675 downwards.
TACAAGAGTTCGGAAAATTCTTTATAACTAGAAATAACAACGAATGTTTTATAACAGAAACTCATTCCGTACGGGTGCCATAAACAGAAGTGCGCAAGTGTTTTATAACAGAAATACATTCTGTACGGGTGCCATAAACATAAGTGCGCAAGTGTTTTATAACAGAAACTCATTCTGTACGTGTGTCATAAACAGAAGTGCGCAAGTGTTTTATAACAGAAACACATTCTGTACGGATGTCATAAACAGAAGTTCGCAAGTGTTTTATAACAGAAACACATTCTGTACAGGTGCCATAAACAGAAATGTGTAAGTGTTTTATAACAGAAACTCATTTTACCGGTGCCATAAACAGAAGTGTGTAAGTGTTTTATAACAGAAACACATTCTGTACGGGTGCCATAAACAGAATTGCGCAAGTGTTTTATAACAGAAATACATTCTGTACGGATATCATAAACAGAAGTGCGCAAATGTTTTATAACAGAAATACATTCTGTACGGATGCCATAAACAGAAGTGCGTAAGTGTTATAACAGAAACACATTCTGTACGGATGTTATAAACAGAAGTTCGCAAGTGTTTTATAACAGAAACAGATTCTGTACAGGTGCCATAAACAGAAATGTGTAAGTGTTTTATAACAGAAACTCATTTTTACCAATGCCATAAACATAAGTGCGCAAGTGTTTTATAACAGAAACTCATTCTGTACGTGTGTCATAAACAGAAGTGCGCAAGTGTTTTATAACAGCCATACGGAATAAACAGAAGTTCGCAAGTGTTTTTAACAGAAACACATTCTGTACAGGTGCCATAACAGAAAGTGTTTTATAACAGAAACATTCTGTACGGATATCATAAACATTTTCACCGGTGCGCAAGTGTGTAAGTGTTTTATAACAGAAACACATTCTGTACAGAATGCCAAATAAACAGAAATACAAGTGCGTAAGTGTAAGTGTTATAACAGAAACACATTCTGTACGGATGTTATAAACAGAAGTTCGCAAGTGTTTTATAACAGAAACAGATTCTGTACAGGTGCCATAAACAGAAATGTGTAAGTGTTTTATAACAGAAACTCATTTTTACCGGTGCCATAAACAGAAGTGTGTAAGTGTTTTATAACAGAAATAAATTCTGTACGGGTGCCATAAACAGAAGTGTGTAAGTGTTTTATCAAGTATACATGTATATATTTTACCTACAGTCCGTCACAAATTTGCAACTTTTAAGTTAGGCCCATCAAGAGTTCGAACTCAGGTTGCCTTAACTTTGTGTATTATAGATATATCTTTGTTATTTAAATATAGAAATATATATTTATAGTTTTCAATAATTACCTAAGGCATGATCAACTTTATTTGTGTAAATCATTCATTACCTCTTAATATTATTTGGTAACACCCTTCTCTTTACCTATAAAACAGGTGGTTAGAATAACCTAGCGTTCCTGTCAGAAATATGTATGAAAGGAAGTTTAAACTTAAAAATTCATCCAGTTTCCTATCTTGGAAACAAAACTGAAGTTGTCAGTACTTGGATTTTCTTTAGTTTGTCGCAGGTTTCATTTTTTATTTATAAATGTCTTCACAGTTAGCACTAGTCTCAGAGACAAGTGGTAACAAGTCAAGCCTAAAATATATAAACTCAGGACAAATACTATTGGTTGGGTTTCCGTCGAAGTACTAAGGCCAGCAGTTCTAGAAGAGAGATGTTATTACCCACAATAAAAACACACTCTTTGTAGTCACTGCTTATAGGTTTCTTTCCGAAATCGATACAAACTTTCTTAGAACATCGTACAATAACAAGACAGTTTGTAGATTTGTGCTTCGTGTTTCATGAAATTATTCAGTAATGGATTCAATATCGCCGAAGACGATAAGGTTGTGCTTACAAAAAAAAAGTTATATTAAGATGAAGAAAATCCGTCACACAGGGAAACGAATAAACTTTCTAGTTTAATAAATTCCTGCGTCTCTGGTGTGGAAAAACAAATGTAGGAAACCAGATCTCCGCGTTATTGTGAACCAGCACGAAACTGAGATTATTGTTTGTCAGAAACAGACTCAGATAGAGTACAACTATTTGTGGTGGTTTTAATATAAAATTTTCTATCACCTGTTTTATCCAAAACTTTAAAGGTACTGAAATGTGAACAGTGTGACTATTGAAGGTATTACTATATCATCGTAACGACTCGATAGAAGTATAAATTTTTCTCACAGCGTTTGCTTTAAAAGAAAACCACATTGAGCTATCTGTTATATCTATTGAGGAGAACCGAACACCACATTTTAGGGTTGTAAGTCCGTAGAATTACCACTGCTCTACTGAGGTCCATTGGAAGTAAAAGAATTATTGAAACAGATTCAATTCGTCTATTTGTACTGTCCACCAGGGGCATCGAAACCCGAGTTCAAGTCCGAAAACATTCCGCTGTGCCACTCGGGTGTGTACAGACAACACAGTAGCTATAAACATTATGTTAAGCGCACAGTGATTATAAAGATTATTTATGTAAATCTTACGAACTACACAGTGGTTAAAAATATTGTTTATTTATGCCAAGCCTACAAACTGCACAGAGGTTACAAAAATTATTTATGTCAAGTCTACATACTACACAGAGGTCATAGAGATTATTTACGTTAAATCTACAGACTACACACAGGTCATAAAGACTTTTTATTTATGTTAAGCCTACAAACCACACACTGGTTATAAAGATTATTTATGTCAAGCCTGTAGGCTACACTGTCTTTATAAAGATTGTATATTTATGCCAAACGTATAAACTACATTGTAGTTATAAGGACTGTTTATTTATTTCAAGCCTACACACCACACTGTCTTTATAAAGATTGTTTATTTATGTTTGTAATTTTGCACAATGCAATTAAGGACTACCTACGCTAGTCGACTCAGATTTAGGAGGGCTAAACTAAAGAGTTTTTTTTTTTTTTTTGTTCTTTGCGAAAAGTTACAAGAAAGCTATCTGTGTTAGCCGTCCCTAATTTAGCAGGGAGAAGTCAGCTAGTAAGCACCATCCACTGCCGATTGTTGGGATACACTTTTACCGCCACATAGGGTATTTATTGTCTGTAAGATTATAACGCTTTCACGGTTGAAAAAGCGAGCATGTTTGGAATG